>NW_027271775.1:0-520196 GCF_040938485.1 Diadema antillarum | reverse complement strand
TAACGAACCTACACAATAACGAGCTGTAACCAATATTTTAAGTCTTGAGATCAAATACTTGATTAGTTCATTTTGTTCATTGCATGCAAGGCAGGTAGTGATATAACAGCGGAGTAAAATATACCTGTACATGTGCCACTTTGACGTAGAGATACAGCAATACATACAAAAAGTGCATTGGCTGTTAATCCCCAACCATTGTATGTGACAGTGTAAAGGGATGGCACAGTATTGGTGGAGATGAGGATCGTGCTTTTAACTTTTCGCAGGATACCTAGTAACTTATGAAGTAGTATGTAGCATACCATTTGAAGAGGAATTCAAAGTTTAATTGAAGAAAATCAGGTTTGGAATGACTGAAACTTGAATTTTTCATGGATTTACATGTTCTTTCATATTTCATAAAAGGTTTCTCATTATCTTACCAAAAAAAAAATGTTAGAAAGCCTGAAATTAGGTCTCGAATAAAACTTTATTGCACAATCATTTTAATGAGTCAGAGCATGCATTCATCAAGAGTAAGAGCAAAAAAGCTTACACACGTATGCACATAAGAGGTTGAATGTGTGGTTACAAAGTAAACTATGCTTTTTTCATGTGACAACAAATATCTGGTGTATCAAATAGGAATAGTAAGATAATTTTCAGATGATAAGAGTAGCCGGTTCAATATCATTCATAAGAGCATGCATTAAGCACACAATGGTGATTGTGCTAACTACAGGTATGTGGGTGGATAAAAAGGAATACACTGTATATGCAATAGCAAAGTACAGTTGTATGAGCTATACATTGTTTAACAGGCAAGTGTTAAAAGAAGTATGCACCACAACAGAAACAGTGTAACACGAAAGCAACATTATTATGAATATGAATATTTCTGTTGTTCACCTATGTGTACGCAGATGGAATTACCATGACCATGACCATGAGAGTATCCAGAGTAGCTGACCCTTGGTGAATCTTTTAAGAATGCAATAAAGAAACATATCACAACAATCAAAATATGATAAGAATCTACTTTCTTCCAAAGCTATTCAGAGGCGTAGATATGCAAGGCAAGTTGCTTTTGGGTTTTTTTCAACGTGTGTGTCTGTGTGTGTGTGTGTCTGTGTGTGTGTCTGTGTCTGTGTGTAAGTGTGTTTGTCACAAAAGATGTTGCTTTGGTAATCACAATTGTCCAGAACCTTAGCTTGTGGAGCAAAATTCTTCTACAGTATTAAAACATTTTTTTTTTTAAATACAAATCAGTGATTCGAGTCTTGATCGTAATAGGCATGACCATACAGACTTCATCTGTGTTTAGAGACATTGGCCGTGTGATGTTTGGATTCTCATTTAGAAATATGGAGTCATATCTGTCATCTTTGGTGCAAATTCTGCATACACTATAACGAAGATACAGCAAACAAGCACATATGACCTTTGACCACCATCATACTCCCTAGATGGCATCTGAGCAAAAAGTGGTTGTTTTGTGAAATGATTCTTGCGACATCGTCTATACGTGTGCAAAATATGGGAAAGATAGGAACCGGTATTCACCAAGATACAGATGAAACATTTATGACCTTTGACCCTAATTTGCATATCCAAGATGATGTCCGATCAAATAGCTGTTATTTTATGAAATGATGTACGTGACATGAATTAAACATGTGCAAAATATGAGGGTGTTTTGAGTCATTGCAAAGAAAGTTGCAGAAAGAAAGAAATAACTCAAAACATCGAAGATAAGCTTTAATTTCAGCCAAATTTTTTAACGTGATCCCGACATCGTATGACAAACCAAAGGGAACACATACGATTACAACATATTAAAATCAAGGAGAAAATCTCCGAATGGTAAGTGAGCTAGTGCTCGATATTTAAGACAATCATGTCAATTTTCACATCTAGAAAAATTCCCTCCCACAGAAATAACACGGCACAACGAAGATACACAAAGAAGTACATATGACCTTTGACCCCACTTCGCACAGACAAGATGGCATCTAAGCAAAAAGTGATTATTTTGTGAAGTGATCCCTGTAACATGGTCTTTGCGTGTGCAAAATATGGAAGAGGTAGGACATGTATTCACCTTGACCGAAAGATCGGTCTGTATCTGTCCGTCGGGGAATGTTCCGCGGAGACTGCGTCTGGCTTCACGGATCCCCTCCGACAGCGTTAATGGCAAAACATAAAAGAGTCCTCCGGACAGACGGATCTTTCTGTCTAGTATTCACCAAGACACAGGATGAAACATTGATGACCTTTGACCCAATTTACATGCCCAAGATGGTGTCTGATCAAGTAGTTGTTATTTTATGAAATAATGTACGTGACATGAACTAAATATGTGCAAAATATGGGGATGATAGGAGCTGTTTTTCTTGAGTTATTGCAAAGAAAGTTGCAGAAAAAAAGAAATATCTCAAAACGTCTAAGATAAGCTTTATTTTCAACCAAGTATTTTGACGTGATCCTGACATCGCATAAAAAAACAAAGGGCACATTACGATAGCCCAAAGTCTCAGCTATAACATATTAAAATCTGGGAGAAATTCACGGAAGCATAAGTGAGCTAGTGCTCGATAAAGACAATCATGTCAATTTTCACATCTAGAAATATTCCCTCCCATGAGATAACACGTCATAACGAAGACACACAAAGAAGTACATGTGACCTTTGACACCTGGGGCTGTTTTTCTTGAGTTATTGCAAAGAAAGTTGCAGAAAGAAAGAAATATCTCAATACATCGAAGATAAGCATTAATTTCAACCAAGTTTTTTGACGTGATGACGACGTCGTATGAAAAAACAGAGCGAACATTATCGATAGCCCAAAGTCTCAGCTACAACATATTCAAATCTGGGGGAAATTCACTGAAGGGTAAGTGAGCTAGTGTTCGATAAAGACAATCATGTCAATTTTCACATCTAGAAAAATTCTCTCCCATAGAGATAACACGTCATAACGAAGATACAGAAACAAGTACATATGACCTTTGACCCCACTTTGCACAGACAAGATGGCATCTGAGCAAAAAGTGATTATTTTATGAAGTGATCCTTGTAACATGGTCTTTACGTGTGCAAAATATGAGAAAGATAGGACATGTATTCACCAAGATACAGGATGAAACATAAATGACCTTTGACCCTAATTTGCATACCCAAGATGTTGTCCGATCTAGTAGTTGTTATTTTATGAAATAATGTACGTGACATGAACTAAACATGTGCAAAATATGGGGGTGATAGGGCGTGTTTTTCTTGAGTTATTGCAAAGAAAGTTGCAGAAAAAAGAAATATCTCAATACATAGAAGATAAGCTTTAATTTCAACCAAGTTTTTTCATCGTGATTCCGACATCGTATGAAAAAACGAAGGGCAACTTGACGATAACGCAAAGTCTCAGCTACAACATATTAAAATCTGGGAGAAATTCACCGAAGGGTAAGTGAGCTAGTGCTGGATAAAGACAACCATGTCAATTTTCACATTAAAAAAAATCCCTCCCATAGAGATAACACGTCATAACCAAGACACAAAAAGAAGTACATATGACCTTTGACCAAAATTTGCACAGACAAGATGGCATCTGAGTAAAAAGTAGTTATTTTGTGAAATGATCCTTGTAACATGGTCTTTGCGTGTGCAAAATATGGCAAAGATAGGACATGCATTCACTAAGATACAGGATGAAACACTTATGACCTTTGACCCTCATTTACATACCCAAAATGGTGTCCGATCAAGTAGTCGTTATTTTATGAAATAATTTACGTGACATGAACTAAACATGTGCAAAATATGGAAGTGATAGAGGCCGTTTTTCTTGAGTTATTGCAAAGAAAGTTGCAGAAAGAAAGAAATATCTCAATACATAGAAGATAAGCCTGAATTTCAACCAAAATTGTTGACGTGATCCCGACAACGTATGAAAAAACGAAGGGCACACTTACGGTAGCGTAAAGTCTCAGCTACAACATATTTAAATCTGGGAGAAATTTACCGAAGGGTAAGTGAGCTAGTGCTCGATAAAGATAGTCATGTCAATTTTCATTTCCAAAAAAACTGCACTCCCATAGAGATAACACGTAAACTGGTCAAATTTGACAAGATTACTTTCAACCCATTTTTACGAGGTGATACCGTTATCCAGTCAAAATTTTGTAATTTTATGTTTGAAAGAACATTAAATAAGCTACAACATACTGAAATATGGGTGAAAATTGACAAAGGACTAGTGAGATACGCTCGAATAAACTTGAAATTTGATGACGTCATTTTGAAAATTTACTTTTTTTACTTTATTAAGAAATTTGATATCTTTTAATCATTTTGTCAACATTGCCACCCTATGAAATGACACGTACAACTCATCAGCTTTCAAAATATGTAAAGAAAATGGGGGGTCACCGTCCATCCTGACGAGTAAAATCGGATTTAAAATTGATGGTTTTTTGGCATAGTTGCACTGTACATCGCCATTGACGTGCGCGCGGAATTTCAACTTTGACGGGCCCGTATGACGTCATATTGAGTTGGATTGAGTTGAAACTTGGTAGAAATATTCCTTGACATTTCAGACATCCGATCAAAGTGAAAAAAACGGGAAATTTCAATTGCATATGAGCTGTGCGTGCGTATATGCGCGCGCGCGTACGCGTCCGTCCGATTTTTTCAATTTTTCAAAAAATGCTCCAAATGGTCTGAAACGTGTGCAAAAAAAATTTGAGCTCGATTGGAGCATACAAATATTTTAACGCGCGCGTACGCGCACGTTTTAAGAGAAAATATGAATTTTGAGAACATGAGTAAAATGCGCATAACTTCAAATATATGTGACGTAAATTTCATTGAAAATTTTTATTCCATTAATGAGATATGATTGAGAATGTGTTTTCATATAATGACGTCATAGTGACGTCACGGTCAACTGATCACATTGATACATTAGATTTGTCGTCTTTGGGACATGATGCATACATGGTATGATTTTGAAATTGATAGGCAGCGGACTTTCTGAGCTAACCTCTGCACAACTTTTGCGGAGAAATAAAGAAAGAAAGAAGAAGAAAGAATCCGTACAGATACAGAAGGTGATCCGAAGGATACTCGGATCACCTAACTAGAGATTGTAATTTGTCATCACTGACAAATTAAGGTGATCCGATTTTTTTTTTTTATCAATGATTCGAGTCCTGATCGCAATAGGCATGACCATACAAGTTTCATCTGTGTTTAGAGATATTGGCCGTGTGATGTTTGCATTCTCATTTAGAAAAGGGAGTCATATCTGCCATCTTTGGTACCAAATTCTGTATACACTGAATAACGAAGATACAGCAATGAATACATATGACCTTTGACCCACCTTTGCACTCCCAAGATTGCATCTGATGAAATAGTGGTTATTTTGTGAAATGATTCTCGCGACATCGTCTATACGTGTGGAAAATATGGGAAAGATAGGACAGGTATTCACTAAGATACAAGATGAAACATTTATGACCTTTGACCCTAATTTACATACCCAAGATGTTGTCTGATCTAGTAGTTGTTATTTTATGAAATAATGTACGAGACATGAACTAAACATGTGCAAAATATGGGGGTGATAGGGCGCGTTTTTCTTGAGTTATTGCAAAGAGAGTTGCAGAAAGAAAGAAATATCTCAATACATAGAAGATAAGCTTTAATTTGAACCAATTTTTTATCGTAATCCCGACATCGTATGAAAAAACAAAATCAAATTTAACGATAGCGCAAAGTCTCAGCTACAACATATTAAAATCTGGGAGAAATTCACCGAAGGGTAAGTGAGCTAGTGCTCGATAAAGACAATCATGTCAATTTTCACATTAAAGAAAATTCCCTCCCATAGAGATAACACGTCATAACGAAGATACAAAAAGAAGTACATATGACCTTTGACCTCAATTTGCAACGACAAGATGGCATCTGAGTAAAAAGTGGTTATTTTGTGAAATGATCCTTGTAACATGGTCTTTGCGTGTGCAAAATATGGGAAAGATAGGACATGTATTCACTAAGATACAGGGTGAAACACTTATGACCTTTGACCCTACTTTACATACCCAAGATGGTGTCCGATCAAGTAGTTGTTATTTTATGAAATAATGTACGTGACATGAACTAAACATGTGCAAAATATAGAAGTGATAGAGGCCGTTTTTCTTGAGTTATTGCAAAGAAAGTTGCAGAAAGAAAGAAATATCTCAATACATCGAAGATAAGCCTGAATTTCAACCCAATTTTTTGACGTGATTCCGACATCGTATGAAAAAACAAAGGGCACACTTACGGTAGCCTAAAGTCTCAGCTACAACATATTAAAATCTGGGAGAAATTTACCGAAGCTTAAGTGAGCTAGTGCTCGATAAAGATAGTCATGTCAATTTTCATTTCCAGAAAAACTGCACTCCCATAGAGATAACACGTAAACTGGTCAAATTTGACAAGATTACTTTTAATCCATTTTTACGAGGTGATACCGTTATCCAATCAAAATATTGTAATTTTATGTTTGAAAGAACATTAAATAAGCTACATCATACTGAAATCTGGGTGAAAATTGACAAAGTACTAGTGAGATACGCTCGAATGAACTTGAAATTTGATGACGTCATTTTGAAAATTTACTTTTTTTACTTTATTAAGACATTTGATATCTTTTAATCATTTTGTCAGCATTGCCACCCCATGAAATGACATGTACAACTCATCAGCTTTCAAAATATGTACAGAAAATGGAGGGTCACCGTCCATCCTGACGAGTAAAATCGGATTTAAAATTGACAGTTTTTTGGCATAGTTGTACTGTATATCGCCATTGACGCGCGCGCGGAATTTCAACTTTGACGGGCCCGTATGACCTCATATTGAGTCGGATTGACTTGAAACTTGGTAGAAATATTCCTTGACATTTCAGGAAGCTGATAAGTGTGAAAAAACGGGAAATTTCTATTGCATATGAGCTGTGCGTGCGTATATGAGCGCGCGCGTACGCGTCCGTCCGATTTTTTCAATTTTTCAAAAAATGCTCCAAATGGTCTGAAACGTGTGCAAAAAAAATTTGAGCTCGATTTGAGCATACAAATATTTCAACGCGCGCGTACGCGCACGTTTTAAAATATAGATGAATTTTGAGAATGTGAGTAGAATGCGCTTGACTTGAACTATATGTGACGTAAATTTGATTGAAAAATTCCTTTTCATTAATGAGATATGAATGAAAATGTGTTTTCATATAATGACGTCATAGTGACGTCACGGTCGACTGATCACAATGATTTTACAAGATTTGTCGTCTTTGGGTCACCATACATATATGCTATAAGTTTGACATTGATAGGCAATGCACTTTCTGAGCTAACCTCTGCACAACTTTTGGGGAGAAATAAAGAAAACTAGAGATTGTAATTTGTCATCACTGACAAATTAAGGTGATCCGATTTTTTTTTTCAATGATTCGAGTCCTGATTGCAATAGGCATGACCATACAAGTTCCATCTGTGTTTAGAGACATTGGCCGTGTGATATTTGCATTCTCATTTAGCAAAGGGAGTCATATCTGCCATGTTTGGTACCAAATTCTGCATACACTATAACAAAGAAACAGCAACAAGTACATACTAGAAATTGTAATTTGTCATTACTGACAAATTAAGGTGATCCGATTTTTTTTTTCATCAATGATTCGAGTCCAGGGCCCCGTTGCTAGAAACTTTGCGTTTAAACGCAACTCCAAAAATCAAACGCAAGTTGCAATCAAACGCAAGTCTCTTCTAGCAACAGCGCGCAAGTATCCTACGCAAGTTGCGTGAGATACTTGCGTAGGATGTGAGTTGCGTTTAAACGGAATTTGAGTTTCTTGCAACGGGGCCCTGATCGCAATAGGCATGACCATACAGGTTTCGTCTGTTGTTGAAAACGTTGGCCGTGTGATGTTTGAATTCTCGTTTAGAAAAGGGAGTCATATCTGCCATCTTTGGTACCAAATTCCGTATACACTAGATAACGAAGATACAACAACAAATACATATGACCTTTGACCCACCTTTACACTCCCAAGATGGCATCTGAGGAAAAAGTGGTTATTTTGTGAAATGATTCTTGCGACATCGTCTATACGTGTGCAAAATATGGGAAAGATAGGACAGGTATTCGCCAAGATACAAGATGAAACATTTATGACCTTTGACCCTAATTTACATACCAAAGATGTTGTCCGATCAAGTAGTTGTTATTTTATGAAATAATGTACGTGACATGAACTAAACATGTGCAGAATATGGGGGTGATAGGGCGTGTTTTTCTTGAGTTATTGCAAAGAAAGTTGCAGAAAGAAAGAAATATCTCAATACATAGAAGATAAGCTTTAATTTCAACCAAGTTTTTTATCGTGATCCCGACATCGTATGAAAAAACAAAATAAATTTAACGATAGCGCAAAGTCTCAGCTACAACATATTAAAATCTGGGAGAAATTCACCGAAGGGTAAGTGAGCTAGTGCTCGATAAAGACAATCATGTCAATTTTCACATTTAAAAAAATTCCCTCCCATAGAGATAACACGTCATAACGAAGATACAAAAAGAAGTACATATGACCTTTGACCTCAATTTGCACACACAAGATGGCATCTGAGTAAAAAGTAGTTATTTTGTGAAATGATCCTTGTAACATGGTCTTTGCGTTTGCAAAATATGGGAAAGATAGGACATGTATTCACTAAGATACAGGATGAAACACTTATGACCTTTGACCCTAATTTACATACCCAAGATGGTGTCCGAACAAGTAGTTGTTATTTTATGAAATAATGTACGTGACATGAACTAAACATGTTCAAAATATAGAAGTGATAGGGCGTGTTTTTCTTGAGTTATTGCAAAGAAAGTTGCAGAAAGAAAGAAATATCTCAATACATCGAAGATAAGCCTGAAATTCAACCAAAATTTTTGACGTGATCCCGACATCGTATGAAAAAACGAAGGGCACACTTACGGTAGCGTAAAGTCTCAGCTACAACATATCAAAATCTGGGAGAAATTAACCGAAGGGTAAGTGAGCTAGTGCTCGATAAAGATAGTCATGTCAATTTTCATTTCCAGAAAAACTACACTCCCATAGAGATAACACGTAAACTGGTCAAATTTGACAAGGTTACTTTCAATCCATTTTTACGAGGTGATACCGTTATCCAATCAAAATTTTGTAATTTTATGTTTGAAAGAACATTAAATAAGCTACAACATACTGAAATCTGGGTGAAAATTGACAAAGGACTAGTGAGATACGCTCAAATGAACTTGAAATTTGATGACGTCATTTTGAAAATTTACTTTTTTTACTTTATTAAGAAATTTGCTTTCTTTTAATCATTTTGTCAGCATTGCCACCCCATGAAATGACATGTACAACTCATCAGGTTTTAAAATATGTAAAGAAAATGGGGGGTCACCGTCCATCCTGACGAGTAAAATCGAATTTGAAATTAGCAGATTTTTGGCATAGTTGCACTGTATATCGCCATTGACGCGCGCGCGGAATTTCAACTTTGACGGGCCCGTATGACGTCATATTGAGTCGCATTGATTTGAAACTTGGTATAAATATTCCTTAACATTTCAGACATCCGATCAAAGTGAAAAAACTGGAAATTTCAATTGCACATGAGCTGTGCGTGCATATATGCGCGCGCGCGTACGCGTCCGTCCGATTTTTTCAATTTTTCAAAAAATGCTCTAAATGGTCTGAAACGTGTGCAAAAAAATTTTGAGCTCGATTGGAGCATACAAATATTTCAACGCGCGCGTACGCGCACGTTTTAAGAGAAAATATGAATTTTGAGAACATGAGTAGAATGCGCATAATTTGAAATATATGTGACGTAAATTTCATTGAAAATTTTCATTCCATTAATGAGATATGATTGAGAATGTGTTTTCATATAATGACGTCATAGTGACGTCACGGTCGACTGATCACAATGATACATTAGATTTGTCGTCTTTGGGACATGATGCATACATGGTATAATTTTGAAATTGATAGGCAGCGGACTTTTTGAGCTAACCTCTGCACAACTTTTGCGGAGAAATAAAGAAATAAAGAAGAAGAAAGAATCCGTACAGATACAGAAGGTGATCCGAAGGATACTCGGATCACCTAACTAGAGATTGTAATTTGTCATTACTGACAAATTAAGGTGATCCGATTTTTTTTTTCATCAATGATTCGAGTCCTGATCGCAATAGGCATGACCATACAGGTTTCGTCTGTTGTTAAAAACGTTGGCCGTGTGATGTTTGAATTCTCGTTTAGAAAAGGGAGTCATATCTGCCATCTTTGGTACCAAATTCCGTATACACTAGATAACGAAGATACAACAACAAATACATATGACCTTTGACCCACCTTTACACTCCCAAGATGGCATCTGAGGAAAAAGTGGTTATTTTGTGAAATGATTCTTGCGACATCGTCTATACGTGTGCAAAATATGGGAAAGATAGGACAGGTATTCGCCAAGATACAAGATGAAACATTTATGACCTTTGACCCTAATTTACATACCCAAGATGTTGTCCGATCAAGTAGTTGTTATTTTATGAAATAATGTACGTGACATGAACTAAACATGTGCAGAATATGGGGGTGATAGGGCGTGTTTTTCTTGAGTTATTGCAAAGAAAGTTGCAGAAAGAAAGAAATATCTCAATACATAGAAGATAAGCTTTAATTTCAACCAAGTTTTTCATCGTGATCCCGACATCGTATGAAAAAACGAAATCAAATTTAACGATAGCGCAAAGTCTCAGCTACAACATATTAAAATCTGGGAGAAATTCACCGAAGGATAAGTGAGCTAGTGCTCGATAAAGACAATCATGTCAATTTTCACATTAAAAAAAATTCCCTCCCATAGAGATAACACGTCATAACGAAGATACAAAAAGAAGTACATATGACCTTTGACCTCAATTTGCACAGACAAGATGGCATCTGAGTAAAAAGTGGTTATTTTGTGAAATGATCCTTGTAACATGGTCTTTGCGTTTGCAAAATATGGGAAAGAAAGGACATGTATTCACTAAGATACAGGATGAAACACTTATGACTTTTGACCCTAATTTACATACCCAAGATGGTGTCCGATCAAGTAGTTGTTATTTTATGAAATAATGTACGTGACATGAACTAAACATGTGCAAAATATAGAAGTGATAGGGCGTGTTTTTCTTGAGTTATTGCAAAGAAAGTTGCAGAAAGAAAGAAATATCTCAATACATCGAAGATGAGCCTGAATTTCAACCAAAATTTTTGACGTGATCCCGACATCGTATGAAAAAACGAAGGGCACACTTACGGTAGCGTAAAGTCTCAGCTACAACATATCAAAATCTGGGAGAAATTTACCGAAGCTTAAGTGAGCTAGTGCTCGATAAAGATAGTCATGTCAATTTTCATTTCCAGAAAAACTGCACTCCCATAGAGATAACACGTAAACTGGTCAAATTTGACAAGGTTACTTTCAATCCATTTTTACGAGGTGATACCGTTATCCAATCAAAATTTTGTAATTTTATGTTTGAAAGAACATTAAATAAGCTACAACATACTGAAATCTGGGTGAAAATTGACAAAGGACTAGTGAGATACGCTCGAATGAACTTGATATTTGATGACGTCATTTTGAAAATTAACTTTTTTTACTTTATTAAGAAATTTGCTATCTTTTAATCATTTTGTCAGCATTGCCACCCCATGAAATGACATGTACAACTCATCAGATTTTAAAATATGTAAAGAAAATGGGGGGTCACCGTCCATCCTGACGAGTAAAATCGAATTTAAAATTAGCAGTTTTTTGGCATAGTTGCACTGTATATCGCCATTGACGCGCGCGCGGAATTTCAACTTTGACGGGCCCGTATGACGTCATATTGAGTCGCATTGATTTGAAACTTGGTATAAATATTCCTTAACATTTTAGACATCCGATCAAAGTAAAAAAACTGGAAATTTCAATTGCATATGAGCTGTGCGTGCGTATATGCGCGCGCGCGTACGCGTCCGTCCGATTTTTTCAATTTTTCAAAAAATGCTCCAAATGGTCTGAAACGTGTGCAAAAAAATTTTGAGCTCGATTGGAGCATACAAATATTTCAACGCGCGCGTACGCGCACGTTTTAAGAGAAAATATGAATTTTGAGAACATGAGTAGAATGCGCATAATTTGTAATATATGTGACGTAAATTTCATTGAAAAATTTCATTCCATTAATGAGATATGATTGAGAATGTGTTTTCATATAATGACGTCATAGTGACGTCACGGTCGACTGATCACAATGATACATTAGATTTGTCGTCTTTGGGACATGATGCATACATGGTATAATTTTGAAATTGATAGGCAGCGGACTTTCTGAGCTAACCTCTGCACAACTTTTGCGGAGAAATAAAGAAACAAAGAAGAAGAAAGAATCCGTACAGATACAGAAGGTGATCCGAAGGATACTCGGATCACCTAAAAAAGAAGAAAGAATCCGTACAGATACAGAAGGTGATCCGAGAGGATACTCGGATCACCTAACGAGTCCTGATTGCAATAGGCATGACCATACAAGTTCCATCTGTGTTTAGAGACATTGGCCGTGTGGTGTTTGCATTCTCATTTAGCAAAGGGAGTCATATCTGCCATGTTTGGTACCAAATTCTGCATACACTATAACAAAGAAACAGCAACAAGTACATATGACTTTTGACCCACCTTTGCACTCCCAAGATTGCATCTGATGAAATAGTGGTTATTTTGTGAAATGATTCTCGCGACATCGTCTATACGTGTGAAAAATATGGGAAAGATATAAGGACAGGTATTCACCAAGATACAAGATGAAACATTTATGACCTTTGACCCTAATTTACATATCCAAGATGTCCGATCTAGTAGTTGTTATCTCATTAAATAATGTACGTGACATGAACTAAACATGTGGGGTGACAGGGCGTGTTTTTCTTGAGTTATTGCAAAGGAAGTTGCAGAAAGAAAGAAATATCTCAATACATAGAAGATAAGCTTTAATTTCGACCAAGTTTTTTTTTATCGTGATGCCGACAACTTATGAAAAAACGAAGGGCACAGTTATGGTAGCGTAAAGTCTCAGCTACAACATATTAAAATCTGGGAGAAATTCACCGAAGGGTAAGTGAGCTAGTGCTCGATAAAGACAATCATGTCAATTTTCACATTTAAAAAAATTCCCTCCCATAGAGATAACACGTCATAACGAAGATACAAAAGAAGTACATATGACCTTTGACCTCAATTTGCACAGACAAGATGGCATCTGAGTAAAAAGTAGTTATTTTGTGAAATGATCCTTGTAACATGGTCTTTGCGTGTGCAAAATATGGGAAAGATAGTACAGGTATTCACTAAGATACAGGATGAAACACTTATGACCTTTGACCCTAATTTACATACCCAAGATGGTGTCTGATCAAGTAGTTGTTATTTTATGAAATAATTTACGTGACATGAACTTAACATGTGCAAAATATGGAAGTGATAGAGGCCGTTTTTCTTGAGTTATTGCAAAGAAAGTTGCAGAAAGAAAGAAATATCTCAATACATCGAAGATAAGCTTGAATTTCAACCAAAATCTTTGACGTGATCCCGACAGCGTATGAAAAAATGAAGGGCACACTCACGGTAGCGTAAAGTCTAAGCTACAACATATTAAAATCTGGGAGAAATTTACCGAAGGGTAAGTGAGCTAGTGCTCGATAAAGATAGTCATGTCAATTTTCATTTCCAGAAAAACTGCACTCCCGTAGAGATAACACGTAAACTGGTCAAATTTGACAAGATTACTTTCAATCCATTTTTACGAGGTGATACCGTTATCCAATCAAAACTTTGTAATTTTGTGTTTGTAAGAACATTAAATAAGCTACAATATACTGAAATCTGGGTGAAAATTGACAAAGGACTAGTGAGATATGCTCGAATAAACTTGAAATTTGATGACGTCATTTTGAAAATTCACTTTTTTTACTTTATTAAGAAATTTGATATCTTTTGATCATTTTGTCAGCATTACCACCCCATGAAATGACATGTACAACTCATCAGCTTTCAAAATATGTAAAGAAAATGGGGGGTCACCGTCCATCCTGACGAGTAAAATCGGATTTAAAATTGGCAGTTTTTTGGCATAGTTGCACTGTATATCGCCATTGACGCGCGCGCGGAATTTAAACTTTGATTGGCCCGTATGACGTCATATTGAGTCGGATCGACTTGAAACTTGGTAGAAATATTCCTTGACATTTCAGACATTCGATCCGTGCGATAAAACGGGAAATTTCTATTGCATATGAGCTGTGCGTGCGTATATGCGCGCGCGCGTACGCGTCCGTCGATTTTTTTTGAAATGCTGTAAATGACCTGAAACGTGTGCAAAACAATTTTGAGGTTGATTAGAGCATGTTTAAATTTCAACGCGCGCGTACGCGCTCGTTTAGTATGAACGTGACCAAATTTTATGAAATATATCAATAGACCTTGACTTGAACTATATGATATCTTAATTTCATTCAAAAATTCCGTTCCATTAATGAGATATTGATGTAAACGTGATTTCAGATAATGACGTCATAATGACGTCACGGTCAACTGATCACATTGATACACTAGATCTGTCGTCCTTAGGACATGATACATACATGGTATAAGTTTGAAAGTGATAGGTGGGGGACTTTTTGAGTTAACCGCTGCACAAGATTTGAGGAGAAAGAAATAAAGAAGAAGAAGAAGAAGAAGAAGAAAGAATCCGTACAGATACAATAGGTGATCCGAGAGGATACTCGGATCACCTAACAAAGAATCCGTACAGATACAGAAGGTGATCCGAGAGGATACTCGGATCACCTAACTAGAGATTGTAATTTGTCATTACTGACAAATTAAGGTGATCCGAATTTTTTTTTAATCAATGATTCGAATCCTGATGACCATAACAGGTTTCATCTGTGTTTAGAGACATTGGCCGTGTGATGTTTGGATTCTCATTTAGAAAAGGAAGTCATATCTGCCATCTTTGGTACCAAATTCTGTATACACTAGATAACGAAGATACAGCAACAAATACACATGACCTTTGACCCACCTTTACACTCCCAAGATGGCATCTGAGGAAAAAGTGGTTATTTTGTGAAATGATTCTTGCGACATCGTCTATACGTGTGCAAAATATGGGAAAGATAGGACAGGTATTCACCAAGATACTAGATAAAAAATGTATGACCTTTGACCCTAATTTGCATACCCAAGATGTTGTCAGATCAAATCGTTATTTTATGAAATAATGTACGTGACATGAACTAAACATGTGCCAAAGATAGGGGTGATAGGGCCTTTTTTTCTTGAGTTATTGCAAAGACAGTTGCAGAAAGAAAGAAATATGAAAATACATCGAAGATAAGCTTTCATTTCCACCAAGTTTTTTGACGTGATGCCGACGTCATATGAAAAAGTGGAGGGCACATGACGATAGCCCAAAGTCTCAGCTACAACATATTAAAATCTGGGAGAAATTCACTGAAGGTTAAGTGAGCTAGGGCTCGATAAAGACAATCACGTCAATTTTCACATCTAGAAAAATTCTCTCCCATAGAGATAGCACGTCATAGCGAAGATACAGAAAGATGTACATATGACCTTTGCCCCCACTTTGCACAGACAAGATGGCATCTGAGCAAAAAGTGGTTATTTTGTGAAATGATCCTTGTAATATGGTCTTTGCGTGTGCAAAATATGGTAAAGATAGGACAGGTATTCACCAAGATACAGGATGAAACATTTATGACCCTTGACCCTAATTTACATACCCAAGATGGTGTCCGATCAAGTAGTTGTTATTTTATGAAATAATGTACGTGACATGAATTAAACGTGTGCCAAAGATGGGGGTGATAGGGCCTGTTTTTCTTGAGTTATTGCAAAGAAAGTTGCAGAAAGAAAGAAATATGAAAATACATCGAAGATAAGCTTTCATTTCCACCAAGTTTTTTACATGATGCCGACATTGTATGAAAAACTGCAGGGCACATAACGATAACCTAAAGTCTCAGCTACAACATATTAAAATCTGGGAGAAATTCACCGAAGGTTAAGTGAGCTAGGGCTCGATAAAGACAATCACGTCAATTTTCACATCTAGAAAAATTCTCTCCCATAGAGATAACACGTCATAGCGAAGATACAGAAAGATGTACATATGACCTTTGCCCCCACTTTGCACAGACAAGATGGCATCTGAGCAAAAAGTGGTTATTTTGTGAAATGATCCTTGTAACATGGTTTTTGCGTGTGCAAAATATGGGAAAGATAGGACATGTATTCACCAAGATACAGGATGAAACATTTATGACCTTTGACCCTAATTTACATACCAAAGATGGTGTCTGCTGAAGTAGTTGTTATTTTATGAAATAATTAACGTGACATGAACTAAACGTGTGCCAAAGATGGGGGTGATAGGGCCTGTTTTTCTTGAGTTATTGCAAAGAAAGTTGCAGAAAGAAAGAAATATCTCAATACATCGAAAGTAAGCTTGAATTTCAACCAAACGTTTTGACGTGATCCCGACATCGTATGAAGAAATGAAGGGCACACTTACGATAGCGTAAAGTCTCAGCTACAAGATTTTAAAATCTGGGAAAAATTCACTGAAGGGTAAGTGAGCTAGTGCTCGAGAAAGATAGTCGTGTCAAATTTCATTTCCAGAAAAACTGCACTCCCATAGAGATAACACGTAAGCTGGTCAAATTTGACAAGATTACATTCAATCCATTTTTACGAGGTGATGCTGTCATCCAATTAAATTTTTGTAAATTTATGTTTGAAAGAACATTAAATAAGCTACAACATACTGAAATTTGGGTGAAAATTAACAAAGTATTAATGAGATACGCTTGAATAAACTTGAAATTTGATGACGTCATTTTGAAAATTTACTTTTTTTACTTTATTAAGAAATTTGATATCTTTTAATCATTTTGCCAGCATTGCCACCCCATTAAATGACATGTACAACTCATCAGCTTTCAAAATATGTAAAGAAAATGGGGGGTCACCGTCCATCCTGACGAGTAAAATTGGATTTAAAAATGGCGGTTTTTGGGCATAGTTGCACTGTATATCACCATTAACGCGCGCGCGGAATTTCAACTTTGACGAGCCCGTATGATGTCATATTGAGACGGATTGACTTGAAACTTGGTAGAAATATTCCT
The DNA here is from genome assembly GCF_040938485.1 of Diadema antillarum. Taxonomy (NCBI): domain Eukaryota; kingdom Metazoa; phylum Echinodermata; class Echinoidea; order Diadematoida; family Diadematidae; genus Diadema; species Diadema antillarum. The sequence goes on along the minus strand of NW_027271775.1, from coordinate 502,869 downwards.
TGACACTTCAGACATCCGATCCGTGTGAAAAAACGGGATATTTTCGTCGCATATGAGCTTTGCGCGCGTATATGCGCGCGCACGTACGCGTCCGTCGATTTTTTCTGAAATACTCCAAATGACCTGAAACGTATGCAAAACAATTTTGAGCTCGATTGGAGCACGTTAAAATTTCAACGCGCGCGTACGCGCTCGTTTACCAGGGTCGCGATGAAATTTTATTAAATATATCGATAGAACTTGACTTGAACTATATGATATGTAAATTTCATTGAGAAATTCCATTTCATCAATGAGATACGAATGTGAACGTGATTTCAGATAATGACGTCATAGTGACGTCATGGTTGACTGATCACAATGATACATTAGATCTGTCGTTCTTATGACGTGATACATATATGGTATAAGTTTAAAAGTGATAGGTGAATGACTTTTTGAGTTAATCGCTGCACAACATTTGAGGAGAAAGAAATAAAGAAGAAAGATTCAGTACAGATACAATAGGTGATCCGAGAGGATACTCGGATCACCTAACTAGAACCGGAATTTGTCAACACTGACAAATTAGGTGATCCGATCTCTTCGAAAATCAATGATTTGAGTCCTGATCCAAATATTCATGACCATACGGGTTTCATCTGTTTTGACGGGACATTGGCCGTGTGATGTTTGGATTCTCACTTAGAAAAGGGAGTGAGACCTGTCATCTTTGGTACCGAATTCCGTATACACTAACGGAAATGCAGAATGAAGTATATTTGACCTTTGACCTCACTTTGCACACCCAAGATGGCGTCTAAACAAAAAGTGATTATTTTATGAAATGATTCTTGTAACATGGTCTTTGCGTGTGCAAGATATGGGAAAGATAGGACATGTATTCACCAAGATACAGGATGAAATATTTATGACCTTTGACCCTAATTTACATACCCAAGATGGTGTCCGATCAAGTAGTTGTTATTTTATGAAATAATGTACGTGACATGTACTAAACATGTGCAAAATATGGGATTGATAGCCATTGCTGTTGTTCATCTATTGCACAGAAAGTAGTAGAAAGAAAGAAAAATAAAGAAAAAAATATGTTATTTTATAGAAATTTGAAGGAGAAGCATAAAAAAATCAGAAAAAGATAAAGTAAGGAAAGGGAGATTAAGATTAACTAAAGAAAAAGAAGAAAAAAGTGTTTAAAAAAATTTTAAAAAAATATTGGCAGGAGTGAGCCTCGAACCAGGGACCTTAGGATTACGAGTCGGATGCGCTACGCAATGACCTATTTCATTCTCCATAGGCCCTGTGTATTAAGCAAAATGACGCTGCATCGAAGCCTCGTGCCATTTTCAACCAAGTTTTTCGACGTGATGCCGACATCGTATGAAAAAATGGAGGGCACACTTACGATAGCCCAAAGTCTCAGCTACAACATACTAAAATCTGGGAGAAATTCACCGAAGCATAAGGGAGCTAGTGCTCGAAAAAGGGAGTCATGTCAATTTTCACTGCCAGAAAAACTGCTCTCCCATAGAGATAACACGTAAACTGGTCAAATTTGACAATATTACTTTCAATCCATTTTTACGAGGTGATGCCGTCATCCAATCAAAATGTTGTTATTATATTAATGAAAGATCATTTAATAAGCTACAACATACTGAAATTTGGGTGTAAATTGGCAAAGGATAAGTGAGATAAGCTCGAGTGAACTTGAAATTTGATGACGTCATTTTGAAAATTTACTTTTTTTACTTTATTAAGAAATTTGATATCTTTTAATCATTTTGCCAGCATTGCCAACCCATGAAATAACATATCCAACTCATCAGCTTTCAGAATATGTCAAGAAAATGGGAGGTTACCGTCCATCCTGACGAGTAAAATCGGATTTAAAATTGGCGTTTTTTTGGCATCGTTGCACTGTATATCGCCATTGACGCGCGCGCGGAATTTCAACTTTGACGGGCCCGTATGACGTCATATTGAGTCGAATTGACTTGAAACTTGGTAGAAATATTCCTTGACATTTTAGGCATCCGATAAATGTAAAAAAACGGGAAATTTCCATTGCATATGAGCTGTGTGTGCGAATATGTGCGCGCGCGTACGCGTCCGTCCAATTTTTTCAATTTTTCAAAAAATGCTCCAAATGGTCTGAAACGTGTGCAAAAAAAATTTGAGCTCGATTTGAGCATACAAATATTTCAACGCGCGCGTACGCGCACGTTTTAAGAGAAAATATGAATTTTGAGAATATGAGTAAAATGCGCATAACTTGAAATGTATGTGACGTAAATTTCATTGCAAAATTCTATTCCATTAATGAGATATGAATGAAAATGTGTTTTCATATAATGACGTCACAGTGACGTCACGGTCGACTGATCACTATGATTTTACTTGATCTGCCGTCTTTGGGACATGATACATATATGGTATGAGTTTGACATTGAAAGGCAATGCACTTTCTGAGCTAACCGCTGCACAAATTTTGGTTAGAAATAAAGGAAAATAAAAAGAAGAACTAGAGATTGTAATTTGTCATCACTGACAAATTAAGGTGATCCGAATTTTTTTTATCGATGATTCGAGTCCTGATCGCAATAGGCATGACCATACAAATTTCATCTGTGTTTAGAGACATTGGCCGTGTGATGTTTGGATTCTCATTTAGCAAAGGGAGTCATATCTGCCATGTTTGGTACCAAATTTTGTATACACTATAACGAAGGAACATCAACAAGTACTAGGTGTTTCAAAAAACATTTCCCACTTTTGATCATTAATAGTTCAAAAACTATTCATCCGATAAAATTGTCATTGATATGAGTAATATCTGGATAGTGTACAATTTGGTTGAAGGTAATTTGGACGTGAAAGCATAAATCAGTTTCATCAAATCTAAGATTGATTTTGAAGTAAGGTTTCAGATTTTGGTCAAATTTTAACCCTCTGTACAAAAATTGAACTTCGCACAGGAACCAGTGATGTGTATGTGAGAGTGTGCTGACATGCCTGAATCACCTGTTGACTAGGCGTCAGTCTCTCGCTCCCAGGCACATGAATGCTTAATCAATAATTCATGTGGATTGCCCTGGGCACTGCTAGTCTGAATTCATGCACGGTAAAGTGCTTGCAAACACCACATTTCATTCCAGCTGGCAATCATTTTCAAATTTTGCTTCACATATCACTAAATTTGAGATATAAATAGGCATAAATGATCTTCAGTTCCTCATTTTAATACAACTGTCTACTAATTGAATAGTCTGACCAATTTTTCGCTTTTTCGATAAAAATATTTTTTGGTAAAGAGTTCAGCAGCATTTATCATTGGGGCGATTTGTTTCACAGTAGAGTTATTTAAGGCTCCATTTTATACACAAGTGTATATATACTCTAATTGATTTTCTTTGCTTCCTGTCACCACGTTTACAATAGAACAGAAAGTATTCACTGTAATTTCGTTTTTCAGAAGAAGGGAGAGCACTGTCGCGACTCAACAACAGTATCGACAGGCGTTTGACTTTACACAGATACTGCCAGAGGCTGAATAAAGACTAGCTGTGATAGTGGAATTTCTCATGAATAAATAATGAAGCATTCAAACCCTGGCCATTGTTCAGCACCATTGTCAGGGTGTTAACCACACACTCCCATACACACCCATTGACCCCTGTGCAAAGTGAAATTTTGTACAGACGGTTGAAAATAGAGCAAAGTCTGGAACCTAACTGTGAAATTAATCATGGATTTCATGAAATTGATTTATGCTTTCATATTTAAACCACCTTCAACCAAATTTTACAGTATTCAGCTATCACTCATATCAATGACAGTGTTATCTGATATATATTTTTTGAATTATTAAGAATCAAAAGTGGGAAATGTTTTTTTGAAACACCTAGTACATATGACCTTTGTCCCACCTTTACACTCCCAAGATGGCATCTGATGAAATAGTGGTTATTTTGTAAAATGATTCTTGCGACATCGTCTATACGTGTGAAAAATATGGGAAAGATAGGACAGGTATTCACCAAGATACAAGATGAAACATTTATAACCTTTGACCCTAATTTACATACCCAAGATGTTGTCCGATTAAGTAGTTGTTTTTTAATGAAATAATGTACGTGACATGAACTAAACATGTGCAAAATATGGAAGTGATAGGTCATGTTTCTTTTGAGTTATTGCAAAGAAAGTTGCAGAAAGAAAGAAATATCTCAATATGTAGAAGATAAGATTTAATTTCAAGCAAGTTTTTTAACCTGATGCTGACATTGTATGAAAAAACGAAGGAAAAAAAATGATAGCGCAAAAGCTTAGCTACCACATACTAAAATCTGGAAGAAATTCACTGAAGGGTAAGTGAGCTAGTGCTCGATAAAGACAATCATGTCAATTTTCATATCTAGAAAAATTTCCTCCCATAGAGATAATACGTCATAACGAAGATACAGAAAGCACTACATATGACCTTTGACCCCACTTTGCACACCGATAATGGCATCTGAGCAAAAAGTGGTTATTTTGTGAAATGATTCTTGAAACATAGTCTTTGCGTGTGCAAAATATGGGAAAGATAGGACATGTATTCACCAAGATACAGCATGAAACATTTATGACCTTTGACCCTAATTTACATACCCAAGATAGTGTCCGATCGAGTAGTTGTTATTTTATGAAATAATCTACGTGACATAAACTAAACATGTGCAAAATATGAGGATGATAGGGGCTGTTTCTCTTGAGTTATTGCAAAGAAAGTTGCAGAAGAAAGAAATATCTCAATACATCGAAGATAAGCTTGAATTTCAACCAAGTTTTTTGACGTGATCCCGACGTCGTCTGAAAAAACGATAACGATAGCGCAAATTCTCAACTGCAACTTCTGGGAGAAATTCACCGAAGGGTAAGTGAGCTAGTGCTCGATAAAGATAGTCATGTTAATTTTCATTTTTAGAAAAACTGCACCCCCCCCCCTATATAGAGATAACACGTAAACTGGTCAAATTTGACAAGGTTACTTTTAAATCATTTTTTCGAGGTGATGCAGTCATCCAATCAAATTGTGACATAATAATAATGAAAAACCATTTAATAAGCTACAACATACTGAAATCTGGGGGGAAAGCGGCAAACGATAAGTGAGATACGCTTGAATAAACTTGAAATTTGATGACGTCATTTTGAAAATTCACTTTTTTATTTTATTAAGAAATTTGATATCTTTTAAACATTTTTCCAGCATCTCCAACCCATGAAATGACATGTACAACTCATCGGCTTTTAGAATGTGTAAAGATAATGGGGGGTCAACGTCCATTAATTCTGACGAGTAAAATCGGATTTAAAATTGGCGGTTATTTCCAGAAAAACTGCACTCCAATAGAGCTAACACGCAAATGGGTCAAATTTGACTAGGTTACCTTCAATCAATTTTCAGGAGGTGAAGACTTCATCTGGTGAAAATTTTGATGATTAAAACTTATAGAGCATTAAATTAGCTACAACATACTGAAATCTGGGTGAAAATCGGCGAAGGATGAGTGAGATACGCTCGAGTAAACTTGAAATTTGATGACGTCATGTTAAAAATGTACTTTTTTATTTTATTAAGAAATTTGATATCTTTTGATCATTTTTTTCAGCATCGCCAACCCATGAATTGACATGTTCAACTCATCAGCTTTCAAAATATGTAAAGAAAATGGGGGGTCACCGTCCATCCTGACGAGTAAAATCGGATTTAAAATTGGTGGTTTTTTGGCATAGTTGCACTGTATATCGCCATTGACGCGCGCGCGGAATTTCAACTTTGACGGCCCCGTATGACGCCATATTGAGTCGGATTGACTTGAAACTTGGTAGAATTATTTCTTGACATTTCAAACATCCGATCCGTGTAAAAAACTGAGAAATTTCTGTTGCATATTAACTGTGCGTGCGTATATGCGCGCGCGCGTATGCGTCCGTCCAATTTTTTCAATTCTTCAAAAAATGCTCCTAATGGTCTGAAACGTGTGCAAAAAAAAATTTGAGCTCGATTTGAGCATACAAATATTTCAATGCGCGCGTACGCGCACGTTTTAAGGGCAAAGATGATTTTGAGAATATGTGTAGAATTCCCTTGACTTGACCTATATGTGACGTAAATTTGGTTGAAAAATTCCATTCCATTAATGAGATATGAATGAAAATGTGTTTTCATATTATGACGTCATAGTGACGTCACGGTCGACTGATCACAATGATTTTAATAGATCTGTCGTCTTTGCGACACGATACATATATGGTATAAGTTTGACATTGATAGGCAATGCACCTTCTGAGCTAACCTCTGCACAACTTTTGGGGAGAAATAAAGAAAGAAGAAGAAGAAGAAGAAAGAATCCGTACAGATACAGAAGGTGATCCGAGAGGATACTCGGATCACCTAATAATTCCTGTTAAGAAACAGTTGAAATAATCAATTACAAAAGTCACAGTTCAGTGTCTCACTGAAATCTACACAGATTTGAACATACAAGTGTGAAATTGATTGTATCATACAAATGAGTATTAGGATGACAGTGTGAATCCATCTATAGAAAATAATACAAAGTAAGAGTAAATTGATTATTAAGATGGAGACATGAAATCATAATATTCGCTTTAATTCATCATAATCTCAGACATGTCAGACAGAATAACCCACTAATTTCTCTAAACACCAGTGGTAGTGAAACAGTCATCACTGACAAATTAAGGTGATCCGATTTTTTTTTAATCAATGATTCGAGTCCTGATAGTGCAAAGTCTCAGCTACAACATATTAAAATCTGAGAGAAATTCACCGAAGCATAAGTAAGATAGTGCTCGATAAAGAGAGTCATGTCAATTTTCACATCTAAAAGAATTCCCTCCCATAGAGATAACACGTCATAGCGAAGATAGAAAAAGAAGTACATATGACCTTTGACCCCACTTTGCACAGACAAGATGGCATCTGAGCAAAATGTGGTTATTTTATGAAATGATCCCTGTAACATGGTCTTTATGTGTGCAAAATATGGGAAAGATAGGACATGTAATCACCAAGATACAGGATGAAACATCTATGACCTTTGACCCTAATTTACATTCCCAAGATGGCGTCTGATCAAGTAGTTGTTATTTTATTAAATAATGTTCGTGACATGAACTAAACATGTGCAAAATATGGCGGTGATAGGGTATGTTTTTCTTGAGTTATTGCACATAAAGTTGCAAAAAGAAAGAAATATTCCAATACATCGTTGATGAGCTTTAATTTCAACCAAGTATTTTGACGTGGTACCGACATCGTGTGAAAAACACAGGGCATTTATATGATAGCACAAAGTCTCAGCTACAACATATTAAAATCTTTACGTGTGCAAAATATGGGAAAGATAGGACGTACATTTACCAAGATACAGGATGAAAAATTTATGACCTTTGACCCAAATTTACATACCGTCGGGTGCCCGTGCATTGGCCGCTAATGCAATACAAATTGTATTGCGTTAGCGGCCAATGCACGGGCACCCGACGATACCCAAGATGGCGTCTGATCAAGTAGTTGTTACCTTTGTGAAATAATGTTCGTGACATGAACTAAACATATGCAAAATATGGTGGTGATAGGGTATGTTTTTCTTGAGATATTGCACAGAAAGTTGCAGAAAGAAAGAAATATTTCAATACATCAAAGATAAGCTTTAATGTCAACCAAGTTTTTTCACGTGATCCCGACAACGTATGAAAAAACGAAGGGCACACTTACGATAGCCCATAGTCTTAGCTACAACATCTTACAATCTGCGAGAAATTCACCGAAGCATAAGTGAGCTAATGCTCGATAAAGATAGTCATGTCAATTTTCATTTCCAGAAAAACTGCACTCCCTTGGAGATAACACGTAAACTGGTCAAATTTGACAAGATGACTTTTAATCCATTTTTACGAGGTGATAACGTCATCCAATCAAAATTTTGTAATTACATTTTTGAAAGAACATTAAATAAGCTACAACATACTGAAATCTCGGTGAAAATTGGCAAAGGATAAGTGAGATACGCTCGAGTAAACTTGAAATTTGATGACGTCATTTTGAAAATGTACTTTTTTTACTTTATCAAGAAATTTGATATCTTTTCATCATTTTTTCAGCATTGCCAACCCATGAAATGACATATACAACTCATCAGCTTTCAGAATATGTAAAGAAAATGGGGGGTCACCGTCCATCCTGACGAGTAAAATCGGATTTAAAATTGGCGGTTTTTTGGCATAGTTGCACTGTCTATCGCCATTGACGCGCGCGCGGAATTTCAACTTTGACGGGCCCGTATGACGTCATATTGAGTCGGATTGACTTGAAACTTGGTAGAAATATTCCTTGACATTTCAGACATCTGATCACAGTGAAAAAAATGGGAAATTTCATTGCATATGAGCTGTGCGTGCGTATATGCGCGCGCGCGTACGCGTCCGTCCGATTTTTTCAATTTTTCAAAAAATGCTCTAAATGGTCTGAAACGTGTGCAAAAAAATTTTGAGCTCGATTGGAGCATACAAATATTTCAACGCGCGCGTACGCGCACGTTTTAAGTGAAAATATGAATTTTGAGAATATGAGTAGAATTCGCATGACTTTAAATATATGTGACGTAAATTTCATTGAAAAATTCCATTCAATTAATGAGATATGATTGAGAATATGTTTTCATATAATGACGTCATAGTGACGTCACGGTCGACTGATCACAATGATTTTACATGATCTGTCGTTTTTGGGACATGATACATACATGGTATAAGTTTGAACTTGATAGGCATAGCACTTTCTGAGCTAACCTCTGCACAACTTTTGAGGAGAAATAAAGAAAGAAACAAAGAAAGAAGAATAAAGAACTAGAGATTGTAATTTGTCATCACTGACAAATTAAGGTGATCCGATTTTTTTTTTTAATCAATGATTCGAGTCCTGATCGTAATAGGCATGACAATACAAGTTTCATCTGTGTTTAGAGACATTGGCCGTGTGAGGTTTGGATTCTCATTTAGAAAAGGGAGTCATATCTGCCATCTTTGGTACCAATTCTGTATACACTGAATAACGAAGATACAGCAACGAATACATATGACCTTTGACCCACCTTTACACTCCCAAGATGGCATCTGAGGAAAAAGTGGTTATTTTGTGAAATGATTCTTGCGACATCGTCTATATTCGTGTGCAAAATATGGCAAAGATAGGACAGGTATTCACGAAGATGCAAAATGCAAAGTCTTAGGTACAACATAAAATCTGGGAGAAATTCACCGAAGGGTAAGTGAGAGCTAGTGCTCGATAAAGAAAAGCATGTCAATTTTCACATTAAAAAAAATCCCTCCCATAGAGATAACACGTCATAACGAAAATACAGAAAGAAGTACATATGACCTTTGATCTCACTTTGCACACCAAAGATGGCGTCTGAGCAAAAAGTGGTTATTTTGTGAAATGATCCTTGTTACATGGTCTTTGTGTGTGCAAAATATGGGAAAGATAGGACATGTATTCACCAAGATACAGGATGAAACATTTATGACCTTTGACCCTAATTTACATACCCAAGATGGTGTCTGATCAAGTAGTTGTTATTTTATGAAATAATGTACGTGACATGAACTAAACATGTGCAAAATATGGGATTGATAGCCATTGTTGTTTTTCATCTATTGCACAGAAAGTAGTAGAAAGAAAGAAAAATAAAGAAAAAAATATGTTATTTTATAGAAATTTGAAGGAGAAGCATAAAAAAATCAGAAAAAGATAAAGTTAGGAAGGGAGATTAAGACTAACTAAAGAAAAAGAAGAAAAAAAGTGTTTAAAAAAATGAAAAAAAATATTGGCAGGGGTGAGCCTCGAACCAGGGACCTTAGGATTACGAGTCGGATGCGCTATGCAATGACCTATTTCATTCTCCATAGGCCCTGTGTATTAAGCAAAATGACGCTGCATCGAAGCCACGTGCCATTTTCAACCAAGTTTTTCGACGTGATGCCGACGTCGTATGAAAAAATGAAGGGCACACTTACGATAGCCCAAAGTCTCAGCTACAACATACTAAAATCTGGGAAAAATTCAACGAAGCATAAGTGAGCTAGTGCTCGAAAAAGAGAGTCATGTCAATTTTCACTGCCAGAAAAACTGCTCTCCCATAGAGATAACACGTAAACTGGTCAAATTCTTTAAGGATACATTCAATCGATTTTTACGAGGCGATGACGTCATCCAATCAAAATGTTGTTTTCACATTAATGAAAGAACATTTCATAAGCTACAACATACTGAAATATGGGAGAAAATTGGCAGAGGATAAGTGAGATACGCTCGAGTGAACTTGTAATTTGATGACGTCATTTTGAAAATTTACTTTTTTTACTTTATTAAGAAATTTGATATCTTTTAATCATTTTGTCAGCATTGCAAACCCATGAAATGACATGTACAACTCATCAGCTTTCAATATATGTAAAGAAAATGGGGGGTCACCGTCCATCCTGACGAGTAAAATCGGATTTAAAATTGGCAGTTTTTTGGCATAGTTGTACTGTATATCGCCATTGACGCGCGCGCGGAATTTCAACTTTGACGGGCCCGTATGACGTCATATTGAGTCGGATCGACTTGAAACGTGGTATGAATATTTCTTGACATTTCAGACATGCGATCAAAGTGAAAAAACTGGAAATTTCAATTGCATATGAGCTGTGCGTGCGTATATGCGCGCGCGCGTACGCGTCCGTCCGATTTTTTCAATTTTTCAAAAAATGCTCCAAATGGTCTGAAACGTGTGCAAAAAAATTTTGAGCTCGATTGACGCATACAAATATTTCAACGCGCGCGTACGCGCACGTTTTAAGAGAAAATATGAATTTTGAGAACATGAGTAGAATGCGCATAACTTTAAATATATGTGACGTAAATTTCATTGAAAAATTCTATTTCATTAATGAGATATGATTGAGAATGTGTTTTCATATAATGACGTCATAGTGACGTCACGGTCGACTGATCACAATGATACATTAGATTTGCCGTCTTTGGGACATGATGCATACATGATATAATTTTGAAATTGACAGGCAGCGGACTTTCTGAGCTAACCTCTGCACAACTTTTGGGGAGAAATAAAGAAAAACTAGAGATTGTAATTTGTCATCACTGACAAATTAAGGTGATCCGATTTTTTTTTTAATCAATGATTCAAGTCCTGATCGCAATAGGCATGACCATGACAGGTTTCATCTGTGTTCAGAGACATTGGCCGTGTGATGTTTGGATTCTCATTTAGAAAAGGTCGTCATATCTGCCATCTTTGGTACCAAATCTGTATACACTATAACGAAGATACAGCAACAAGTACATAATAACCTTTGACCCCACTTTGCACAACCTAGATGGCATCTGAGCAAAGAATGGTTATTTTGTGAAATGATTCTTGTAACATGATCTTTACGTGTGCAAAATATGGGAAAGATAAGACATGTATTCACCAAGATACAGGATGAAACATATGTGACCTTTGACCCTAATTTACATACCCAAGATATTGTCCGATCAAGTAGTTGTTATTTTATCAATCAATCAATTCAATCTTTATTTCCGATTCAATATATAATATACAAAATATATGTGAATATGAGCAAATTGTACAAAAAGTGAGTTTAAAAACAATGGAAACGACAACAAAACAAAGCGAGATTATGATAAAGACAAAAGAACAAAAAAAAAAAACACATCGGGAAAACAGATATCACAGGTACATAGAAAACAGAAACTCATTAACATTATGTGTTTGGTTGACCGGAAAATGGTATGCGCGTAGAAAGCCAGAATAGGCTTGTTATGTTGCACATACTCCGCGTTATAATCATTTGAAAATTACTTTAAAAAAAAATCAAATTAATCATAACAAAAAAGAGAAAAACATTAAACACCATCATACAAATAGAAGAAAGACCAATGCATCCATACATAATAATCCAATCAATACTTACTAATCAATAACTTCTTGTACTGCCTTTTGAACATATTATTAAACTGTGTATTGAATTTGCTCAATTCTAACGTATTCCATAAAACAGGACCAGTATGACGTAACGAATATTTAGATTTATCGGTTAAAAAACGCCATCGATGAAGATGATTTGACGATCTTGTATAATAATTATGTACATCAGAGTTCACAGAAAACATATTTTGTAAATAAGGTGAAAGAGTTTTAGCATGGAAACGTTGCATAAAGGAACATATTTGAATTTTATTCAAATCTTGCAATTTAAGAGTGTGTAATGATTTAAAAAGTTTAGATGTTGAAGCTCTATAATCTGACTTTGTACAAATTCGAATTGCTTTCTTTTGTAGTATAAAAAGTCTTTGAGTATGGCAAGAATACGTGTTTCCCCAAATAGAATTGCAATAAGATAAAACAGATAAAATATAAGCATTATAAAGAGCGAACAAAATGTAACTTGGCAAATCATATTTCAGTCGATTCAAAATTCCAATAAAACGAGAAATTTTTGTACAGACAAAGTCAATATGATCGCTCCAACTCAACTTACTGTTTAATACAACACCTAAAAAATTTACAGATTCATAAAATTTCAAACGTATATCACCAATTTTTAAAATCATATCATCAGTATTATACTGCACACCTCCGCGTTTAAAAAGTACACATTGTGTTTTACTTATATTCAAAGTGAGCATATTGCACTTAAACCAATTATGTACTTGATAAAGATTTTTGTTTAAAAGTTCAATCAACACATTGATATCATTATGAGAGGCAAGAAGTGAGGTGTCGTCTGCATATAAAATAAAATGAGATTCATGGCAAGAATTGACAATATCGTTTATATAAATCAAAAACAGTAAAGGTCCAAGAATGGATCCCTGAGGCACACCCGTATTGATATTTCTAAAAGACGAATGGAAAGAATCATAAACAGTGAATTGTTTCCGCCCACATAAATAAGATCTGAACCACTTAAGACAGACACCACGAACACCATAATATTGCAATTTTTGAAGTAAAATTTCATGAGAAAGACAATCAAATGCTTTAGAAAGATCCATGAATATTGCCAAAACTTCTTTACCATCATTCATTTCTTGAATTATTCTGTCTTGTATTTCTATAACTGCCATTTTACGAAATAATGTACGTGACATGAGCTAAACATGTGCAAAATATGGGGGTGATAGGGGCTGTTTTTCTTGAGTTATTGCAAAGAAAGTTGCAGAAACATAGAAATATCTCAATACATCGAAGATAAGCTTAATTTCAACCAAGTATTTTAACATGATCCCGACATCATATGAAAAAACAAAGGGCACGTAACGATAGCGCAAAGTCTAAGTTACAACATATTAAAATCTGAGAAAAATTCACCGAAGGGTAATTGAGCTAGTGCTCGATAAAGACAATCATGTCAATTTTCACATCTAGAAAAATTCCCTCCCATAGAGATAACACGTCATAACGAAGAAACAGAAAGAAGTACATATGACCTTTTGACCCCACTTTGCACAGACAAGATGACATCTGAGCAAAGAGTGGTTATTTTGTGAAATGATTCTTGTAACATGATCTTTGCGTGTGCAAAATATTGGAGAGATAGGACATGTATTCACTTAGATACAGGATGAACCATTTATGACCTTTGACCCTAATTTACATACCGAAGATTGTGTCCGATCAAGTAATTGTTACTTTATGAAATGATGTACGTAACATGAACTAAACATGTGCGAAATATTGGATAGATAGGGCTTGTTTTTCTTGAGTTATTGCAAAGAAAGTTGCAAAAGGAAATTAATATGAAAATACATCGAAGATAAGCTTTAATTTCAACCAAGTTTTTGGACGTGATTCCGACACCGTATGAAAAAATGAAGGGCACACTTACGATAGCCCAAAGTCTCAGCTACAACATATCGAAATCTGGGAGAAATTCACCGAAGCATAAGTGAGCTAGTGCTCGAAAAAGATAGTCATGTCAATTTTCACTTCCAGAAAAACTGCTCTCCCATAGAGATAACACGTAAACTGGTCAAATTTTACAAGGATGCTTTCAATCCATTTTTACGAGGTGATGACGTCATCCAATCAAATTTTTGTAATTATAAATATGAAAGTACATTTAATAAGCTACAACATACTGAAAACTGGGTGAAAATTGGCAAAGGATAAGCGAGATACGCTCGAGTGAACTTGAAATTTGATGACGTCATTTTGAAAATTTACTTTTTTTACTTTATTAAGAAATTTGATATCTTTTAATCATTTTTTCAGTATCGCCAACCCATGAAATGATATGTAAAACTCATCAGCTTTCAAAATATGTAAAGAAAATGGGAGGTCACCGTCCATCCTGACGAGTAAAATCGGATTTAAAATTGGCGGTTTTTTGGCATTGTTGCATTGTATATCGCCATTGACGCGCGCGCGGAATTTCAACTTTGACGGGCCCGTATGACGTCATATTGAGTCGGATTGACTTGAAACTTGGAAGAAATATTCCTTGACATTTCAGGCATATGATAAATGTGAAAAAACGGGAAATTTCTATTCCATATGACATGTGCGTGCGTATATGTGCGCGCGCGTACGCGTCCGTCCAATTTTTTCAATTTTTCAAAAAATGCTCTAAATGGTCTGAAACGTGTGCAAAAAGATTTTGAGCTCGATTGGAGCATACAAATATTTCAACGCGCGCGTACGCGCACGTTTTAATAATAAATATGAATTTTGATAATATGAGTAAAATGTGCTTGACTTGAAATATATGTGACGTAAATTTCATTGAAAATGTCCATTCCATTAATGAGATATGAATGAAAATGTGTTTTCATATAATGACGTCATAGTGACGTCACGGTCGACTGATCACTATGATTTTACTTGCGCTGTCGTCTTTGCGACATGATACATATATGGTGTAAGTTTGACATTGAGAGGCAATGCACTTTCTGAGCTAACCTCTGCACAACTTTTGAGGAGAAATAAAGAAAGAAACAAAGAAAGAAGAAAGATTCAGTACAGATACAGAAGGTGATCCGAGAGGATACTCGGATCACCTAATAAAGAATCAGTACAGATACAGAAGGTGATCCGAGAGGATACTCGGATCACCTAACTAGAGATTGTAATTTGTCATCACTGACAAATTAAGGTGATCCGATTTTTTTTTTATCAATGATTCGAGTCCTGATCGCAATAGGCATGACCATACAAGTTTCATCTGTGTTTAGAGACATTGGCCGTGTGATGTTTGCATTCTCATTTAGAAAAGGGAGTCATATCTGCCATCTTTGGTACCAAATTCTGTATACACTGAATAACGAAGATACAGCAATGAATACATATGACCTTTGACCCACCTTTGCACTCCCAAGATTGCATCTGATGAAATAGTGGTTATTTTGTGAAATGATTCTCGCGACATCGTCTATACGTGTGGAAAATATGGGAAAGATAGGACAGGTATTCACTAAGATACAAGATGAAACATTTATGACCTTTGACCCTAATTTACATACCCAAGATGTTGTCTGATCTAGTAGTTGTTATTTTATGAAATAATGTACGAGACATGAACTAAACATGTGCAAAATATGGGGGTGATAAGGCGTGTTTTTCTTGAGTTATTGCAAAGAGAGTTGCAGAAAGAAAGAAATATCTCAATACATAGAAGATAAGCTTTAATTTCAACCAATTTTTTATCGTAATCCCGACATCGTATGAAAAAACAAATGAAATAAAACGATAGCGCAAAGTCTCAGCTACAACATATTAAAATCTGGGAGAAATTCACCGAAGGGTAAGTGAGCTAGTGCTCGATAAAGACAATCATGTCAATTTTCACATTAAAGAAAATTCCCTCCCATAGAGATAACACGTCATAACGAAGATACAAAAAGAAGTACATATGACCTTTGAACTCAATTTGCAACGACAAGATGGCATCTGAGTAAAAAGTGGTTATTTTGTGAAATGATCCTTGTAACATGGTCTTTGCGTGTGCAAAATATGGGAAAGATAGGACATGTATTCACTAAGATACAGGGTGAAACACTTATGACCTTTGACCCTACTTTACATACCCAAGATGGTGTCCGATCAAGTAGTTGTTATTTTATGAAATAATGTACGTGACATGAACTAAACATGTGCAAAATATAGAAGTGATAGAGGCCGTTTTTCTTGAGTTATTGCAAAGAAAGTTGCAGAAAGAAAGAAATATCTCAATACATCGAAGATAAGCCTGAATTTCAACCCAATTTTTTGACGTGATTCCGACATCGTATGAAAAAACAAAGGGCACACTTACGGTAGGGTAAAGTCTCAGCTACAACATATTAAAATCTGGGAGAAATTTACCGAAGCTTAAGTGAGCTAGTGCTCGATAAAGATAGTCATGTCAATTTTCAATTCCAGAAAAACTGCACTCCCATAGAGATAACACGTAAACTGGTCAAATTTGACAAGATTACTTTTAATCCATTTTTACGAGGTGATACCATTATCCAATCAAAATATTGTAAATATATGTTTGAAAGAACATTTAATAAGCTACATCATACTGAAATCTGGGTGAAAATTGACAAAGGACTAGTGAGATACGCTCGAATGAACTTGAAATTTGATGACGTCATTTTGAAAATTTACTTTTTTTACTTTATTAAGAAATTTGATATCTTTTAATCATTTTGTCAGCATTGCCACCCCATGAAATGACATGTACAACTCATCAGCTTTCAAAATATGTACAGAAAATGGAGGGTCACCGTCCATCCTGACGAGTAAAATCGGATTTAAAATTGGCAGTTTTTTGGCATAGTTGTACTGTATATCGCCATTGACGCGCGCGCGGAATTTCAACTTTGATGGGCCCGTATGACCTCATATTGAGTCGGATTGACTTGAAACTTGGTAGAAATATTCCTTGACATTTAAGGCAGCCGATAAGTGTGAAAAACGGGAAATTTCTATTGCATATGAGCTGTGCGTGCGTATATGAGCGCGCGCGTACGCGTCCGTCCAATTTTTTCAATTTTTCAAAAAATGCTCTAAATGGTCTGAAACGTGTGCAAAAAAATTTTGAGCTCGATTGGAGCATACAAATATTTCAACGCGCGCGTACGCGCACGTTTTAAGATAAAATATGAATTTTGAGAATATGAGTAGAATGCGCATCACTTGAAATATATGTGACGTAAATTTCATTTAAAAATTCCATTCCATTAATGAGATATGATTGAGAATGTGTTTTCATATAATGACGTCATAGTGACGTCATGGTCGACTGATCACTTTGATTTTAGTTCGATTGCCGTCTTTGGGAGACGATACATATACGGTATAATTTTGAAATTGATAGGAGGAGCACTTTCTGAGCTAATCGATACACAACTTTTGAGGAGAAATAAAGAAGAAGAAAAACTAGAGATTGTAATTTGTCATCACTGACAAATTAAGGTGATCCGATTTTTTTTTATCAATGATTCGAGTCCTGATCGCAATAGGCATGACCATACAAGTTTCATCTGTGTTTAGAGACATTGGCCGTGTGATGTTTGCATTCTCATTTAGAAAAGGGAGTCATATCTGCCATCTTTGGTACCAAATTCTGTATACACTGAATAACGAAGATACAGCAATGAATACATATGACCTTTGACCCACCTTTGCACTCCCAAGATTGCATCTGATGAAATAGTGGTTATTTTGTGAAATGATTCTCGCGACATCGTCTATACGTGTGAAAAATATGGGAAAGATAGAACAGGTATTCACTAAGATACAAGATGAAACCTTTATGACCTTTGACCCTAATTTACATACCCAAGATGTTGTCCGATCTAGTAGTTGTTATTTTATGAAATAATGTACGTGACATGAACTAAACATGTGCAAAATATGGGGGTGATAAGGCGTGTTTTT
Source organism: Diadema antillarum (assembly GCF_040938485.1). Classification (NCBI taxonomy): domain Eukaryota; kingdom Metazoa; phylum Echinodermata; class Echinoidea; order Diadematoida; family Diadematidae; genus Diadema; species Diadema antillarum. The sequence goes on along the minus strand of NW_027271775.1, from coordinate 484,858 downwards.
CTTGAGTTATTGCAAAGAAAGTTGCAGAAAGAAAGAAATATCTCAATACATAGAAGATAAGCTTTAATTTTAACCAATTTTTCATCGTAATCCCGACATTGTATGAAAAAACGAAGGAAACAAAACGATAGCGCAAAGTCTCAGCTACAACATATTAAAATCTGGGAGAAATTCACCGAAGGGTAAGTAAGCTAGTGTTCGATAAAGACAATCATGCCAATTTTCACATTAAAGAAAATTCCCTCCCATAGAGATAACACGTCATAACGAAGATACAAAAAGAAGTACATATGACCTTTGACCTCAATTTGCACAGACAAGATGGCATCTGAGTAAAAAGTGGTTATTTTGTGAAATGATCCTTGTAACATGGCCTTTGCGTGTGCAAAATATGGGAAAGATACAACATATATTCACTAAGATACAAGGTGAAACACTTATGACCTTTGACCCTAATTTACATACCCAAGATGGTGTTCGATCAAGTAGTTGTTATTTTATGAAATAATGTTCGTGATATGAACTAAACATGTGCAAAATAATGTGGTGATAGGGTATGTTTTTCTTGGGTTATTGCACATAAAGTTGCAAAAAGAAAGAAATATTTCAATACATGGAAGATAAACATTAATTTCAAGTAAGATTTTTGACATGATCCCGACATCGTTAGAAAAAACGGAGGGCACACTCACGATAGCCCAAAATCTCAGCTACAATATATTAAAATCTGGGAGAAATTCACCGAAGCATAAGTGAGCTAGTGCTCGATAAAGATAGGAATGTCAATTTTCATTTCCATAAAAACTGCACTCCCATAGAGATTACACGTAAACTGGTCAAATTTGACAAGGTTACTTTCAATCCATTTTTACGAGGTGATGCCGTCATCCAATCAAAATTATGTTTCTACAATTATGAAAGAACAATTCATAAGCTACAACATACTGAAATTTGGGTGAAAATTGGCAAAGGATAAGTGAGATACGCTTGAGTAAACTTGAAATTTGATGACGTCATTTTGAAAATTAACTTTTTTTACTTTATTAAGAAATTTGATATCTTTTAATCATTTTGTCAGCATAGCCAACCCATGAAATGATATGTACAACTCATCAGCTTTCAGAATATGTCAAGAAATTGGGGGGTCACCGTCCATCCTGACGAGTAAAATCCGATTTAAAATTGGCGGTTTTTTGGCATAGTTGCACTGTGTATCCCCATTGACGCACGCGCGGAATTTTGATTTTGACGGGCCCGTATGACGTCATATTGAGTCGGATCGACTTGAAACTTGGTAGAAATATTCCTTGACATTTTGGACATTCGATCCGTGTGAAAAAACTGAAAATTTCTATTGCATATGAGCTGTGCATGCGAATATGTGCGCGCGCGTACACGTCCGTCCAATTTTTTCAATTTTTCAAAAAATGCTCCAAATGGTCTGAAACGTGTGCAAAAAAATTTTGAGCTCGATTTGAGCATACAAATATTTCAACGCGCGCGTACGCGCGCGTTTTTGAGATAAAAATGAATTTTGAGAATATGAGTACAATTCACTTGACTTGAAATATATGTGACGTAAATTTCATTGAAATATTCCATTCCATTAATGAGATATGCATGAAAATGTGTTTTCATATAATGACGTCATAGTGACGTCACGGTCGACTGATCACTTTGATTTTACTTGCGCTGTCGTCTTTGTGACATGATACATATATGGTATAAGTTTGACATTGAGAGGCAATGCACTTTCTGAGCTAATCGATGCACAAATTTTGAGGAGATAGAAATAAAGAAAGAATCCGTACAGAAACAATAGGTGATCCGAGAGGATACTCGGATCACCTAACAAAGAATCCGTACAGATACAGAAGGTGATCCGAGAGGATACTCGGATCACCTAACTAGAGATTGTAATTTGTCATCACTGACAAATTAAGGTGATCCGATCTTTTTTTTAATCAATGATTCGAGTCCTGATACTGCAAAGTCTCAGCTACAACATATTGAAATCTGAGAGAAATTCACCGGAGCATAAGTAAGATAGTGCTCGATAAAGAGAGTCATGTCAATTTTCACATCTAAAAAATTCCCTCCCATAGAGATAACACGTCATAGCAAAGATAGAAAAAGAAGTACATATGACCTTTGACCCCACTTTGCACAGACAAGATGGCATCTGAGCAAAAAGTGGTTATTTTATGAAATGATCCCTGTAACATGGTCTTTACGTGTGCAAAATATGGGAAAGATAAGACATGTATTCACCAAGATACAGGATGAAACATCTATGACCTTTGACCCTAATTTACATACCCAAGATGGCGTCTGATCAAGTAGTTGTAATTTTATGAAATAATTTTCGTGACATGAACTAAACATGTGCAAAATATGAAGGTGATAGGGGCTGTTTTTCTTGAGTTATTGCAAAGAAAGTTGCAGAAAGACAGAAATATTTCAATACATCGAAGATAAACTTTAATTTCAACCAAGTTTTTTAACGTGATCCCGACAACGTATGAAAAAACGAAGGGCACACTTACGATAGCCCTACATCTCAGCTACAACATATTAAAATCTTAGAGAAATTCACCGAAGCATAAGTGAGCTAGTGCTCGATAAAGATAGTCATGTCAATTTTCATTTCCATAAAAATTGCACTCCCATAGAGATTACACGTAAACTAGTCAAATTTGACAAGGTTACCTTCAATCCATTTTTTCGAGGTGATGTCGTCATCAAATCAAAATTGTTTAATTACATTTATGAAAGAGCATTTCATAAGCTACAACATATTGAAATTTGGGTGAAAATTGGCAAAGGATTAGTGAGATACGCTCGAGTAAACTTGAAATTTGATGACGTCATTTTGAAAATTTACTTTTTTTACTTTATTAAGAAATTTGATATCTTTTAATCATTTTATCAGCATAGCCAGCCCATGAAATGACATGTACAACTCATCACCTTTCAGAATATGTAAAGAAAATGGGGGGTCACCGTCCATCCTGATGAGTAAAATCCGATTTAAAATTGGCGGTTTTTTGGCATAGTTGCACTGTGTATCCCCATTGACGCACGCGCGGAATTTTGAATTTGACGGGCCCGTATGACGTCATATTGAGTCGGATCGACTTGAAACTTGGTAGAAATATTCCTTGAAATTTCGGACATCCGATCTGTGTGAAAAAATTGAAAATTTCTATTTCATATTAGCTGTGCGTGCGTATATGTGCGCGCGCGTACGCGTCCGTCCAATTTTTTCAATTTTTCAAAAAATGCTCCAAATGGTCTGAAACGTGTGCAAAAAAAATTTGAGCTGGATTTGAGCATACAAATATTTCAACGCGCGCGTACGCGCGCGTTTTGAGATGAAAATGAATTTTGAGAATATGAGTAGAATGCGCTTGACTTGAAATATATGTGACGTAAATTTCATTGAAATATTCCATTCCATTAATGAGATATGCATGAAAATGTGTTTTCATATAATGACGTCATAGTGACGTCACGGTCGACTGATCACTATGATTTTACTTGCGCTGTCGTCTTTGCGACATGATACATATATGGTATAAGTCTGACATTGAGAGGCAATGCACTTTCTGAGCTAACCTCTGCACAACTTTTGAGGAGAAATAAAGAAGAAGAAGAAGAAGAAGAACAAAGAATCAGTACAGATACAGAAGGTGATCCGAGAGGATACTCGGATCACCTAACTAGAGATTGTAATTTGTCATTACTGACAAATTAAGGTGATCCGATTTTTTTTTTAATCAATGATTCGAGGTCTGATCGCAATAGGCATGACCATACAGGTTTCATCTGTGTTTAGAGACATTGGCCGTGTGATGTTTGGATTCTCATTTAGAAAAGGGAGTCATATCTGTCATCTTTGGTACCAAATTCTGTATACACTAGATAACGAAGATACAGCAACAAATACATAATTTAGGCATGACCATACAGGTTTCATCTGTGTTTAGGGACATTCGCCGTGTGATATTTGGAATCTCATTTAGAAAAGCGAGTCAGACCTGCCATCTTTGGTACCAAATTCCGTATACACTGTAACGAAGATACAGAATGAAGTATATTTGACCATTGACCCCACTTTGCACAGCCAGGATGGCATCTAAGCAAAAAGTGGTTATTTCGTAAAATGATTCTTGTAACATGGTCTTTGCGTGTGCAAAATATAGAAGAGATAGGACATGTATTCACTAAGATACAGAATGAAACATTTATGACCTTTGACCCTAATTTACATACCCAAGATGGTGTCTGATCAAGAAGTTGTTATTTTATGAAATAATGTACGTGACATGAACTAAACATGTGCAAAATTTGAGGGTGATAGACGCTGTTTTTCTTGAGTTATTGCAAAGAATGTTGCAGAAAGAAAAGAAACATCTCAATACATTGAAGATAAGCTTTAAATTCAACCACGTTTTTTAACGTGATCCCGACATCGTATGAAAAAGACGAAGGGTAAAATACGATAGCCCAAAGTCTCAGCTACAACATATTAAGATCTGGGAGAAATTCACCGAAGCATAAGTGAGCTATTGCTCGAAAAAGATAGTCATGTCAAATTTCATTTGCAGAAAAACTGCACTCCCATAGAGATAACACGTCATAATTCAGTTCAGTTCAGTTCAGTTTTTATTTCTGCATTTCAAAATCAATACTGCAATACTGCATTTCAAAATCAATAATGAAGATACAGAAAGAAGAATATATGACCTTTGACCGCACTTTTCACAGACATGATGGCATCTGAGCAAAAAGTGGTTATTTTGTGGAATGATTCTTGTAACATGGTCTTTGCGTGTGCAAAATATGGGAGAGATAGGACATGTATTCACCAAGATACAGGATGAAACATTTATGACCTTTCACCCTAATTTACATACCCAAGATGGTGTCCGATCAAGTAATTGTTATTTTATGAAATAATGTACGTGACATGAACAAAACATGTGCAAAATATGGGATTAATAGCCATTGTTGTTGTTCATCTATTGCACAGAAAGTAGTAGAAAGAAAGAAAAATAAAGAAAAAATTATGTTATTTTTATAGAAATTTGAAGGAGAAGCATGAAAAAAATCAGAAAAAGATAAAGTTAGGAAAGGAGATTAAGACTAACTAAAGAAAAAGAAGAAAAAATAGTGTTTAAAAAATTTAAAAACAACTGGCAGGGGTGAGCATCGAACCAGGGACCTTAGGATTACGAGTCGGATGCGCTATGCAATGACCTATTTCATGCTCCATAGGCCCTGTGTATTAAGCAAATTGACGCTGCATCGAAGCCACATGCAATTTTCAACCAAATTTTTCGACGTGATGCCGACGTCGTATGAAAAAATGGAGGGCACACTTACGATAGCCCAAAGTCTCAGCTACAACATACTAAAATCTGGCAAAAATTCACCAAAGCATAAGTGAGCTAGTGCTCGAAAAAGATAGTCATGTCAATTTTCACTGCCAGAAAAACTGCTCTCCCATAGAGATAACACGTAAACTGGTCAAATTTTACAAGGATACTTTCAATCCATTTTTACGAGGTGATGACGTTATCCAATCAAAATGTTGTTTTTACATTAATGAAAGAACATTTCATAAGCTACAACATACTGAAATCTGGGTGAAAATTGGCGAAATTTAAGTGAGATACGCTCGAGTGAATTTGAAATTTGATGACGTCATTTTGAAAATTTACTTTGTTTACTTTATTAAGAAATGTGATATCTTTTAATCATTTTTTCAGTATCGCCAACCCATGAAATGACATGTACAACTCATCAGCTTTTAGAATATGTCAAGAAAATGGGGGGTCATCGTCCATCCTGACGAGTAAAATCCGATTTAAAATTGGCGGTTTTTTGGCATAGTTGCACTGTGTATCCCCATTGACGCACGCGCGGAATTTTGAATTTGACGGGCCCGTATGACGTCATATTGAGTCGGATCGACTTGAAACTTGATAGAAATATTCCTTGACATTTTGGAAATCCGATCTGTGTGAAAAAACTGAAAATTTCTATTGCATATGAGCTGTGCGTGCGTATATGCGCGCGCGCGTACGCGTCCGTCCGATTTTTTCAATTTTTCAAAAAATGCTCCAAATGGTCTGAAACGTGTGCAAAAAAAAATTGAGCTCGATTTGAGCATACAAATATTTCAACGCGCGCGTACGCGCACGTATCAAGAGAAAATGTGAATTTTGAGAATATGAGTAAAATGCGCATAACTTGAAATATATGTGACGTAAATTTCATTGAAAAACTTCATTCCATTAATGAGATATGATTGAGAATGTGTTTTCATATAATGACGTCATAGTGACGTCACGGTCGACTGATCACTTTGATTTTAGTTCGATTGCCGTCTTTGGGACACTATACATACATGGTATAAGTTTGAACTTGATAGACATAGCACTTTCTGAGCTAACCTCTGCACAACTTTTGGGGAGAAATAAAGAAAGAAGAAGAAGAAGAAGAAGAAGAAGAAAGAATCCGTACAGATACAATAGGTGATCCGAGAGGATACTCGGATCACCTAACTAGAGATTGTAATTTGTCATCACTGACAAATTAAGGTGATCCGATTTTTTTTTATCAATGATTCGAGTCCTGGTCGCAATACGCATGACCATACAGGTTTCATATGTGTTTAGAGACATTGGCCGTGTGATGTTTGGATTCTCATTTAGAAAAGGGAGTCACATCTGCCATCTTTGGTGCCAAATTCTGTATACACTAAATAACGAAGATACAACAACAAATACATATGACCTTTGACTCGACTTTACACTCCTAAGTTGGCATCTGAGGAAGAAGTCGTTATTTTGTGAAATGATTCTTCCTACATCGTCTATACGTGTGCAAAATATGGGGAAAATAGGACAGGTGTTCACCAAGATACAAGATGAAACATTTATGACTTTTGACCCTAATTTACATACCCAAGATGGTGTCCGATCAAGTAGTGGTGTTTTATAAAATAAAGTACGTGACATGAACTAAACATGTGCAAAATATGGGGATGTTAAGGGCTGTTTTTCTTGAGTTACTGCAAAGAAAGTTGCAGAAAGAGTATCTCAATACATCGAAGTTAACCTTCAGTTTAACCAAGTTTTTAACGCGATTCCGACATCGTGTGAAAAAACGAAGGAGACTCATACGATAGCGCAAAGCCTCAGCTACAACATATCAATATCTGAGAGAAATTCACCGAGGGTGTTGAAGTTAGGCAGTGCTCGATAAAGACAATCATGTCAATTTTCACATCCAGAAAAATTCCCTCCCGTATGTACGTCATAACGAAGATACCTGTAGAAAGAAGTACACCACCTTTGAACGCACTTTGCACAGACAAGATGCCATCTAAGCAAAAAGTGGTTGTTTTATGAAATGATTCTTGTAACATGGTCTTTGCGTGTGTAAAATATGAGAAAGGTAGGTCATGTATTCACCAAAATAGAGGATGAAACATCTATCACCTTTGACCCTAATTTATACATACCGAAAAATGGCAGATATGACTCCTTTTTCTACATGAGAATGCAAACATCACACGGCCAATGTCTCTAGACACATTTGAAACCTGTATGGTCATCCTTTTGCGATCAGGAAACGAATCATTGATAAAAAAAAAATCGGAACACCTTAATTTGTCAGTCATGACAAATTACAATCTCTATGGTTTTGTGAAACGATTCTTGGGCATTGTCTATACGTGTGCAAAATATGTGAAAGATAGGACAGGTGTTCACCAAGATGCAGGGTGAAACATTTATGACCTTTGTGTCTATACTTTACATACCCAAGATGTGTCCGATCAAGAAGTTGTTACGTTATAAAATAATGTATATGATATGAAGTAAACATGTTCAAAATATGGTTGTGGTAGGGGCCGTTTTTTAATAGTTATTGCAAAGAAAGTTGCAGAAAGAAAGAAATATCTCAGTACATCGAAGATAGGCTTTAATTTCAACCAGGTTTTCTAACGTGATCACAACATTGCTTGAAAAAACGAAGGGCACACATGCGATAGCGCAAAGTGTCAGCTACAACATATTAAAATCTGGGAGAAATTCACTGAAGGGTGAATGAGCAAGTGCTTGATAAAGGGGATCATGTCAATTTTCACTTCTAATCCCGACATCGGGTGAAAACACGGAGGACGCTCACACTACATCTCAAAGTGTCAGCTACAACATATTAAAATGTGGGAGAAATTCAGTTAAGGGTAAGTGAGCTAGTACTCGATAAAGACAATCATGTCAGTTTTCATATCTGGAAAAATTCCTTCCCATAGAGATAACACGTACGATCATGAAGATACAGAAAGAAGTACCTGGTGTAGTACGTATGTCGAACTTTGACTCCACTTTGCACAGGCTAGATGGCATCTGTGCAAAAAGCAGTTATTTTGTGAGATGATTCTTGTGAAATGGTTTTTGCGTGTGCGAAATATGGGAGAGATAGGACATGTATTCACCAAGATACAGGATGAGAAAATTGTGACCTTTGTCCCTAATTTACATACCCAAGATGGTGTCCGATCAAGTAGTTGTAGTTATTTTGTGAAATAATGTGCGTGACATGAACTAAACATATGCAAAATATTGGGGTGATGGGGCTGTTTTTCATGCGTTTCTGCAAAGAAATTTGCAGAAAGAAATAATTATGCAGACCGATTTTTCGGCCAACGGCTACCCATGAAAGGGGGAAATGTACCATTCATCGCCGCAGCTTTGAGAATATTACTGTAGTATGTGAAGACAAAGTTGTGCGTAAATTGTTTCATAAAGCTGTTCGTATATCAAGTTACGAACAACTTACGAGCGACTGGTGATCACTTTTCGATTGCTATAGTTATTAGAATTTCAATAATTCAGCACAAGAACTGATCACCAGTCGGTCGAAAGTTGTTGGTGACTTTACGAACAGCTTTATGAAACACCCACGAATTCTCGGGCGTGTGCGACGGGCTTTCCATGGTAGTATCGCGTCTCTCGCAGTGCTCCCTCCGTGATCCACACAGTGCATGCCTGCGTGGAGTGTACGTACGTACCAAAGAGTATAGAAGCGCACGCGTGCTCGTACGCTTATACCATGGCTCTACTCTGTTAGTAGCTCCATGCTTTATGCGTAGTACCTTACCCACATATACAATACGGAGGTGGTGTACGTGTTTGTCAATTCGTAACCTACTGCATTGGCGTGGCAGCGCAGCGACAGGCTCACAAATACGACTTCTGAAGACCTTTGCGTGAGACTGACGGTTTGATTAGTTTGGAGTTCGAGTACCAGGTGGGTATTAGTCTGTAAACGCAGGCATGCCTAAACACAGATGTTTGGGTTTTTAGAACAAAATTTCATGTGTGTAGTCGTGGTGCTGTTAGTGTTAGTGACTATAATAAACGTTAGGGTCTATCAGTAGTATCACTCTTATGTGTTCAGTAGTGTCTGGGGACATGCCCATCGTATCACCACAGCTCAGGCCCTATACGTGTACGAAGCTGTTGTAGTGCGTAGACCGTACGTTTAAATGTCAGGAGTATCAGGAAGGAAGTTGCGAAGTTTTTAACGTTAGACCGCGTTTCCTGAATGGACAAGGTGTGAGCCATATCATGATTTGCTATGTAATTACTAGGAAGGCTAAGTTCCAAAGAACCTACTTTAAGAGTTGACGTTGACTAAGAGGGCTTAGCGTTACTCTGGTGATTTGCTTCTGCCAAATCTGGGCGAGATGCGGGCGCCATACTTTAATGCGTAGCTAACACCACGACCAGTAGAGGGCGTATTTTACAGTGCTATATAGCGGTGATTCCTGTCCCCCTTTCCTGTCCCGTAAATATTCCCTGTCCCCCTTTCCTGTCCCGTAAATATTCAATATTGAATGATGCGCCTTTAAGCACCACCAACAACAACAACCCTTTCATTTCACCTTTTTTTATAGGGGGCATGCAGGGGAAGAAATATAACGTTACTTAGCCTGGACCTTGTTTTGTCATACAGAAGTATCATTCCTGTTTAATCATGAAATGTAACTGAAGAGAAGTCATTTATTTTCCAATATGTAGTCCCACAATTACACATCACAAGCTTGACTTTGACCTAATTTCACTGAGTTATGCTGACCGTGTTATAACAATAGGGTTTCCCTGTGCAGATGTGTGCACAGTGAAAAATGTGTTTTTAAGCAAGATTATAAGTTTAAAAGATGGTTTTCCTTTGTTATAAGAATTGTTTAGATTGCAGGAACAGTAAAATAATTTTACAAAGATTTGTATAAAAAATTTGGGTGTTGTGCCTCATATTCCTCTCAAGTACCGGTATGTATTTTCAGAATGTGTGTACCTCACATTATTAGTGGTCTGTCCTTAACACAAGGTCCTCAGGACCAGAAAAATGTGCTTGTTATAATGAAACCTTGTTATATCAGGGTTACAAAAATAATACAATACAAATTGAAATTACAATCTAGGACCACAAAAAAATTACCTTGTTATAGTGAACTTCGTCGTATCAGTGATAATTGTAGAGAGTTCACTGTATAGCCTATACAGGTATTGTTGTAACGTTTGTATTTTTCCTTTCTTTTCTTTCTGCAGGTACTGGTTGCTTTGGAAGGAGATTTATGTTGGTCTTTGTTGAAAGTACGTTTGTGTTTGTGTTTGTTATTTGTTGAATCATCTTCATCCTACATTTCATCTCATACCATTTCACCTTCATCCTTGAATATTCAGTGAATATTCACTGAGATTACATCTGGAAATTCATCCTGGAATTCACGAACTCATCCCTGAAATATCTGAAATATACCTGAAATACCTGAACTTTACCTGAAATACCTTAACTTGAACTTTACCTGAAATACCTTAACTTGAACTTGAAGAAAGCTGAGAACAGAGAACTTCTGAGTGCATGAGAATAAGACAGTATCAGAAGGAGAGAAAGTTTCAGAATCAGAGGCAGAAAGGGTTAGAGTCAAAGAGAAAAAGAGTGAAATCAAAGAGAGGAAGAGTGAGAGTTGACGAAAAAGGAGTAAAAATTAAGCAGAATAACAGAGTTTTAAAGAGTGTTTGAATGAAAGAGTGCATTCTTTAAAAGGATAGTTAAAAACTGGAAAGAGAATTGTCCTAGAGAAGGCGAGAAGTTTGCTGGAAACTTGAAAATAGAAACAGTTAATTTGAGAAAAGGTGTTTAAGAGTCCAGATTACACTGAAAGATTATTAAAGAGTGCCGTCATAAGACGAAAGCATTATAGTGTTGTAAACTAATTGGGGTAGACAAAATTTGCACCTTCAAGGATTATTTGATATTTGATATATTCTGCATTGAAAGTTGCTGCAAATAAATCAACTACAGTTGGCAAGAGCTAATAGCTAGGAGTTGAAATTTTGAAGGAATTGTTAAAAGTGTGAGAAACAATTTATGAGGTGAGGCGAGAAGTATACTAAAAATTTTATGTAAAAATATTTTTTGGTATCTTGAGTCTTGAATTTTCGTTAATTGTTAATAGGATAAAAGAATAATTGAAGAGCGCCATCTTCAGATAAAAGCATTTTAGTCATAGTAAATGAAGGGAGAGACGTTAATATTGCACCTTAAAGGGCTATTTATAAATATTGGGCTGTGAAAACAAAAGCACAATTAGTAAAAGACATACCTTTATTGCAAAAGGAGTCATCTCAAAACAGAAACATTACTGTTTCTTTAATTGTCAGTGAAGACAAAGAATAATTGGTGAAATTGAAATTTTTGTTGCGAAAGACCCTACCCTAAGAGAAAAACATATAAGGGAGACCGATTATTGTGCAGTTAAGGCAAAAGCATAATTGGTAAAATTGTAACCTTTTTTACAAAGAGCATAATCTCGAGATAAAGGCATAATTTAGTCAAATCAAATGTTAGAGAATTGAAGCTGAAATTTCTGTTGGCAGATATCGTAAAAGGAAATTGGCATAGCTTTTCTATAAAGTAGGAATTGAAGCACGTAACAGACAAAGAGTGCCACCTGTTGCTAGAAACAAGCAAACATTGTAGAAATATCCCCACCTGTTGGTAGAAACATTATATGGATCGGTGTTGCAGCTTACTGCTGGAATTTGTATTGCAGTGAAATATAGTACATGTACTGTACACATGTATTAGTGCAACTTTCAAAGCTATTCAATCCGACAATTTTGTTACCAATCGCAGTACTAGTGGAGTAGGTGTGATTCATAAAAGTATAGTGATTCAAGGAATATAACTGTGTTGATTGACAGTTGATTGATATACATTTATTTAGTAATAGGTACCATTATACTTTCAAAGATTCAAAAGCCCTGTAGTTTGACAATGGAAGCAAGTGAATTCAAGATTGTTATTGGTGATATCCTAGATATCCTCCATAGTTGTGACTTGATGAGAAATGTAGAGGTCAGTGAATGTGATGCATGTTGCAGTGTGATCAATGAAAATGAAAGCAGAGTACCATGTGAGGATTGTGGCAAGCAGTTTCATGTGATGTGTACAGGAACTATTTCTCATGAGGCTAGAATGTGTGATGCAAGGTTGATTTGGATATGTTCAGCATGTGGAAGCAATAATATTGCCCATCGCATCTTTGACAAAATTGGCATTCCTTGTCATTTCAATAGATACGAACTTCTCGAAGACCTTGGTGATGAAGATTTTCATGTTGATGTTTCACTTACATCACGCAAGAGCAACCAGAGAAAGAAACCAACGAAGATGAGACTGAAAAAGAGGTATGTGAGAAGAAAGAACAAACGTGGTGTTCTAGAAATGACAAATGTGTGTGTGGAGGAAAGAGCAAATTGTGACAGAGATGAATCAGATCCGACATTCATCTCAAATCTCACTAGGAGGCAATTTGAACCATTAGAAACTGCAGTTGATGATGGTTGGACAACTGTGAAATCAAGGAAGACAAAAGTGATTGAGAAGGCCAAACTGACAACATCCCAAACAATGACTAACAATCCTAAGACCAAGACCAATAACAAGAGCACAGTGAGATCAGTAAATGGTGTGATTCTCCAACCTGGCGTGACCTACATTGGCAAAGCAATGAAAGGCTACTATCTTGAAAAACAGAGAAGAGCCAAGACCAGCAAAGGCAAAAAATCAAAAGTAGAAACAAGGCAAGAAGAACATGGTGAACTCGTGAAGCGAAATATGAATCGAAACTTGGACACAGAACGAAATGATAGTCTGCAGGTGTATACTGAATCTGTATTGAATGTATATTCAAAGTGTGTTCAGTCACCTCATGTTATGGCAAAATACTCTGAGCAAATCTATGCAAAAACACAGAGAAGTTGGGCTGATGTGGCTAAAAGCACTCCGAATATGACTAATGGATGTTTCGTACTGAGTGGTGATCAGGCTACATGTGTCTCTGTCCTTTCCACAGACATTGAAAAAGAAGTTTGGAATGTAAACAGGCTCTATGGAGGTGGAAATGCACGGCAACCAAGAAAGAAAGGTCGTTTCACGAAGATCCGCAACAAACAAAGTGTGCCAGTGGTTAAAAATGCTGACTCACAGGTGCGTAACAATGAAAAGGTGAAACATGACATTTTTGAAGGAGAACATGCAGCAAAGAATGAAAAGTTGTGTAAGAATGAAATATCTGACCGTGAGGACAGTAATTCCACAAATAGAGACAACACAGGCTCGAATGATATGTCCAAAGTGAAGTGTGACAGAATCCACGATATGCATGAACTAAACCCATGTTACAGCGAAACAAAAGATGTTGAAGGTGACAGTCAAATATCAGTGAATGAATTGTTCTCTGTGAATTCTACTACAAATGTAAATGTTCACTCTCCGTGTCACAAACCTGTTTCAGGTATGCAAAACATGTGTGTTCAAGTTTGTAATGAATCAATATTCCTGCCTGAACGTGAAAAAACTATTAATCCATCTGATTGCATAGTAATGAATGCTGGTTCTGCAAATAGTGTTGACCACCATAATTCATATGATGTTCAAGAATCGTCTGTACTTATATTAGATGGTGAACCAGCTGCAAATGATTTAGAGACTGAAGAACGTGTCTGTAAGCCTGTTTCTCTTTCAGATTCAGAATATGATAGAAGGCAATCATATCCTCTGACTAAAACAATCGCACAAGGAAATTTTAATCAAGGTGATCAACGATTTGGTTATACTGCTGGCAAACAATGTGCATGTAATTCTATTGTGGCAGTTCTCTACATTCAAACAAAGAATGGAATCGAAATGAGACCTCGTGATCTTGATCAGATTCTGACACTTGGGAATGAGTTGTATTATTACATAAAGAAGGATTCACAACTGAATGAAGAGCTTGTAATGATAGATGAATTACCGAAGGAACTTCATATTCTGGATGAAAAATTTCAAATAACCTATGGTGAATCGAAATATGGAGTGTTGGAAGGAGATCAAAACAATTTGTCAAATTTTGGTGCTTTGCCATTGAGTCAAGCATTAGAACAAGAACTGTGCCGATATGATGCATGTCTTATGAATTTTGCTGAGAGTACATTTGCAATCATTAGGCATCACAGTGGTTATTATGTGTTTGATTCTCATTCCAGAAGTCATGATGGATACTTGGTACAAGATGGATGCAGTGTCTTGCTTAGCATTTCATCATGGCAAGGTATACAGGTACACTGTTTGAATTTGGCAAAATCTATGGCATGTGATTTACGTACTACTCAGTTTGAATTAACCGGTCTGGCAGTAGAATTCAATTCTAAGAAAAATGTATTGACAACTAGTGGCTCTAAGAGATCAAAGACCCTAAATACTGCGTGTGGGAATATAAATGATCAAAACAGCGACTATTCGCAACATTGTCATCATATTGAAAGAAATCTGAGTTATAGTGATGAGACTCAAAATGTAACAATAAAGGAAACCAGAGTTAATGTAAGCAGTGATGACTATGGAAGTGAGAATGAAGTTGAATTTGTTTCACTTGAAAAGACAACACAAAGAAGAGATAGAAACTTAAAATTTGCACCAATTACATATGTAGACAAGCAGTGTTTGTGCAATAGATTAAATGTCAATTACTGTGGCGCAGCCAGTGAACCAGTGGAAGATACAAATGAAAATTTGTGTATGAGGAAACCTGTAAATATCAAGAGAGTTATGGGTGATGGCAACTGCTTTTACAGAAGTATTTCTCATGTAGTTACTGGCAGTGAAGGAAACCATTTCATGCTCAGGAAATCCAATGTGGCACATTTACTGGAAATGGGTGATTTATTTAAAAATTTAATTAACACAGTGAAATATCAGAATGTCAGGGACTTTGTACTTCAAGAGAAATTGATGGATTTAGGAACATGGGCTGGTCACACTGATATTAGTTCAATGGCACATATGCTAGATTGTGATATATATGTGTATGATGATCGTACAAAAAATTGGCAAATTTTGTCTGCAAGGAAACCGGGGTACTATAACAAGGTAACAACTGAAAGAGGCATATATATTGTGTTCACTGGAAGCAATCATTTTGATGTAGTTGAAAGTGTAACTGCTGTTCAGTCTAGTACTTTGGATGAAAAATTAAGTGTGTTTCATGTGAATTCAGATGCAAATGTGGAAAGTAAAAAAGAAAGTCATCATGAATCATCTAAGGCTACCGAAAACTTGACATTAAAGAAAGGCAGTGTTAGAGTGAAGAAAATGATGTCCAAACAAATAATGGTGTCAAACTTGCAAGAGACACAAATTCCATTACAAAACACATGTCAACAGACAGTAGTCGATGTTGATGCATCCGAGGTGAAGCAAGTGGGAGAAATTAAAAAGATTAATCTCATGTACACACCTGTGAATAAATTTGACAGAGAGAAGTTTTGTTGCAAATTAGGCATAAAGGTTAATGACAAATGTAGCAGTAATGATGTGCCAAAAGATATGGTGGAAAATGGTAATATTACTGTCCTGTCACAACCATTAACTATCTATAAAATTAGTGGTGATGGAAATTGCTTTTACAGAGCTATGTCATATGTCACATGTGGCAAGGAAGATTCACACCGTGATGTTCGAAAAGCAACAGTTATGCATATTTTACAAAACAAGCAAGATTATGTAAGCCTTTTAAAATCAGGATACACAGATGTTGTAAAATACATTGCAAAGGAAAGAGTATTCAACAATGGCACATGGGCTACAGAATTGGAAATAATGGCCTTATCAAATCTACTAGATACTGATATTTATACATATGAAGAAAACTGTTCAAAATGGAAATTATTTGGTGCAAGCAAACTTCAGTTTGGAATTGTTACATCACAAAGAGGTGTTTACTTGCAACACACAAATGGCAATCATTACGATGTTGTAGAGTCTGTATGTCCAAGGATCCAAACATTAAGTTCATGCCAAAACTTGTCAAGACCACAAAACATTACCGCTATGGAAACGCCTGTGACAAGAAAGAGAAGACTCACAACTGAGAGAAAAGTTACGAAACAAGTCGGTGATTGTCAAATAAATGTATTGAACAATGAAGTTTTAGAGGATGACATTGAACGTGCTGTTAAAATGAGTAGGGATACTGAAGAATCTGAAGAAGTTGAAACTACAAGGCAAACTACAAAAAGGAAAAAACAAAGAAAAAAAAGTAATGCAAATATTACCAGACGAAAAAATAGAGATCGAATGAGAGCACAGAGAGAAAAGAAAAAAAATGAGCAAAGACAGTTAGAAATAGAATGTTTATCAGATGTTCAGCCTTTTCTATTCCGCAAACTAAAAAATGCAGCTGCAAAGAAAGTAAAATATCAAACAGATGAACCTTACCGGTTCGAAAAGAGAAGAGAAATTAAGGAGAGACAAAGAAACAGGTACTTGTTCGATCCTACTTACAGAGAAAATGTCAAGAGAGCAATGAGCAGAAAGATGAGAGCTAGATATCAACGCAATGCTTTATTAAGAGAAAAAATCAAGAAAATGATGAGGACAAAGATGAAAGCTAGATACCAAAATGATGCTTCATTTCGAGAAAAAATTAAGAAAAGGATGAGAACAAAGATGAAAGCCAAATATCAAAACAGTGCTTCATTCAGAAAAAGGCTGAAGACAATGAGGAAAGTAAACTATGGGTGCAATGTTCTACATAGAGAAAGGCTTAAGAAAATGAGGAAAGCTAGATATCAAAACAATGCTTTATTCAGAGAGAGGCGTAAGAAAATTATGAGGAAAGTTTCAAACATTAAGTACAAGACAAATTTTTTGTACAGACAGCAGGTTGCAATGAGAAACATGAAACGAAAAAAACAAGAAAAAATGAATATGAGAAATTGTGACCATGTTTTGAAAAAATTTAGGGAAATTGTTTCACACGGCCCTGAATATGTATGTTGCGTATGTTTGAAATTATTATTCAAGAATCAAGTATTGAAGTGTACAAAAGCAAAATATAACGATTTGAGGTGCTTAAAGGAGGAGTATTTACATACATGCAGCGATGACTGTGATATTGACTGTCAAATAGTAAAGTCATCAAGAAATTTTTTATGGGTTTGTTACACTTGCCACAGGAAATTATTAGCTGGTAATATGCCTGCTGAAGCTAGCAGAAATAATTTAGAATTACGTGCTATTCCTGCGGAACTTGGAAATCTGAATCAGTTGGAAACACATTTGATTGCACTAAACATTCCATTTATGAAAGTTTTGAATTTGCCTAAAGGAGGACAATATGGAGTGCATGGCCCAACAGTTTGTGTACCTTCACGCACAAATGAAACTGTAAAGATATTACCTCGACCGGAGACTGATGATCAATTAATTCGCGTAAAGCTAAAGAGGAAACTGTCATATAAAGGACATTATGAATATCAGTTTGTCAAGAAAAACAATGTCCTAGCTGCATTGGAATATTTGAAAAAGAATAATAAGTGGTATTCTGATATTGCTATTGATAGCGAATGGGACTCTGATTTATCAGACAAAAATAGTAAAACAGCTTGTGGTAAACTATTTGATTTAAGTGAAACTAATGATGATGATGATGATATAGAGGATGATCAAGATGGACGATTACAAGGCATTCAGTTGGGCACATGTTTGCAGAAGGTCGATATGAGACAAGAAGTGCTTGATCAGTTTTTTGATGATATTATATGCTGTGCTCCTTGTGAAAAGAATAGTCCTGTGTCACTATTGATGGATGAGAGTAATGAGGCAAAATGTTTTCCTGCTCTGTTTCCAACAGGCCAGCCAACATTTCATGATACCAGGTACATTAAAGTAACACTTGGTCGTTATTTGCATAATCGTTTGATGCATGTAGACAACAGATTTGCAAAAAATACAGAATATATTTTCTATGCTCAGTGTATTTATGAACTGCAACAAATACTTTCTAGTGTTTCTATAGCTGTCAGAAAAAGCTCAGAGAAAATAGATAATTCCACATTGATGCGATGTTCAGATCTAAAGGATGCAAGAAAACTTCATGAGATACTGGATTCGAATAAAGGATATAAATTTCTGAAACAAATACGAGGAACACCTCCATACTGGCAATCTACACAGAAAGATGTATTAGCAATGGTTAGACAACTTGGAAAGCCTACATGGTTTGCATCATTTTCATCAGCTGAAATGAGATGGCCTGAAGTTATTAACACATTGCTAAATCAACAAGGTGATGGGAGAAAAGCAAGTGATCTGGATTGGACAGATAAGTGTAATTTATTAAAATCAAATCCAGTGACAGTAGCTCGTATGTTTGATAAACGCTTTCATGCATTTTTGAACAGAGTGATTCTTTCTGAGGCAGAACCTATTGGCAAGATAATTGACTATTTTTACAGGATTGAATTTCAACAGAGAGGATCTCCACATACACACTGTTTATTCTGGGTTGAAAATGCACCTAATTTGGGTGTCGAGAAAGATGAAACTGTCATAGATTTTATTGATAAGTATATTTCATGCAACATTCCATGTGAGGATGAAGATGAAGAACTGTATGAAATAGTGAAGAATGTTCAGCTTCACTCAAAGAAACATTCAAAATCATGCAAGAAAAAGGGAACCTCCTGTAGATTTAATTTTCCAAGACCACCTTCTGAGAAAACATTTGTTGTGAAGCCTGATGATAATCCAGAAGTTACAGATGAGGCTCAAGATGTTCTGTCTGCAGTAAAGAATTCATCATGTGTGGAAGGCAAATATGATAATGCTAGGCAGCTCTTTGAAGCTCTTGGGATGTCTCAAAAGGAATTTGAAGATGCCTATAATGCTGTAGCTACAAAAGAAGATGTAGTCATGAAAAGAGATCCAAAAGATATATGGGTTAATCAATATAATTCATTCTTACTCAGAGCTTGGAATGCCAATATGGATTTGCAGTATATAACAAATGAGTATGCCTGCATTGTTTATGTTGTGTCATACATGTCAAAAGCAGAAAGAGAAATGAGTTTGCTCTTGAAAAATGCTGAAAGTGAAATGAGAGAGGGCAATGAAGATGCTCGAAAGAGTATGAAAGAAATAGGACATGTGTATATGCAAAACCGTGAAGTTTCAGCACAAGAAAGTGTGTATCGTGTTTGTGGCCTGAGATTGAAAGAGTGCTCAAGAAAAGTAGAGTTTATACCTGTTGGACCAAACCCTGTGAGAATGAGTCTACCACTGAGTGTTATTCAAAGCAGACGAGACGATGATGATAGGAGCCCATGGATGCCAAGCAGAATTGATAAATATAAAGCCCGACCTGATGGTTTTGAATTTGAAAATATGTGTTTAGCCACATTTTGTTCAAAGTATAGACTACTCAGTGAATCTGATATAAAGGGTAAGAAACAGAAACAGAGTGTGTTTAAATTGAGAGATCAGCTGGGCTATATACAAAAAAGAACAAGAACCAATGATGCTGTAGTGAGATACCCTCGTTTTTCACCGACTGTAACCCCAGAAAAATATTATCAGAGTATATTGCAACTATTTTTGCCATATCGTACTGATAAACAGTTAAAACCTGACCAATTTTTGACATATGAGGAATTTTATCAAAATGGATCTGTTCGAATGTTTAATAAGAATTTGGAAAGTGTCAAAAGTATTGCCAATGAAAATCTCAGGCAGTATGAAAAAAACGCTGATACAATTGATCAGGCACAAGAATATCTTGAGAAATTTGGTGCACAAGAAGATGCATGGGGATTACTCTGTCCAGAAACAGAAGTTGAAAGACATGAAACAGCTAAAATCCATGTAGAAGTTGAAGATGCTGACAATGAGTTTAGAATCCCAGATCTTGAATCTAAATCTCAGGAGAAAGAGTCATATGGCATAGAATTTCGATCATGTAGCATTTCGAGAGAAGACAGTAATGTCTTATTAAGAACTTTAAACAGCAAGCAGCAAAAAGTGTTCTACAAAATACGACAATGGTGTCTTGACAGAGTTAATGGAAAAGAAGCCACACCGTTTCAGATATTTGTGACAGGTGGTGCTGGAACAGGAAAAAGTCATCTGGTGAAATGCATATGTAATGAAGGGACAAGAATTCTAGGTAAAATGATGCATAATCCAGATGATCTTTCAATTATGAAAGTAGCTCCAACTGGAATTGCAGCCTACAATATTGATGGTAGTACTATTCATAATGCACTGTCCATACCCATTTCTGCTTCATTACCTTATCAACCCCTTGGAGAAGAAAAGATAAGTCATTTACGTACTCAGCTGGGCCAATTACAGATACTAATAATTGATGAAATATCCATGGTTGATCAGAAGCTACTGTGGTATGTACATGGACGTTTAAGGCAAATAAAGCAGACGCGTGATGATGCTCCATTTGGAAAGGTTTCAGTTATTGCAGTTGGAGATTTTTATCAGTTACCCCCAGTAAAAGGTACTCCTTTGTATAAAGATACATTGCAAAGTTCTTTATGGACAGACAACTTCTCTATGATTAACTTGGATGAAATAATGAGACAAAAGGATGATGCAGACTTTGCTGTTCTTTTGAACAAATTAAGGGTAAAAGAAAAGAAAGATGAATTATCAAGTGATGATTTTGCAGTTCTTCAATCATGCCAAACTGGAGAGCAATGTGAGGATGCACTGCATATATATTCTTCAAACAAACAAGTAAATGACTGGAATAAAATAATGCTTCACAAGAAATGCACAAATATCATCTGTCTTGATGCAGAAGATTTTGAACTTGGCGATAAGGGTAAAAACAAAGCATGTGACAAGCCACGGAGATGTACTAAAGCTTCTTTGCCAGCATATCTTTGGGTTGCTGAAAATTCTAGAGTGATGCTGATCAAAAATGTGAATGTGACCAAAGGTTTATCAAATGGCTGCATTGGCACTGTAACTGACTTAGTAAGAGTAAATGAAAATGCCAGACCCTCAAGTGTGCTTGTGAAATTTGACAATGAAAAAGTAGGAACACAGTCAATAGAAATGCAACAGGAATCAATTGGGAAAAAATATACGAGGAAACAATTTCCCTTGAAATTAGCATATGCATGCACAATACATAAAGTACAGGGCATGACAATGGAAAAAGCTGTTGTTTCTCTGAAAAATATATTTTTGCCCGGACAAGCATATGTTGCTCTGAGCCGTGTCACATCAATACGTGGACTAACTATTGAAGATTTTGATCCCAAAGTTATATATTGCAATCCAACTGTTAAAGAAAGTTTAGAAAACATGCCAACATTTGTTGATGAAAAGAGCTTTGATAATGATGTTTCTGTTGCGACTCTGAATATAATGCTACATAACATTCAAGGTCTTAAAGCACATTTCAAAGATATCCAATCAAACCTCCTATGTAGAAATTCTGATATTATTTGTTTAACTGAAACTTGGCTTAATGATGACATTTTTGATGTGAATTTAGATCATTTTAAAATGTACAATCAACCTCGGTCAAAATCTTATTCAGATGAAAGTCCCTTATTTTCGGCACTGAAAAATCAAGCACATGGTGGAGTTGCAGTGTACAGTAAAATCAAATCTATTAGTAGGCTGGATTTACATGTCAATAATCTAGAATATATTACATTTGCAGTAACTTGTCCTTCATGTCTCATTTCTGTGATATATAGACCTCCCAGATATGATAAGAAACAATTTTGTGAGAAACTGAAGAGACTACTCGTAGAATTGCAGCAGAGAAGTACGAAACGCATAGTTATTGGTGACTTCAATGAAAATCTCAGACAAGGTTCAAGTGATTCATGTGTGCATAAATTGATGTATTCTTACGGATATCAACAACATGTACTTGATGCTACAACAGAAGGTAATACATTGATTGATCATGTATATAGCACAGGTATAGACTCACTTCATGTTGAAGTTATTCCACTTTACTACAGTTACCATGAGGCTATCAGAATACAGTTCTGATGAGTGATGTCTTGAGTTTACGCAAAGTAATGTGGCACATATATTCAAATCAATTGATATTTATTTTCTTTTGTCATCATATTTCCTTTTGTAATACAGAATGAGGAAAATAAAAAAGTGTGAATAGGACAGAGCATACAGCAATTCAAAAACAAATGAGTAGAAGTGATACTTATGATCAATACTGAGGTGTTTGAAGTTAAAAAAAAAAATTGCAATGAGTAAAACATGTGAAGTATGGAGGGTTCCACTGGGAAGATTATGCTTGTGAATATGAAACAAGACTTCAACAAAAGTATGACTACTAGTACTACAGAAAACAGCGACATTATGAGACAGAAAGTGACAATTCAGTGATTATAGACTTCCTAAATATGACCCAAAAATAATGTGAGAAATTATGGAAATTAGTTGTTGAATTGCACCAAATAAGCACAAAAAGCATAGTTATTGGTGAATTTAATGAAATTCTCAGACAAGGTTCAAGTGATTTGCTTGGCATAATTTGATGTGTTCTTATGAATATCAACAACATGAAGTTGATGCTACAACAGAAGGTGGCACATTTATCGGTCATGTATGTAGTATAGGTATTAATGATCTCACCATTGAAGTTATTCGCCTTTACTACAGTTACCATGAAGCTATTTGAATACTGTTTCACTGAACTTGTTTTTACTAATAACATTAGATGTTTATTCAAGGTTTTTTTCACAATGCTGAAATCAAATGAAATATATTTTCATCTTTCATCATACATATTTTTATGATGTTATGGAGAATAGATGAAATATGATGAATGAAATGAACAGAATGTTCAACAGTAGTGAAACCTTATGATAATATTAAATTGTAATGAATACTGAAGTGATTGAAGTGAGGAAAACAGTGTGCCATGAGCAAAGTGTGCAAAGGGTGGAGAGATCCACTGAAGCGACCTTGATTGTGCACAGGAAACAAAACTTGGGCAACAATAAAAGTACTACATAACACATTGACATTATAAAGAAAAAATAAATAGACAACGACAAGAGCATGCAACAGAAACAATGATCTTTGATTGCTTGTTGAAAGAAATGTGGGCTTGCATGTCAAGAAGAAGGAAAAACACATAAATTGTGTAATTGCAAAAATGATTTAAAGGACTGTAATTATAATGTTACATGTATGTCAGCAATAGTGGTGATATTAAAAATTTATGAAGTGGTAATGCTGAATCTAGGTGAGAATTATCAACCCTTTTCACAAAGCAGTAGCTGAGCTGGTAGTTGCTCTTCTCTAAATATCATTGTTGGAAATGTAACTATAAAAGGAAGATACAAGTTCAGTATGGAACAGAAATAAAACAAAAGACAGAAAATGGAATTGAAATAGAATAGACAAAGAATAAAAATAGAACAGGCACAACAGAAATAAAACATAGCCCAGAAAATGACAGTGCAGAAAGGTAGATTTTGGCATAATAATCATTTTGAAAAATATTTTTTTTCAGAGAATTAAATGCTGATAATGATAAGTTTGTGTTACTATTTGATGAGCGTTTAGAGCTGAGGAAAATCAAATTGTAAATGCTGATGAAAGTGCTTTGAAATAAATGGAAAAAGTAGGAGTTGCATTTATATGTGCAAAACCTGATCAATAGGCATATGTTGTAATTGATAGAAATGAATATTTCACCAGAGAAGATAGAGTGAAATCCATGAGTGATCATGTATGTGGTGCAAGAATTGTATTTATTACGTAAACATTATGAGCTACATAGCACAAGTTTTGATTGATTTCATGCAAATTTATGAAAAATGTTTTGAGTTTTCAAACCCCTGTTTCTCAAACATTTGCTTTCATTGATTGATGTCATTGTTTCTCTTTAGCACCCATGGTAGTGAGAATAAAGCACTGGCCAAAATGAAAAAAGCATCAATTAGGTGTATTTCATCTAGGTGTTTATGGCTAACATCTTTATGTCTTTATATTTGCCTGGTGAATGATGAACTGGTCTGTGCTTGTGCCGCAATCATGTCCAGCCTTGTACCCAAGTGTTTCCACCGGTGAGTTTTATTTCTTTTTTGCTTTTTTTTCCCCCTACTTTTTGTCAGATTTGTATGCATTTAACTTTTCACACAACTTTTTGACAAAATCAGGCTCAATCATACTCAGTGTTCAAATTAAATTCTCACAATAATCTCTCCAGGTGTGTTTTTAAGCTGTATTAGCATAACCTGTAGAATTATGCATACACAGGTGTTTCTTCAGAATTATTTTTTTTTCCCCTGAAATGTTTGTAATATATGTTCTATCATCTAAAGTCTGTGATCTGAAACAGTTTGTTAATTCCATATTACATTTATGAAATGTTATTCACATATTCCTTATTCTTATAAATGTGACTGTACAAGTGTAGTTTTGTTCTGTCCAATTTACATCGTAGCTAAACATGATATACATCCAGAGAACTATGATGTATATGCTGTACTCCTGTAAGAGAAATAGGTGTATGTATTCATGAAAAGAAAGGTTAACATAAAAGGTGATGTGATGTTATGTGAAGTTGTGAATGTTTCAGTACAGTTGTGTTCGCAAGTTATGACTACAAGAAATTGGTTGTATCTGTCTAAAATATGTAAAACATAATGTAACTTTCTTCGTAACATTTGTGATAATGATATTTATGTTCTCCCATTCTAACAACACATATTTCAGTTCTTTCATTTTATCGATGTTAAAAGATAAGCAGTGTACTTCATTTGTAACAGTATGTTGTTTATGTATTTTAAAGCAGGGTCTTGACCAACAGAGAGAACACACCAGCTTTGCTTTGCAGCGTTGGTGTAGCACAGGGAGTAGAACTCTACTGGTTAAAGGCTCAAAACCAGTCAATTGGACCAGGTGTGGATCGCATCTATTTCAACTGTGTGGACAGCTGTCAATCTTGGATCAAACTTGGTTGACATGCAAGCACTTCATATCAGATGATAACAGATGAGCAACGTAATAGTTTCTCAGGACTTCCACTCTCTTCCATCTACAATAATTCTAAGCACAGTGAACAGTATGCATGATAAATGCAAAAGCAAAGGGTATAAATGTAATTGAAGTATTGTGGAATGATTTACGCAACATAAAATACCTCAATAATTATTAATTTTATGTTTATGTGGTGGTAATCAGATCATGTGTAGTATTGGAAGGTACGGTAAGTTAGCCATAGTGGCATGTTAAGCCACCGTCCCTGGAGACACTCAAGTGGTAACGTGTTAATGACCCATAGCATAATCATTTACACCACCATATTGTTTTCGTGATTGACACAGAAACGTCTTTGATTAAGGGCAAAACCAAAATGTAGACCATAAAAGTAGAAGTATGTGAAATGCAAATGTGCAGTATTTTCACATTTTTCCATTATGGATCAAAGCTATGACTTAGATATTAGATGATGATTGTGAGAAGCAAGTGTGGGTCTTTTTTTCTGTTTTATCCTTTGAATAATTGCAAAGATGCAAAGTTTAAAAAAAATTAACAACAAGATTTTCATGACTTAGTGTCTTTGCGCTCGCGCAAACGAGAAGGGTATTCCCCCTCCCACAGTAAGGAGCCTTTTTTAAATTTGTAGCTGTTAATAAAGGATCTGGTGCATAATTAAGTGACTATTGTTTGCTAATTTGGCATGATGAAGGGAAATACACCTTCAATTGCAAGCATCACTTCAATCCTTTTAGCTACACTCCTCATTTTTGGTTCAAGTTGCAATTTCACTTGATGTCTGAGAAAAATGGGTACTATGTGTGAAATCGTGAGACAGACCCTAAATGCATGAGTCTCACCATAATGAGAGACTTGGTCTGTAATTGATGCATATATTTTGTGTATGCACATATATGTAAACCTTCAGTAATGCTCTAGGTGTGGGGTTAGTTGAGGAAGACTCTATGACCCTGTTTACAGTGTGGGGCTGCACCATGCTGCGGCCAAGCCGTGGTTGAGCATAACCTCAATTGCGAGGCCAAGCCCCGCAATTTTGTTCCTTTACACTACTGGGCTCGGCCGCGCTTTTATTTCAAACCTTTTAATATTTTGTCATAGTGGCGCTCTACTTGTAAACAAACACAATTCGGTGTTGTCTGGTTTTCAGACCCTTTGCCAACTGAATTTCATGGCAACGAAATCACCGTTCGGGCAAAGGCCTTTTCTGAAGGGAAAGATCCTTTGCAGGACAAGATCACATTAAACTATGCTAGTTTTCGATGTTGAGGGGGTTAATATCCTGAATAGTGAAATAGTACAAGTACGGGGTTTGGAAACCAGAATAAAATTGGCAGCGCATTTGGCCCCATTTGCGTTTACACAGAGAAAAAGGCCAGGCTCAGCCGCGGCTTAGCCACCTCCAGAGCGAGGCCAAATGCAAGGCCAACTTTGGCCTTGCATTTGGCCTTTTGCACGTTTACACTGAAATGGAGGTTGGCTGGGCTATCGTTGAACTGCGGCCAAGCCTCGCATCGTAAACAGGGTCTATGTGGCAAATTGAGCTATGGCTCAACTTGCCCTAAAGACCTGCATTCATGTCCATGGTACAATTGAAAACATAGTTGAGACCATGGACAATTTGTATGGAGCACTAGGCGTGGTGTGGCCTATTTTGTTAGGAAATTAGTCATTTGTCAACGTAATGACCATTTCTTTAAAAAATGTTCATTTCATTCAACATTTTGAAACATTACAAAGTGACTGATTTTGTAATGAAATAGGCCATGCAATATTTAAGGCTCTATTCAAATAGTCCATGATTTCAATTTTACCATCTTCATAAATTTATGCCATAAAGTCTAGCACATTTTACTAAATATAATGCGTGTAATCACTTCATACTTTTAAATACTTCTGAGATATGAAACTAAAAAAAAGAAGTCCATTTGATTTATGTTGGATAGTAAAAAACAAAACAAAAAACAAAAACATGTTTTTTAAAGAGAGTTTCAAAACTTACACTGCTTCTCTGTGTGGGAGTAGCAAGTAAGCACTACATGTAGCTACCTCGAATTTTTCCAGAGGATTAATTGCAATGGCATGACACAAATTTCTGCAAGACACTCAGTTATTTCTGATGCATCATGCGAAAAACAAAAATTGACCCATAATACCTTACATTCACCAAGTGCAGATAAAGTAAAATTTTAAACCATTTGAGGGTTTTCATGAAACAAGAATGGAATTTGTGTGTAGAATATGTTTCAGTGGTAATTCTAGATGCTGCATTTTTCTGGGGAAAAATATATTTGAAGAGGTTGCTTTGTCATATTTAGAATTGTTGAATATTGTCATTTGAATTGAATCAAATGATGGAAAAATCTTTTGTGTTATAAATTGTGCATTAGGAAATTTAGTGTCCATATAACATATTGTCAATGTGACTTGAAAGAAAATGATGGCCATGTTGAAAGTAGCTCTCATTGCTTATTCAATATTTTGTTTCATTGTAAGTGTAATCAATTCCAGCAGTATTGATGTTTTAGTTATATGTTTTAATAGATATTTATTGCCTACATATCAGATATGACCTGTGACAAAAGTGGTGCCATTTTTGTAGCTGCTTGCTTTCTTCAAGAAAGCTGCCATTGTTAATTGATGTTTTTTGATATTGTTTATAAAGGTTTAAAGTTGAAGGGAAGAAATGTTTCTCTTTTGTATTATAAATCACAGATCAGCAGTTTCTACTGTTTTTATATTCAGCTGAGCATTGGTTAGTGTCAAAAAAGGCTGCCATTGTCATAATGATTGCCATTGTTTATTTGAAATTCTTTGACATTGTCAAATCAATTTAAGGATTGGAACTATTTGTATGTGTGAGTGTGTGTGTGTGTGTGTGTGTGTGTGTGTATAAATCAGGAATTTCATTGTCCATGTTTTAGTTAAAGTGGCAAATAATTGAGTCAATATTGTGACAAGTCAATTTTTAAAGCCATGATGCGCCAAGTAATGGACATCATGAAGACTGTAGTTGATGTCCTGAACCCCGGTCAGATTCCAGTCCTTACATGTAATCAAGCACTCTACACTATGGCAAAGGGGGTCCAATGGAGCAGCCCTAGAAGTTATATTCCAGGGATTATTCCATAGTGATTTTTGGTTGACGATGCGTTTTGAGGATATCCTGACTCATATCACATTGTGTCAGATCTAAACACACATTGCAGCAGATAGGATCAACCCAGTCCTGAATGCAGTTTGCAGAGCTATCTCTGGATGTCTGCGACCAACAAGAGTAGATGACCTTTATTAACTGTGTGGTATTGCCCCACCACACATCAGGCGAGAGGTCTCAGCACAGATGGAGAAAACCAAGCAAGAAGTTAACCCTCGCCACCCACTCTACAATCGCGAACTTGCTAAAAAGAGACTCAAATCCAGACGCAGTTTTCTCCATTCAACCGAATCCCTTGATGGCACCGCCCACGGTCGAAGGATTACCCTATGGTCCAACCACCTCCAGTCTGTGACGAATAAGCTCTCCTATGGACCAAGTGAATCACTCCCTCCGGGTTCAAGTGAGGCATGGCCCACCTGGTCATGCCTGAATCGCCTACGGACAAGAACAGGACGATGCAAAGTCCTCATGCAGAAATGGGACTACAATAGGGATGGAGAAACTGCTTGCAACTGTGGGCAGGATCAGACAATGCAACATCTTTTGGTCTGCCCCCTCCTACCAGAGCCATGCACTGTCAATGATCTGGAGACTTTCAACACCAAAGCCGGATCCTGCACTCTGCACTGGGCAGGACTTGTGTGGTGACTCGAGAAGAAGAAGAAGAAGAAGCAGATAGGTTGCAGACAGATTCTTGCAGCATGAGAGCAAACTGAGCAGGAGACAATTTGAGCTATCAACTGTGGTTACTAAAATGGCAACATTTTTTGCATAACATAATTAAAACCAGACGACTCTGCTGTACTTCTTGGTCTCTAATGGAAGAGACATTAGCACCAACAAAGATCTCATCACCACACAAGGTAGTGACATTCTTTGCTGCGATTGTCCGGACATGTCAGATGATAGCACCGTGCACGTGTGAGGAGGCAGACACTGGTACATCATATACTTGTGCACCTATAGGATGCCGTACATTCGCAGATTAGCAACGTGCCAATATGCACTGTTCATACAAGTGTTGCACCCTTTGAGCTTGTCCTAGCAGCAGCCATCACCGGAATATCCATGAACAGTGGATTGCCTTTGGAGCTGGGAAGAACTTCAGGTTCATAGCTTCTTTATGGGATCACCAAAACTTGGCTGATGTGTTGCCATGCCAATGTTTCATGTTTTTAGTGGCTGTGGCTTAGCGTCTTGTTTTTGTAACAAGGCAGAAAGATTGCGTGGGTACCTGGACTACCTATGAACAAATCACAACCGTATTCAGCGCCTTCTATGCTATGCAGACTTACATACTATTGAGGAGTAGATGCAGCTCAATGGAGCAATTTGTAGTTTGTTGGAGTGTCGCTGAAAGAAAAGAATAGATGCAGAGTGTTAAAGTTGACAATGCCAGAATGTGACTTTGCAGTGTGCAGCTCCTTATTTGTTGTTGTTGTTGTTGTTGTTGTGTTTTGTTGTTTGTTTTGTTTTGTTTTGTTTTGTTTTGATTTTTTTTTTTTTTTTTTTTTTTGTGCAGGGGGAATTGGCCTGAGTTTCAAACCCACAAAAAAAAAAAGGGTGCTGGCAAGCATCTTGAAAGGTAGCTATTTTTGTCACAGGTCAAATCTGAGATGTTATGCACACAGTAAAATTACTGATGTTTGACTGAAAATACCACAGGAAAACATTTGCACCCAACAATGTATTTAATCTCTAATATCAAAAACTTGCTAATAAAGATATATAGCCATTTTCATAATGGTCACCATTTTTGTCAAAGTCAAATTTGCCTAGCTCTACATCCGTATTTAAGCTAGTATTTTCACGTACAGTTATTTTGGTAATGAGAAGATCACATGAAGTGTATTAACAGGGTATTATACAGTAGAAATCAGTGTGTGACCAGTTGGACTGTCTGTTGCAAATGTTGCGTAGAGAATTCTTACAGTTTTGAAGCAATCTTTATGGAAATAGGGATACATCATGAAATTGAGGCTTCTTGGCTGAGCAAAACTGGAAGGGTGTCATAATTTTCTTGTTACTATTTGCTGTGTTTTTCACTTTATATTGAAAGATACAACAGAGGTTAATGTTAATTGGGCAAAATTGTATACCTCATTGGAAAACATCGAGTGTTGTTGTCTGGGAAAGCTGATTTTTTTTTTTCAGCCTTTTTTTACAGGAATCTGCCACATATTGTCAGTTGAGAATGATAAGGGCTTTAAGGTGCCACTGAATCTATAATGTTCAAGACAACTTAATGCCCTTCTCATTCTCAACAGATGAGTATGATGGATGTGTGTCAGTTGAAAGTTCATGTCACAGAAGGAAATCCCCCAAATATGCAAATGGAAGTGATAAATCAAGGGTCTTTTGTTTGATATTGGTATGTAAATGTTACATGTAGAATTGCACAGATGCGAATTATGAGGTATGCAACAATGGAATGTTGTGTGAGCAAAACATGCCATTCTAAAAATGTCTGTCAGTGAATGTGCTTAGACTGTAATTGCACAGGTATTATTATTGTTATTGTTACTATTTTTGTTATATTTATTTGTTTCATTCATTTACTTATTTATTTATTCATTTATTTATTTGGCCATGCAATTGCAATTTAAAGTACAATTTCATGTTACATACAGGGTATAAAGACTCATGTATAAACCCATAATTGCTGGAAATTGCACATGTAAACATAAATGTCAAAGTTGGGTTGAAGCAAATTGACCAAGTTTGCAACTGACATGAAAGAAAGTTAAGTCACATGGCACAGAAATTAGGGCATGAACATTGCATGTTTTGTAGACATGGAAATGGAAAAAATGAGACTTCCTGTGATGCAGCCATAAATAATGAATGAGTTGATGAGAGTTGAGAATAATTGCAGAAATCAATTTAAAGCTCTGTTGTAGTTGATGCAGCTGTATTGTGTCAGTTTAGTTCAGATTTCAGAGTTCTACGCTTATTCATACAGTGGTGAAAATTATGGATAGATATTTCCCTTGGAGCAAGACTGAAGGTGTTATGTCAACGGAACTGTAACACACAAACTATGAATCAGTTTGAAGCTGACATGCACTTCAGAATGTGGTAAAATTATTAATACCGGCACATGTATGCAAAAGTTGCAGCTACCGTACAGTGTAATTGTGTACTTGCAGCCTTATTTCAATAAAAATTGGATTAGTTTCATGATTTGAGAACAGACACAGTGCATAAATTATGTATTTAGTGTTGATATTTTGGGTGCTTGTTTGTTAAAATTATTCCCAAGGTTCGCTATTCTGAAGGGTCGTTAATCCGAAACACAGAAATTTCCTGCACCGAAAGGTTCGTTAATCCGAAAATGAAAAAGGGTTCATTATCCGAACATTTGTGGCGTTATTCCTAAGGTTTGTTATTCCAAAGATTCATTAATCCGAAATGAAATTCGGAACAATGAACCTTCGAAATACCAAATCTTTTGACTAAAGAGCCTTCGAAATAACGAACCTACACAATAACGAGCTGTAACCAATATTTTAAGTCTTGAGATCAAATACTTGATTAGTTCATTTTGTTCATTGCATGCAAGGCAGGTAGTGATATAACAGCGGAGTAAAATATACCTGTACATGTGCCACTTTGACGTAGAGATACAGCAATACATACAAAAAGTGCATTGGCTGTTAATCCCCAACCATTGTATGTGACAGTGTAAAGGGATGGCACAGTATTGGTGGAGATGAGGATCGTGCTTTTAACTTTTCGCAGGATACCTAGTAACTTATGAAGTAGTATGTAGCATACCATTTGAAGAGGAATTCAAAGTTTAATTGAAGAAAATCAGGTTTGGAATGACTGAAACTTGAATTTTTCATGGATTTACATGTTCTTTCATATTTCATAAAAGGTTTCTCATTATCTTACCAAAAAAAAAATGTTAGAAAGCCTGAAATTAGGTCTCGAATAAAACTTTATTGCACAATCATTTTAATGAGTCAGAGCATGCATTCATCAAGAGTAAGAGCAAAAAAGCTTACACACGTATGCACATAAGAGGTTGAATGTGTGGTTACAAAGTAAACTATGCTTTTTTCATGTGACAACAAATATCTGGTGTATCAAATAGGAATAGTAAGATAATTTTCAGATGATAAGAGTAGCCGGTTCAATATCATTCATAAGAGCATGCATTAAGCACACAATGGTGATTGTGCTAACTACAGGTATGTGGGTGGATAAAAAGGAATACACTGTATATGCAATAGCAAAGTACAGTTGTATGAGCTATACATTGTTTAACAGGCAAGTGTTAAAAGAATATGCACACAACAGAAACTGTGTAACACGAAAGCAACATTATTTATGGAATATGAATATTTCTGTTGTTCACCTATGTGTACGCAGATGGAATTAACCATGACCATGACCATGAGAGTAACCAGAGTAGCTGACCCTTGGTGAATCTTTTAAGAATGCAATAAAGAAACATATCACAACAATCAAAATATGATAAGAATCTACTTTCTTCCTAAGCTATTCAGAGGCGTAGATATGCAAGGCAAGTTGCTTTTGGGGTTTTTTCAAACGTGTGTGTCTGTGTGTGTGTGTGTCTGTGTGTGTGTCTGTGTCTGTGTGTATGTGTGTTTGTCACAAAAGATGTTGCTTTGGTAATCACAATTGTCCAGAACCTTAGCTTGTGGAGCAAAATTCTTCTACAGTATTAAAACATTTTTTTTTTTAAAATACAAATCAGTGATTCGAGTCTTGATCGTAATAGGCATGACCATACAGACTTCATCTGTGTTTAGAGACATTGGCCGTGTGATGTTTGGATTCTCATTTAGAAAAATGGAGTCATATCTGTCATCTTTGGTGCCAAATTCTGCATACACTATAACGAAGATACAGCAACAAGCACATATGACCTTTGACCCACCTTCATACTCCCTAGATGGCATCTGAGCAAAAAGTGGTTGTTTTGTGAAATGATTCTTGCGACATCGTCTATACGTGTGCAAAATATGGGAAAGATAGGACCGGTATTCACCAAGATACAGGATGAAACATTTATGACCTTTGACCCTAATTTGCATATCCAAGATGATGTCCGATCAAATAGCTGTTATTTTATGAAATGATGTACGTGACATGAATTAAACATGTGCAAAATATGAGGGTGTTTTGAGTCATTGCAAAGAAAGTTGCAGAAAGAAAGAAATAACTCAAAACATCGAAGATAAGCTTTAATTTCAGCCAAATTTTTTAACGTGATCCCGACATCGTATGACAAACCAAAGGGAACACATACGATTACAACATATTAAAATCAAGGAGAAAATCTCCGAATGGTAAGTGAGCTAGTGCTCGATATTTAAGACAATCATGTCAATTTTCACATCTAGAAAAATTCCCTCCCACAGAAATAACACGGCACAACGAAGATACACAAAGAAGTACATATGACCTTTGACCCCACTTCGCACAGACAAGATGGCATCTAAGCAAAAAGTGATTATTTTGTGAAGTGATCCCTGTAACATGGTCTTTGCGTGTGCAAAATATGGAAGAGGTAGGACATGTATTCACCTTGACCGAAAGATCGGTCTGTATCTGTCCGTCGGGGAATGTTCCGCGGAGACTGCGTCTGGCTTCACGGATCCCCTCCGACAGCGTTAATGGCAAAACATAAAAGAGTCCTCCGGACAGACGGATCTTTCTGTCTAGTATTCACCAAGACACAGGATGAAACATTGATGACCTTTGACCCAATTTACATGCCCAAGATGGTGTCTGATCAAGTAGTTGTTATTTTATGAAATAATGTACGTGACATGAACTAAATATGTGCAAAATATGGGGATGATAGGAGCTGTTTTTCTTGAGTTATTGCAAAGAAAGTTGCAGAAAAAAAGAAATATCTCAAAACGTCTAAGATAAGCTTTATTTTCAACCAAGTATTTTGACGTGATCCTGACATCGCATAAAAAAACAAAGGGCACATTACGATAGCCCAAAGTCTCAGCTATAACATATTAAAATCTGGGAGAAATTCACGGAAGCATAAGTGAGCTAGTGCTCGATAAAGACAATCATGTCAATTTTCACATCTAGAAATATTCCCCCCCATGAGATAACACGTCATAACGAAGACACACAAAGAAGTACATGTGACCTTTGACACCTGGGGCTGTTTTTCTTGAGTTATTGCAAAGAAAGTTGCAGAAAGAAAGAAATATCTCAATACATCGAAGATAAGCATTAATTTCAACCAAGTTTTTTGACGTGATGACGACGTCGTATGAAAAAACAGAGCGAACATTATCGATAGCCCAAAGTCTCAGCTACAACATATTCAAATCTGGGGGAAATTCACTGAAGGGTAAGTGAGCTAGTGTTCGATAAAGACAATCATGTCAATTTTCACATCTAGAAAAATTCTCTCCCATAGAGATAACACGTCATAACGAAGATACAGAAACAAGTACATATGACCTTTGACCCCACTTTGCACAGACAAGATGGCATCTGAGCAAAAAGTGATTATTTTATGAAGTGATCCTTGTAACATGGTCTTTACGTGTGCAAAATATGAGAAAGATAGGACATGTATTCACCAAGATACAGGATGAAACATAAATGACCTTTGACCCTAATTTGCATGCCCAAGATGTTGTCCGATCTAGTAGTTGTTATTTTATGAAATAATGTACGTGACATGAACTAAACATGTGCAAAATATGGGGGTGATAGGGCGTGTTTTTCTTGAGTTATTGCAAAGAAAGTTGCAGAAAAAAGAAATATCTCAATACATAGAAGATAAGCTTTAATTTCAACCAAGTTTTTTCATCGTGATTCCGACATCGTATGAAAAAACGAAGGGCAACTTGACGATAACGCAAAGTCTCAGCTACAACATATTAAAATCTGGGAGAAATTCACCGAAGGGTAAGTGAGCTAGTGCTGGATAAAGACAACCATGTCAATTTTCACATTAAAAAAAATCCCTCCCATAGAGATAACACGTCATAACCAAGACACAAAAAGAAGTACATATGACCTTTGACCAAAATTTGCACAGACAAGATGGCATCTGAGTAAAAAGTAGTTATTTTGTGAAATGATCCTTGTAACATGGTCTTTGCGTGTGCAAAATATGGCAAAGATAGGACATGCATTCACTAAGATACAGGATGAAACACTTATGACCTTTGACCCTCATTTACATACCCAAAATGGTGTCCGATCAAGTAGTCGTTATTTTATGAAATAATTTACGTGACATGAACTAAACATGTGCAAAATATGGAAGTGATAGAGGCCGTTTTTCTTGAGTTATTGCAAAGAAAGTTGCAGAAAGAAAGAAATATCTCAATACATAGAAGATAAGCCTGAATTTCAACCAAAATTGTTGACGTGATCCCGACAACGTATGAAAAAACGAAGGGCACACTTACGGTAGCGTAAAGTCTCAGCTACAACATATTTAAATCTGGGAGAAATTTACCGAAGGGTAAGTGAGCTAGTGCTCGATAAAGATAGTCATGTCAATTTTCATTTCCAAAAAAACTGCACTCCCATAGAGATAACACGTAAACTGGTCAAATTTGACAAGATTACTTTCAACCCATTTTTACGAGGTGATACCGTTATCCAGTCAAAATTTTGTAATTTTATGTTTGAAAGAACATTAAATAAGCTACAACATACTGAAATATGGGTGAAAATTGACAAAGGACTAGTGAGATACGCTCGAATAAACTTGAAATTTGATGACGTCATTTTGAAAATTTACTTTTTTTACTTTATTAAGAAATTTGATATCTTTTAATCATTTTGTCAACATTGCCACCCTATGAAATGACACGTACAACTCATCAGCTTTCAAAATATGTAAAGAAAATGGGGGGTCACCGTCCATCCTGACGAGTAAAATCGGATTTAAAATTGGTGGTTTTTTGGCATAGTTGCACTGTACATCGCCATTGACGTGCGCGCGGAATTTCAACTTTGACGGGCCCGTATGACGTCATATTGAGTTGGATTGAGTTGAAACTTGGTAGAAATATTCCTTGACATTTCAGAATCCGATCAAAGTGAAAAAAACGGGAAATTTCAATTGCATATGAGCTGTGCGTGCGTATATGCGCGCGCGCGTACGCGTCCGTCCGATTTTTTCAATTTTTCAAAAAATGCTCCAAATGGTCTGAAACGTGTGCAAAAAAAATTTGAGCTCGATTGGAGCATACAAATATTTTAACGCGCGCGTACGCGCACGTTTTAAGAGAAAATATGAATTTTGAGAACATGAGTAAAATGCGCATAACTTCAAATATATGTGACGTAAATTTCATTGAAAATTTTTATTCCATTAATGAGATATGATTGAGAATGTGTTTTCATATAATGACGTCATAGTGACGTCACGGTCAACTGATCACATTGATACATTAGATTTGTCGTCTTTGGGACATGATGCATACATGGTATGATTTTGAAATTGATAGGCAGCGGACTTTCTGAGCTAACCTCTGCACAACTTTTGCGGAGAAATAAAGAAAGAAAGAAGAAGAAAGAATCCGTACAGATACAGAAGGTGATCCGAAGGATACTCGGATCACCTAACTAGAGATTGTAATTTGTCATCACTGACAAATTAAGGTGATCCGATTTTTTTTTTAATCAATGATTCGAGTCCTGATCGTAATAGGCATGACAATACAAGTTTCATCTGTGTTTAGAGACATTGGCCGTGTGACGTTTGGATTCTCATTTAGAAAAGGGAGTCATATCTGCCATCTTTGGTACCAATTCTGTATACACTGAATAACGAAGATACAGCAACGAATACATATGACCTTTGACCCACCTTTACACTCCCAAGATGGCATCTGAGGAAAAAGTGGTTATTTTGTGAAATGATTCTTGCGACATCATCTATAATCGTGTGCAAAATATGGCAAAGATAGGACAGGTATTCACCAAGATGCAAAATGCAAAGTCTTAGGTACAACATAAAATCTGGGAGAAATTCACCGAAGGGTAAGTGAGAGCTAGTGCTCGATAAAGAAAAGCATGTCGATTTTCACATTAAAAAAAAAATCCCTCCCATAGAGATAACACGTCATAACGAAAATACAGAAAGAAGTACATATGACCTTTGACCTCACTTTGCACAGACAAGATGGCGTCTGAGCAAAAAGTGGTTATTTTGTGAAATGATCCTTGTTACATGGTCTTTGTGTGTGCAAAATATGGGAAAGATAGGACATGTATTCACCAAGATACAGGATGAAACATTTATGACCTTTGACCCTAATTTACATACCCAAGATGGTGTCTGATCAAGTAGTTGTTATTTTATGAAATAATGTACGTGACATGAACTAAACATGTGCAAAATATGGGATTGATAGCCATTGTTGTTGTTCATCTATTGCACAGAAAGTAGTAGAAAGAAAGAAAAATAAAGAAAAAATGTTATTTTATAGAAATTTGAAGGAGAAGCATAAAAAAATCAGAAAAAGATAAAGTTAGGAAGGGAGATTAAGACTAACTAAAGAAAAAGAAAAAAAAAAGTGTTTAAAAAAATGAAAAAAAAAATATTGGCAGGGGTGAGCCTCGAACCAGGGACCTTAGGATTACGAGTCGGATGCGCTATGCAATGACCTATTTCATGCTCCATAGGCCCTGTGTATTAAGCAAAATGACGCTGCATCGAAGCCACGTGCCATTTTCAACCAAGTTTTTTCGACGTGATGCCGACGTCGTATGAAAAAATGAAGGGCACACTTACGATAGCCCAAAGTCTCAGCTACAACATACTAAAATCTGGGAAAAATTCACCGAAGCAAAAGTGAGCTAGTGCTCGAAAAAGAGAGTCATGTCAATTTTCACTGCCAGAAAAACTGCTCTCCCATAGAGATAACACGTAAACTGGTCAAATTCTACAAGGATACATTCAATCCATTTTTACGAGGCGATGACGTCATCCAATCAAAATGTTGTTTTTACATTAATGAAAGAACATTTCATAAGCTACAACATACTGAAATATGGGAGAAAATTGGCAGAGGATAAGTGAGATACGCTCGAGTAAACTTGTAATTTGATGACGTCATTTTGAAAATTTACTTTTTTTACTTTATTAAGAAATTTGATATCTTTTAATCATTTTGTCAGCATTACCTACCCATGAAATGACATGTACAACTCATCAGCTTTCAATATATGTAAAGAAAATGGGGGGTCACCGTCCATCCTGACGAGTAAAATCGGATTTAAAATTGGCAGTTTTTTGGCATAGTTGCACTGTATATCGCCATTGACGCGCGCGCGGAATTTCAACTTTGACGGGCCCCGTATGACGTCATATTGAGTCGGATTGACTTGAAACGTGGTATAAATATTCCTTGACATTTCAGACATGCGATCAAAGTGAAAAAACTGGAAATTTCAATTGCATGTGAGCTGTGCGTGCGTATATGCGCGCGCGCGTACGCGTCCGTCCGATTTTTTCAATTTTTCAAAAAATGCTCCAAATGGTCTAAAACGTGTGCAAAAAAATTTTGAGCTGGATTTGAGCATACAAATATTTCAACGCGCGCGTACGCGCGCGTTTTAAGATAAAATATGAATTTTGAGAATATGAGTACAATGCGCTTGACTTGAAATATATGTGACGTAAATTTCATTGAAAAATTCCATTTCATTAATGAGATATGCATGAAAATGTGTTTTTCATATAATGACGTCATAGTGACGTCACGGTCGACTGATCACTATGATTTTACATTAGCGCTGTCGTCTTTGCGACATGATACATATATGGTATAAGTCTGACATTGAGAGGCAATGCACTTTCTGAGCTAACCTCTGCACAACTTTTTGAGGAGAAATAAAGAAGAAGAAGAAAAACTAGAGATTGTAATTTGTCATCACTGACAAATTAAGGTGATCCGATTTTTTTTTATCAATGATTCGAGTCCTGGTCGCAATACGCATGACCATACAGGTTTTCATATGTGTTTAGAGACATTGGCCGTGTGATGTTTGGATTCTCATTTAGAAAAGGGAGTCACATCTGCCATCTTTGGTGCCAAATTCTGTATACACTAAATAACGAAGATACAACAACAAATACATATGACCTTTGACTCGACTTTTACACTCCTAAGTTGGCATCTGAGGAAGAAGTCGTTTATTTTGTGAAATGATTCTTCCTACATCGTCTATACGTGTGCAAAATATGGGGAAAATAGGACAGGTGTTCACCAAGATACAAGATGAAACATTTATGACTTTTGACCCTAATTTACATACCCAAGATGGTGTCCGATCAAGTAGTGGTGTTTTTATAAAATAAAGTACGTGACATGAACTAAACATGTGCAAAATATGGGGATGTTAAGGGCTGTTTTTTCTTGAGTTACTGCAAAGAAAGTTGCAGAAAGAGTATCTCAATACATCGAAGTTAACCTTCAGTTTAACCAAGTTTTTAACGCGATTCCGACATCGTGTGAAAAAACGAAGGAGACTCATACGATAGCGCAAAGCCTCAGCTACAACATATCAATATCTGAGAGAAATTCACCGAGGGTGTTGAAGTTAGGCAGTGCTCGATAAAGACAATCATGTCAATTTTCACATCCAGAAAAATTC
Source organism: Diadema antillarum (assembly GCF_040938485.1). Classification (NCBI taxonomy): domain Eukaryota; kingdom Metazoa; phylum Echinodermata; class Echinoidea; order Diadematoida; family Diadematidae; genus Diadema; species Diadema antillarum. The sequence goes on along the minus strand of NW_027271775.1, from coordinate 444,645 downwards.
CCTCCCGTATGTACGTCATAACGAAGATACCTGTAGAAAGAAGTACACCACCTTTGAACGCACTTTGCACAGACAAGATGCCATCTAAGCAAAAAGTGGTTGTTTTATGAAATGATTCTTGTAACATGGTCTTTGCGTGTGTAAAATATGAGAAAGGTAGGTCATGTATTCACCAAAATAGAGGATGAAACATCTATCACCTTTGACCCTAATTTATACATACCGAAAAATGGCAGATATGACTCCTTTTTCTACATGAGAATGCAAACATCACACGGCCAATGTCTCTAGACACATTTGAAACCTGTATGGTCATCCTTTTGCGATCAGGAAACGAATCATTGATAAAAAAAAAAATCGGAACACCTTAATTTGTCAGTCATGACAAATTACAATCTCTATGGTTTTGTGAAACGATTCTTGGGCATTGTCTATACGTGTGCAAAATATGTGAAAGATAGGGACAGGTGTTCACCAAGATGCAGGGTGAAACATTTATGACCTTTGTGTCTATACTTTACATACCCAAGATGTGTCCGATCAAGAAGTTGTTACGTTATAAAATAATGTATATGATATGAAGTAAACATGTTCAAAATATGGTTGTGGTAGGGGCCGTTTTTTAATAGTTATTGCAAAGAAAGTTGCAGAAAGAAAGAAATATCTCAGTACATCGAAGATAGGCTTTAATTTCAACCAGGTTTTCTAACGTGATCACAACATTGCTTGAAAAAACGAAGGGCACACATGCGATAGCGCAAAGTGTCAGCTACAAACATATTAAAATCTGGGAGAAATTCACTGAAGGGTGAATGAGCAAGTGCTTGATAAAGGGGATCATGTCAATTTTCACTTCTAATCCCGACATCGGGTGAAAACACGGAGGGACGCTCACACTACATCTCAAAGTGTCAGCTACAACATATTAAAATGTGGGAGAAATTCAGTTAAGGGTAAGTGAGCTAGTACTCGATAAAGACAATCATGTCAGTTTTCATATCTGGAAAAATTCCTTCCCATAGAGATAACACGTACGATCATGAAGATACAGAAAGAAGTACCTGGTGTAGTACGTATGTCGAACTTTGACTCCACTTTGCACAGGCTAGATGGCATCTGTGCAAAAAGCAGTTATTTTTGTGAGATGATTCTTGTGAAAATGGTTTTTTGCGTGTGCGAAATATGGGAGAGATAGGACATGTATTCACCAAGATACAGGATGAGAAAATTGTGACCTTTGTCCCTAATTTACATACCCAAGATGGTGTCCGATCAAGTAGTTGTAGTTATTTTGTGAAATAATGTGCGTGACATGAACTAAACATATGCAAAATATTGGGGTGATGGGGCTGTTTTTCATGCGTTTTCTGCAAAGAAATTTGCAGAAAGAAATAATTATGCAGACCGATTTTTCGGCCAACGGCTACCCATGAAAGGGGGGAAATGTACCATTCATCGCCGCAGCTTTGAGAATATTACTAGTACATGGGCGTCACCAGGGGGGGTGCGTTGGGTGCGAACGCACCCCCCTTCAGATCCTTTAAAAAAAAAAAATATAAAAAAAAATTAGTCTGCGAGCGACCTCAACGCCGGACGCTAAATAATTATTCTTTTCTACTTTTTTTTATATTTTGCACCAGGGGACACACACACACACACACACACACACACACACACACACACACACAAAACAATTCGCACCCCTGGTTCTGGCAGCACTGATTTTTATACTTATCTATTAGTATTCTACAGTATTTACTATTTATCGACCATACTGTACATCCGTACGATACGGAGCACTTATGCACGTTTGCATGTACGTGTGCTACTTACAAGTATGTAGGGTCTATGTACGTTATTTCTGACCAATCCATATTGCCAGCCCAAGAGCGAGCCTTAGCCTCATAAAAAAAAATAAAAAGAAATGGAGGGGCAAGCATATTAATTGCCCCCCCCCCCCCGTAATCAATAATTCCCGAAATGAGAAGATTTTCTTGCTTTTGAAAGAAAACAAAAATGTTGCCCCCATGAAAATATTGGAAGGCAAGCGCACCATTTGCCCCACCCCACATAATCATAATTCCCGCGATGAAAAGATTTTCTTGCTTTTTTGTTAGAATTCAAGAAATCTGTCCAATTATTTCACCCAAAAGCAATGGCGTAACTACGGAGAGGGGGGGGGGGGGGGTGCGGCCCCTCCCAATGCGCTGGTTAAAAAAAAAAGGATTTCCCGAAATAGTAGTTCAAGTGTTAGTAAACTGCTTTTGAATGAAAGGGTGATCCAGAAATAAGATATCTTTCTATGATTTCTTTTAACCATAATTAAATAGGTATATAGTGTGAAACATTGTTCAAAAAGCCCGGACCCGACAAAAGATTGTGATTCCTGGTTGGCATTCTGCATATAAGCAGGATGTGCGCAGTGTACTCAGTACATCCGAACGAAGAGTCGCTACAATCAGGGGCTTCCACCTCCCTGCTACAATGTTGCGCAATGTGATGTAGAATGTACACCTTTGTACGTTACGCTTCGTTATATCAAAGCTAGATCATTGATTTTGCAGTGTTGCTTTACATACTAGTCTATATATATATATATATATATATATATATATATATATAAATGTCTTGCATTGCCAATAAAAAGACTTGACCTGGGTTAATTCCTAACTTTTCCATGTATATAATATACACACACACAAACAAACACGCACAATTAGTTTAGGGGATGCTCTAAAGTGCAGATTTTGGACGTCCTTTCAACGCTTGGTCACTTCGACGCCACCTCGCTGGTCATACCTCCCCCAGTCATGAACATAAACCCACACCCTTGACTACCAGTGGCGGATCCAGGGGGTGGGGCGCACCGGGCGTCCCCCCCCCCCTTTAATTTTCAAAGCGAAAAAAAAAATAGCTGCAAACGGCAGTTTGTGGACAGTAAATAATGTCAAATTTTCAAGCTTGCTCGCTCCTCTCGCTTGCATTTAGTCGTAATGCCATTCTCCTGGAGTTGCTGCCAGTAATTGCCGGCAGTTGCGCCTGGTGCGCCCCCCTTAATTTCCAAAGCGAAAAAATATACTTGAAGCTACAAACGGCAGTTTGGGGACTGTAAAATGTCAAAATTTTCAAGCTCGCTCGCTCCGTTCGCTCGCATTTAATCTGTATGCCATTCTTCTGATGTTGCTGCCAGTAATTGCCTGCAGTTGCGCCCGGTGCGCCCCCCCCCCCCCCCTTAATTTCCAAAGCGAAAAAATATGGCTAAGAACGGCAGTTTTTAGACTGTAAAATGTAAAATTTTCAAGCTCGCTCTCTTCACTCACTCGCATTCAATCTTTATGCCATTCTTCTGATGTTGCTGCCAGTAATTGCCGGCAGTTGCGCCTGGTGCGCCCCCCCTTAATTTCCAAAGCGAAAAAATATAGCTACAAACGGCAGTTTGGGGAATGTAAAATGTCAAAATTTTCAAGCTCGCTCGCTCCGTTCGCTCGCATTTAATCTTTATGCCATTCTTCTGATGTTGCTGCCAGTAATTGCCTGCAGTTGCGCCCGGTGCGCCCCCCCCTTAATTTCCAAAGCGAAAAAATATGGCTAAGAACGGCAGTTTTTAGACTGTAAAATGTAAAATTTTCAAGCTCGCTCTCTTCGCTCGCTCGCATTTAATCTTTATGCCATTCTTCTGATGTTGCTGCCAGTACTTGCCTGCAGTTGCGCCCGTTGCGCCTCCCCCCTTAATTTCCAAAGCGAAAAATATGGCTAAGAACGGCAGTTTTTGGACTGTAAAATGCAAAATTTTCAAGCTCGCTCATTCCGCTCGCTCGAATGTAATCATTATGCTCTCTTGATATTGCTGCCAGTATTTGCCAGCAATTGCGCCCGATGCGCCCCCTTAAATTCTAAAGCGAAGAAATATAGCTACAAACGGCAGTTTGTTTGTTTTTTACTGTAAAATGTCAACAATTTCAAGCTCGCTCGCTCGCTCGCTCGCATTTAATTGTTACGCAATTCTCCTGATGTTGCTGCCAGCAATTGCCGGCAGTTGCGCCCGGTGCGCCCCCCCCCCCCCTCCTTTATTTCCAAAGCGAAAAAATATGGCTCCAAAAGGCAGTTTTTAGATTGTAAAATGTCAAAATTTTCAAGCTCGCTCTCTTCGCTCGCTCGCATTTAATTGTTATGCCATTCACCTGATGTTGCTGCCAGTAAAATTGCCAGCAGTTGCGCCCGGTGCGCCCCCCCCCCCCTTAATTTCCAAAGCAAAAAAAAAATATGGCTACAAATGGCAGTTTTTGGACTGTAAAATGTCAAAATTTTCAAGCTCGCTCGCTCGCTCGCTCGCATTTAATTGTTATGCAATTCTCCTGATGTTGCTGCCAGTAATTACCGACAGTTGCGCCCCGTTGCGCCCCCACCCCTCCTTTATTTCCAAAGCGAAGAAATATGGCTCCAAACGGCAGTTTTTGGACTGTAAAATGTCAAAAATTTTCAAGCTCGCTCTCTTCGCTCGCTCGCATTTAATTGCTATGCCATTCACCTGATGTTGCTGCCAGTAATTGCCAGCAGTTGCGCCCGGTGCGCCCCCCTTAATTTCCAAAGCAAATAGATATGGCTACAAACGGCAGTTTTTGGACTGTAATGTCAAAATTTTCAAGCTCGCTCGCTCCCCTCGGTCGCATTTAATTGTTATGCAATTCTCCTGATGTTGCTACCAGTAATTACCGGCAGTTGCACCCGTTGCGCCCCCCCCCCCCCCCACGCCTCCTTTACTTCCAAAGCGAAAAAATATGGCTCCAAATGGCAGTTTTGGGACTGTAAAATGTCAAAATTTCCAAACTCGCTCTCTTTGCTCGCTCGCATTTAATTACTATGCAGTTTACCTGATGTTGCTGCCAGTAATTGCCAGCAGTTGCGCCCGGTGCGCCCCCCTTAATTTGCAAAGCAAAAAAATATGGCTACAAACGGCAGTTTTTGGACTGTAAAATGTCAAAATTTTCAAGCTCGCTCGCTCCCCTCGCTCGCATGTAGTCGTCATGCCATTCTCCTGATATCGCTGCCAGTAATTTGTCGTTTCACACCGTCATTCCATAATCCATTTATAGGGGGTATACCCTAACCCTTTCCCCGCTTGGTTTCCCTCAAAAAACAGTAAAAGTCTAGGGATTGAGAGCTTCCTATATTCCAAATGTCTGTCCAAAAAATCTCGTAAACATTTAGTGTCAAAACGCACCCCCCTTGAAAAAAAGCTGGTGACGCCCCTGCTAGTATGTGAAGACAAAGTTGTGCGTAAATTGTTTCATAAAGCTGTTCGTATATCAAGTTACGAACAACTTACGAGCGACTGGTGATCACTTTTCGATTGCTATAGTTATTAGAATTTCAATAATTCAGCACAAGAACTGATCACCAGTCGGTCGAAAGTTGTTGGTGACTTTACGAACAGCTTTATGAAACACCCACGAATTCTCGGGCGTGTGCGACGGGCTTTCCATGGTAGTATCGCGTCTCTCGCAGTGCTCCCTCCGTGATCCACACAGTGCATGCCTGCGTGGAGTGTGCGTACGTACCAAAGAGTATAGAAGCGCACGCGTGCTCGTACGCTTATACCATGGCTCTACTCTGTTAGTAGCTCCATGCTTTATGCGTAGTACCTTACCCACATATACAATACGGAGGTGGTGTACGTGTTTGTCAATTCGTAACCTACTGCATTGGCGTGGCAGCGCAGCGACAGGCTCACAAATACGACTTCTGAAGACCTTTGCGTGAGACTGACGGTTTGATTAGTTTGGAGTTCGAGTACCAGGTGGGTATTAGTCTGTAAACGCAGGCATGCCTAAACACAGATGTTTGGGTTTTTAGAACAAAATTTCATGTGTGTAGTCGTGGTGCTGTTAGTGTTAGTGACTATAATAAACGTTAGGGTCTATCAGTAGTATCACTCTTATGTGTTCAGTAGTGTCTGGGGACATGCCCATCGTATCACCACAGCTCAGGCCCTATACGTGTACGAAGCTGTTGTAGTGCGTAGACCGTACGTTTAAATGTCAGGAGTATCAGGAAGGAAGTTGCGAAGTTTTTAACGTTAGACCGCGTTTCCTGAATGGACAAGGTGTGAGCCATATCATGATTTGCTATGTAATTACTAGGAAGGCTAAGTTCCAAAGAACCTACTTTAAGAGTTGACGTTGACTAAGAGGGCTTAGCGTTACTCTGGTGATTTGCTTCTGCCAAATCTGGGCGAGATGCGGGCGCCATACTTTAATGCGTAGCTAACACCACGACCAGTAGAGGGCGTATTTTACAGTGCTATATAGCGGTGATTCCTGTCCCCCTTTCCTGTCCCGTAAATATTCCCTGTCCCCCTTTCCTGTCCCGTAAATATTCAATATTGAATGATGCGCCTTTAAGCACCACCAACAACAACAACCCTTTCATTTCACCTTTTTTTATAGGGGGCATGCAGGGGAAGAAATATAACGTTACTTAGCCTGGACCTTGTTTTGTCATACAGAAGTATCATTCCTGTTTAATCATGAAATGTAACTGAAGAGAAGTCATTTATTTTCCAATATGTAGTCCCACAATTACACATCACAAGCTTGACTTTGACCTAATTTCACTGAGTTATGCTGACCGTGTTATAACAATAGGGTTTCCCTGTGCAGATGTGTGCACAGTGAAAAATGTGTTTTTAAGCAAGATTATAAGTTTAAAAGATGGTTTTCCTTTGTTATAAGAATTGTTTAGATTGCAGGAACAGTAAAATAATTTTACAAAGATTTGTATAAAAAATTTGGGTGTTGTGCCTCATATTCCTCTCAAGTACCGGTATGTATTTTCAGAATGTGTGTACCTCACATTATTAGTGGTCTGTCCTTAACACAAGGTCCTCAGGACCAGAAAAATGTGCTTGTTATAATGAAACCTTGTTATATCAGGGTTACAAAAATAATACAATACAAATTGAAATTACAATCTAGGACCACAAAAAAATTACCTTGTTATAGTGAACTTCGTCGTATCAGTGATAATTGTAGAGAGTTCACTGTATAGCCTATACAGGTATTGTTGTAACGTTTGTATTTTTCCTTTCTTTTCTTTCTGCAGGTACTGGTTGCTTTGGAAGGAGATTTATGTTGGTCTTTGTTGAAAGTACGTTTGTGTTTGTGTTTGTTATTTGTTGAATCATCTTCATCCTACATTTCATCTCATACCATTTCACCTTCATCCTTGAATATTCAGTGAATATTCACTGAGATTACATCTGGAAATTCATCCTGGAATTCACGAACTCATCCCTGAAATATCTGAAATATACCTGAAATACCTGAACTTTACCTGAAATACCTTAACTTGAACTTTACCTGAAATACCTTAACTTGAACTTGAAGAAAGCTGAGAACAGAGAACTTCTGAGTGCATGAGAATAAGACAGTATCAGAAGGAGAGAAAGTTTCAGAATCAGAGGCAGAAAGGGTTAGAGTCAAAGAGAAAAAGAGTGAAATCAAAGAGAGGAAGAGTGAGAGTTGACGAAAAAGGAGTAAAAATTAAGCAGAATAACAGAGTTTTAAAGAGTGTTTGAATGAAAGAGTGCATTCTTTAAAAGGATAGTTAAAAACTGGAAAGAGAATTGTCCTAGAGAAGGCGAGAAGTTTGCTGGAAACTTGAAAATAGAAACAGTTAATTTGAGAAAAGGTGTTTAAGAGTCCAGATTACACTGAAAGATTATTAAAGAGTGCCGTCATAAGACGAAAGCATTATAGTGTTGTAAACTAATTGGGGTAGACAAAATTTGCACCTTCAAGGATTATTTGATATTTGATATATTCTGCATTGAAAGTTGCTGCAAATAAATCAACTACAGTTGGCAAGAGCTAATAGCTAGGAGTTGAAATTTTGAAGGAATTGTTAAAAGTGTGAGAAACAATTTATGAGGTGAGGCGAGAAGTATACTAAAAATTTTATGTAAAAATATTTTTTGGTATCTTGAGTCTTGAATTTTCGTTAATTGTTAATAGGATAAAAGAATAATTGAAGAGCGCCATCTTCAGATAAAAGCATTTTAGTCATAGTAAATGAAGGGAGAGACGTTAATATTGCACCTTAAAGGGCTATTTATAAATATTGGGCTGTGAAAACAAAAGCACAATTAGTAAAAGACATACCTTTATTGCAAAAGGAGTCATCTCAAAACAGAAACATTACTGTTTCTTTAATTGTCAGTGAAGACAAAGAATAATTGGTGAAATTGAAATTTTTGTTGCGAAAGACCCTACCCTAAGAGAAAAACATATAAGGGAGACCGATTATTGTGCAGTTAAGGCAAAAGCATAATTGGTAAAATTGTAACCTTTTTTACAAAGAGCATAATCTCGAGATAAAGGCATAATTTAGTCAAATCAAATGTTAGAGAATTGAAGCTGAAATTTCTGTTGGCAGATATCGTAAAAGGAAATTGGCATAGCTTTTCTATAAAGTAGGAATTGAAGCACGTAACAGACAAAGAGTGCCACCTGTTGCTAGAAACAAGCAAACATTGTAGAAATATCCCCACCTGTTGGTAGAAACATTATATGGATCGGTGTTGCAGCTTACTGCTGGAATTTGTATTGCAGTGAAATATAGTACATGTACTGTACACATGTATTAGTGCAACTTTCAAAGCTATTCAATCCGACAATTTTGTTACCAATCGCAGTACTAGTGGAGTAGGTGTGATTCATAAAAGTATAGTGATTCAAGGAATATAACTGTGTTGATTGACAGTTGATTGATATACATTTATTTAGTAATAGGTGCCATTATACTTTCAAAGATTCGAAAGCCCTGTAGTTTGACAATGGAAGCAAGTGAATTCAAGATTGTTATTGGTGATATCCTAGATATCCTCCATAGTTGTGACTTGATGAGAAATGTAGAGGTCAGTGAATGTGATGCATGTTGCAGTGTGATCAATGAAAATGAAAGCAGAGTACCATGTGAGGATTGTGGCAAGCAGTTTCATGTGATGTGTACAGGAAATATTTCTCATGAGGCTAGAATGTGTGATGCAAGGTTGATTTGGATATGTTCAGCATGTGGAAGCAATAATATTGCCCATCGCATCTTTGACAAAATTGGCATTCCTTGTCATTTCAATAGATACGAACTTCTCGAAGACCTTGGTGATGAAGATTTTCATGTTGATGTTTCACTTACATCACGCAAGAGCAACCAGAGAAAGAAACCAACGAAGATGAGACTGAAAAAGAGGTATGTGAGAAGAAAGAACAAACGTGGTGTTCTAGAAATGACAAATGTGTGTGTGGAGGAAAGAGCAAATTGTGACAGAGATGAATCAGATCCGACATTCATCTCAAATCTCACTAGGAGGCAATTTGAACCATTAGAAACTGCAGTTGATGATGGTTGGACAACTGTGAAATCAAGGAAGACAAAAGTGATTGAGAAGGCCAAACTGACAACATCCCAAACAATGACTAACAATCCTAAGACCAAGACCAATAACAAGAGCACAGTGAGATCAGTAAATGGTGTGATTCTCCAACCTGGCGTGACCTACATTGGCAAAGCAATGAAAGGCTACTATCTTGAAAAACAGAGAAGAGCCAAGACCAGCAAAGGCAAAAAATCAAAAGTAGAAACAAGGCAAGAAGAACATGGTGAACTCGTGAAGCGAAATATGAATCGAAACTTGGACACAGAACGAAATGATAGTCTGCAGGTGTATACTGAATCTGTATTGAATGTATATTCAAAGTGTGTTCAGTCACCTCATGTTATGGCAAAATACTCTGAGCAAATCTATGCAAAAACACAGAGAAGTTGGGCTGATGTGGCTAAAAGCACTCCGAATATGACTAATGGATGTTTCGTACTGAGTGGTGATCAGGCTACATGTGTCTCTGTCCTTTCCACAGACATTGAAAAAGAAGTTTGGAATGTAAACAGGCTCTATGGAGGTGGAAATGCACGGCAACCAAGAAAGAAAGGTCGTTTCACGAAGATCCGCAACAAACAAAGTGTGCCAGTGGTTAAAAATGCTGACTCACAGGTGCGTAACAATGAAAAGGTGAAACATGACATTTTTGAAGGAGAACATGCAGCAAAGAATGAAAAGTTGTGTAAGAATGAAATATCTGACCGTGAGGACAGTAATTCCACAAATAGAGACAACACAGGCTCGAATGATATGTCCAAAGTGAAGTGTGACAGAATCCACGATATGCATGAACTAAACCCATGTTACAGCGAAACAAAAGATGTTGAAGGTGACAGTCAAATATCAGTGAATGAATTGTTCTCTGTGAATTCTACTACAAATGTAAATGTTCACTCTCCGTGTCACAAACCTGTTTCAGGTATGCAAAACATGTGTGTTCAAGTTTGTAATGAATCAATATTCCTGCCTGAACGTGAAAAAACTATTAATCCATCTGATTGCATAGTAATGAATGCTGGTTCTGCAAATAGTGTTGACCACCATAATTCATATGATGTTCAAGAATCGTCTGTACTTATATTAGATGGTGAACCAGCTGCAAATGATTTAGAGACTGAAGAACGTGTCTGTAAGCCTGTTTCTCTTTCAGATTCAGAATATGATAGAAGGCAATCATATCCTCTGACTAAAACAATCGCACAAGGAAATTTTAATCAAGGTGATCAACGATTTGGTTATACTGCTGGCAAACAATGTGCATGTAATTCTATTGTGGCAGTTCTCTACATTCAAACAAAGAATGGAATCGAAATGAGACCTCGTGATCTTGATCAGATTCTGACACTTGGGAATGAGTTGTATTATTACATAAAGAAGGATTCACAACTGAATGAAGAGCTTGTAATGATAGATGAATTACCGAAGGAACTTCATATTCTGGATGAAAAATTTCAAATAACCTATGGTGAATCGAAATATGGAGTGTTGGAAGGAGATCAAAACAATTTGTCAAATTTTGGTGCTTTGCCATTGAGTCAAGCATTAGAACAAGAACTGTGCCGATATGATGCATGTCTTATGAATTTTGCTGAGAGTACATTTGCAATCATTAGGCATCACAGTGGTTATTATGTGTTTGATTCTCATTCTAGAAGTCATGATGGATACTTGGTACAAGATGGATGCAGTGTCTTGCTTAGCATTTCATCATGGCAAGGTATACAGGTACACTGTTTGAATTTGGCAAAATCTATGGCATGTGATTTACGTACTACTCAGTTTGAATTAACCGGTCTGGCAGTAGAATTCAATTCTAAGAAAAATGTATTGACAACTAGTGGCTCTAAGAGATCAAAGACCCTAAATACTGCGTGTGGGAATATAAATGATCAAAACAGCGACTATTCGCAACATTGTCATCATATTGAAAGAAATCTGAGTTATAGTGATGAGACTCAAAATGTAACAATAAAGGAAACCAGAGTTAATGTAAGCAGTGATGACTATGGAAGTGAGAATGAAGTTGAATTTGTTTCACTTGAAAAGACAACACAAAGAAGAGATAGAAACTTCAAATTTGCACCAATTACATATGTAGACAAGCAGTGTTTGTGCAATAGATTAAATGTCAATTACTGTGGCGCAGCCAGTGAACCAGTGGAAGATACAAATGAAAATTTGTGTATGAGGAAACCTGTAAATATCAAGAGAGTTATGGGTGATGGCAACTGCTTTTACAGAAGTATTTCTCATGTAGTTACTGGCAGTGAAGGAAACCATTTCATGCTCAGGAAATCCAATGTGGCACATTTACTGGAAACGGGTGATTTATTTAAAAATTTAATTAACACAGTGAAATATCAGAATGTCAGGGACTTTGTACTTCAAGAGAAATTGATGGATTTAGGAACATGGGCTGGTCACACTGATATTAGTTCAATGGCACATATGCTAGATTGTGATATATATGTGTATGATGATCGTACAAAAAATTGGCAAATTTTGTCTGCAAGGAAACCGGGGTACTATAACAAGGTAACAACTGAAAGAGGCATATATATTGTGTTCACTGGAAGCAATCATTTTGATGTAGTTGAAAGTGTAACTGCTGTTCAGTCTAGTACTTTGGATGAAAAATTAAGTGTGTTTCATGTGAATTCAGATGCAAATGTGGAAAGTAAAAAAGAAAGTCATCATGAATCATCTAAGGCTACCGAAAACTTGACATTGAAGAAAGGCAGTGTTAGAGTGAAGAAAATGATGTCCAAACAAATAATGGTGTCAAACTTGCAAGAGACACAAATTCCATTACAAAACACATGTCAACAGACAGTAGTCGATGTTGATGCATCCGAGGTGAAGCAAGTGGGAGAAATTAAAAAGATTAATCTCATGTACACACCTGTGAATAAATTTGACAGAGAGAAGTTTTGTTGCAAATTAGGCATAAAGGTTAATGACAAATGTAGCAGTAATGATGTGCCAAAAGATATGGTGGAAAATGGTAATATTACTGTCCTGTCACAACCATTAACTATCTATAAAATTAGTGGTGATGGAAATTGCTTTTACAGAGCTATGTCATATGTCACATGTGGCAAGGAAGATTCACACCGTGATGTTCGAAAAGCAACAGTTATGCATATTTTACAAAACAAGCAAGATTATGTAAGCCTTTTAAAATCAGGATACACAGATGTTGTAAAATACATTGCAAAGGAAAGAGTATTCAACAATGGCACATGGGCTACAGAATTGGAAATAATGGCCTTATCAAATCTACTAGATACTGATATTTATACATATGAAGAAAACTGTTCAAAATGGAAATTATTTGGTGCAAGCAAACTTCAGTTTGGAATTGTTACATCACAAAGAGGTGTTTACTTGCAACACACAAATGGCAATCATTACGATGTTGTAGAGTCTGTATGTCCAAGGATCCAAACATTAAGTTCATGCCAAAACTTGTCAAGACCACAAAACATTACCGCTATGGAAACGCCTGTGACAAGAAAGAGAAGACTCACAACTGAGAGAAAAGTTACGAAACAAGTCGGTGATTGTCAAATAAATGTATTGAACAATGAAGTTTTAGAGGATGACATTGAACGTGCTGTTAAAATGAGTAGGGATACTGAAGAATCTGAAGAAGTTGAAACTACAAGGCAAACTACAAAAAGGAAAAAACAAAGAAAAAAAAGTAATGCAAATATTACCAGACGAAAAAATAGAGATCGAATGAGAGCACAGAGAGAAAAGAAAAAAAATGAGCAAAGACAGTTAGAAATAGAATGTTTATCAGATGTTCAGCCTTTTCTATTCCGCAAACTAAAAAATGCAGCTGCAAAGAAAGTAAAATATCAAACAGATGAACCTTACCGGTTCGAAAAGAGAAGAGAAATTAAGGAGAGACAAAGAAACAGGTACTTGTTCGATCCTACTTACAGAGAAAATGTCAAGAGAGCAATGAGCAGAAAGATGAGAGCTAGATATCAACGCAATGCTTTATTAAGAGAAAAAATCAAGAAAATGATGAGGACAAAGATGAAAGCTAGATACCAAAATGATGCTTCATTTCGAGAAAAAATTAAGAAAAGGATGAGAACAAAGATGAAAGCCAAATATCAAAACAGTGCTTCATTCAGAAAAAGGCTGAAGACAATGAGGAAAGTAAACTATGGGTGCAATGTTCTACATAGAGAAAGGCTTAAGAAAATGAGGAAAGCTAGATATCAAAACAATGCTTTATTCAGAGAGAGGCGTAAGAAAATTATGAGGAAAGTTTCAAACATTAAGTACAAGACAAATTTTTTGTACAGACAGCAGGTTGCAATGAGAAACATGAAACGAAAAAAACAAGAAAAAATGAATATGAGAAATTGTGACCATGTTTTGAAAAAATTTAGGGAAATTGTTTCACACGGCCCTGAATATGTATGTTGCGTATGTTTGAAATTATTATTCAAGAATCAAGTATTGAAGTGTACAAAAGCAAAATATAACGATTTGAGGTGCTTAAAGGAGGAGTATTTACATACATGCAGCGATGACTGTGATATTGACTGTCAAATAGTAAAGTCATCAAGAAATTTTTTATGGGTTTGTTACACTTGCCACAGGAAATTATTAGCTGGTAATATGCCTGCTGAAGCTAGCAGAAATAATTTAGAATTACGTGCTATTCCTGCGGAACTTGGAAATCTGAATCAGTTGGAAACACATTTGATTGCACTAAACATTCCATTTATGAAAGTTTTGAATTTGCCTAAAGGAGGACAATATGGAGTGCATGGCCCAACAGTTTGTGTACCTTCACGCACAAATGAAACTGTAAAGATATTACCTCGACCGGAGACTGATGATCAATTAATTCGCGTAAAGCTAAAGAGGAAACTGTCATATAAAGGACATTATGAATATCAGTTTGTCAAGAAAAACAATGTCCTAGCTGCATTGGAATATTTGAAAAAGAATAATAAGTGGTATTCTGATATTGCTATTGATAGCGAATGGGACTCTGATTTATCAGACAAAAATAGTAAAACAGCTTGTGGTAAACTATTTGATTTAAGTGAAACTAATGATGATGATGATGATATAGAGGATGATCAAGATGGACGATTACAAGGCATTCAGTTGGGCACATGTTTGCAGAAGGTCGATATGAGACAAGAAGTGCTTGATCAGTTTTTTGATGATATTATATGCTGTGCTCCTTGTGAAAAGAATAGTCCTGTGTCACTATTGATGGATGAGAGTAATGAGGCAAAATGTTTTCCTGCTCTGTTTCCAACAGGCCAGCCAACATTTCATGATACCAGGTACATTAAAGTAACACTTGGTCGTTATTTGCATAATCGTTTGATGCATGTAGACAACAGATTTGCAAAAAATACAGAATATATTTTCTATGCTCAGTGTATTTATGAACTGCAACAAATACTTTCTAGTGTTTCTATAGCTGTCAGAAAAAGCTCAGAGAAAATAGATAATTCCACATTGATGCGATGTTCAGATCTAAAGGATGCAAGAAAACTTCATGAGATACTGGATTCGAATAAAGGATATAAATTTCTGAAACAAATACGAGGAACACCTCCATACTGGCAATCTACACAGAAAGATGTATTAGCAATGGTTAGACAACTTGGAAAGCCTACATGGTTTGCATCATTTTCATCAGCTGAAATGAGATGGCCTGAAGTTATTAACACATTGCTAAATCAACAAGGTGATGGGAGAAAAGCAAGTGATCTGGATTGGACAGATAAGTGTAATTTATTAAAATCAAATCCAGTGACAGTAGCTCGTATGTTTGATAAACGCTTTCATGCATTTTTGAACAGAGTGATTCTTTCTGAGGCAGAACCTATTGGCAAGATAATTGACTATTTTTACAGGATTGAATTTCAACAGAGAGGATCTCCACATACACACTGTTTATTCTGGGTTGAAAATGCACCTAATTTGGGTGTCGAGAAAGATGAAACTGTCATAGATTTTATTGATAAGTATATTTCATGCAACATTCCATGTGAGGATGAAGATGAAGAACTGTATGAAATAGTGAAGAATGTTCAGCTTCACTCAAAGAAACATTCAAAATCATGCAAGAAAAAGGGAACCTCCTGTAGATTTAATTTTCCAAGACCACCTTCTGAGAAAACATTTGTTGTGAAGCCTGATGATAATCCAGAAGTTACAGATGAGGCTCAAGATGTTCTGTCTGCAGTAAAGAATTCATCATGTGTGGAAGGCAAATATGATAATGCTAGGCAGCTCTTTGAAGCTCTTGGGATGTCTCAAAAGGAATTTGAAGATGCCTATAATGCTGTAGCTACAAAAGAAGATGTAGTCATGAAAAGAGATCCAAAAGATATATGGGTTAATCAATATAATTCATTCTTACTCAGAGCTTGGAATGCCAATATGGATTTGCAGTATATAACAAATGAGTATGCCTGCATTGTTTATGTTGTGTCATACATGTCAAAAGCAGAAAGAGAAATGAGTTTGCTCTTGAAAAATGCTGAAAGTGAAATGAGAGAGGGCAATGAAGATGCTCGAAAGAGTATGAAAGAAATAGGACATGTGTATATGCAAAACCGTGAAGTTTCAGCACAAGAAAGTGTGTATCGTGTTTGTGGCCTGAGATTGAAAGAGTGCTCAAGAAAAGTAGAGTTTATACCTGTTGGACCAAACCCTGTGAGAATGAGTCTACCACTGAGTGTTATTCAAAGCAGACGAGACGATGATGATAGGAGCCCATGGATGCCAAGCAGAATTGATAAATATAAAGCCCGACCTGATGGTTTTGAATTTGAAAATATGTGTTTAGCCACATTTTGTTCAAAGTATAGACTACTCAGTGAATCTGATATAAAGGGTAAGAAACAGAAACAGAGTGTGTTTAAATTGAGAGATCAGCTGGGCTATATACAAAAAAGAACAAGAACCAATGATGCTGTAGTGAGATACCCTCGTTTTTCACCGACTGTAACCCCAGAAAAATATTATCAGAGTATATTGCAACTATTTTTGCCATATCGTACTGATAAACAGTTAAAACCTGACCAATTTTTGACATATGAGGAATTTTATCAAAATGGATCTGTTCGAATGTTTAATAAGAATTTGGAAAGTGTCAAAAGTATTGCCAATGAAAATCTCAGGCAGTATGAAAAAAACGCTGATACAATTGATCAGGCACAAGAATATCTTGAGAAATTTGGTGCACAAGAAGATGCATGGGGATTACTCTGTCCAGAAACAGAAGTTGAAAGACATGAAACAGCTAAAATCCATGTAGAAGTTGAAGATGCTGACAATGAGTTTAGAATCCCAGATCTTGAATCTAAATCTCAGGAGAAAGAGTCATATGGCATAGAATTTCGATCATGTAGCATTTCGAGAGAAGACAGTAATGTCTTATTAAGAACTTTAAACAGCAAGCAGCAAAAAGTGTTCTACAAAATACGACAATGGTGTCTTGACAGAGTTAATGGAAAAGAAGCCACACCGTTTCAGATATTTGTGACAGGTGGTGCTGGAACAGGAAAAAGTCATCTGGTGAAATGCATATGTAATGAAGGGACAAGAATTCTAGGTAAAATGATGCATAATCCAGATGATCTTTCAATTATGAAAGTAGCTCCAACTGGAATTGCAGCCTACAATATTGATGGTAGTACTATTCATAATGCACTGTCCATACCCATTTCTGCTTCATTACCTTATCAACCCCTTGGAGAAGAAAAGATAAGTCATTTACGTACTCAGCTGGGCCAATTACAGATACTAATAATTGATGAAATATCCATGGTTGATCAGAAGCTACTGTGGTATGTACATGGACGTTTAAGGCAAATAAAGCAGACGCGTGATGATGCTCCATTTGGAAAGGTTTCAGTTATTGCAGTTGGAGATTTTTATCAGTTACCCCCAGTAAAAGGTACTCCTTTGTATAAAGATACATTGCAAAGTTCTTTATGGACAGACAACTTCTCTATGATTAACTTGGATGAAATAATGAGACAAAAGGATGATGCAGACTTTGCTGTTCTTTTGAACAAATTAAGGGTAAAAGAAAAGAAAGATGAATTATCAAGTGATGATTTTGCAGTTCTTCAATCATGCCAAACTGGAGAGCAATGTGAGGATGCACTGCATATATATTCTTCAAACAAACAAGTAAATGACTGGAATAAAATAATGCTTCACAAGAAATGCACAAATATCATCTGTCTTGATGCAGAAGATTTTGAACTTGGCGATAAGGGTAAAAACAAAGCATGTGACAAGCCACGGAGATGTACTAAAGCTTCTTTGCCAGCATATCTTTGGGTTGCTGAAAATTCTAGAGTGATGCTGATCAAAAATGTGAATGTGACCAAAGGTTTATCAAATGGCTGCATTGGCACTGTAACTGACTTAGTAAGAGTAAATGAAAATGCCAGACCCTCAAGTGTGCTTGTGAAATTTGACAATGAAAAAGTAGGAACACAGTCAATAGAAATGCAACAGGAATCAATTGGGAAAAAATATACGAGGAAACAATTTCCCTTGAAATTAGCATATGCATGCACAATACATAAAGTACAGGGCATGACAATGGAAAAAGCTGTTGTTTCTCTGAAAAATATATTTTTGCCCGGACAAGCATATGTTGCTCTGAGCCGTGTCACATCAATACGTGGACTAACTATTGAAGATTTTGATCCCAAAGTTATATATTGCAATCCAACTGTTAAAGAAAGTTTAGAAAACATGCCAACATTTGTTGATGAAAAGAGCTTTGATAATGATGTTTCTGTTGCGACTCTGAATATAATGCTACATAACATTCAAGGTCTTAAAGCACATTTCAAAGATATCCAATCAAACCTCCTATGTAGAAATTCTGATATTATTTGTTTAACTGAAACTTGGCTTAATGATGACATTTTTGATGTGAATTTAGATCATTTTAAAATGTACAATCAACCTCGGTCAAAATCTTATTCAGATGAAAGTCCCTTATTTTCGGCACTGAAAAATCAAGCACATGGTGGAGTTGCAGTGTACAGTAAAATCAAATCTATTAGTAGGCTGGATTTACATGTCAATAATCTAGAATATATTACATTTGCAGTAACTTGTCCTTCATGTCTCATTTCTGTGATATATAGACCTCCCAGATATGATAAGAAACAATTTTGTGAGAAACTGAAGAGACTACTCGTAGAATTGCAGCAGAGAAGTACGAAACGCATAGTTATTGGTGACTTCAATGAAAATCTCAGACAAGGTTCAAGTGATTCATGTGTGCATAAATTGATGTATTCTTACGGATATCAACAACATGTACTTGATGCTACAACAGAAGGTAATACATTGATTGATCATGTATATAGCACAGGTATAGACTCACTTCATGTTGAAGTTATTCCACTTTACTACAGTTACCATGAGGCTATCAGAATACAGTTCTGATGAGTGATGTCTTGAGTTTACGCAAAGTAATGTGGCACATATATTCAAATCAATTGATATTTATTTTCTTTTGTCATCATATTTCCTTTTGTAATACAGAATGAGGAAAATAAAAAAGTGTGAATAGGACAGAGCATACAGCAATTCAAAAACAAATGAGTAGAAGTGATACTTATGATCAATACTGAGGTGTTTGAAGTTAAAAAAAAAAATTGCAATGAGTAAAACATGTGAAGTATGGAGGGTTCCACTGGGAAGATTATGCTTGTGAATATGAAACAAGACTTCAACAAAAGTATGACTACTAGTACTACAGAAAACAGCGACATTATGAGACAGAAAGTGACAATTCAGTGATTATAGACTTCCTAAATATGACCCAAAAATAATGTGAGAAATTATGGAAATTAGTTGTTGAATTGCACCAAATAAGCACAAAAAGCATAGTTATTGGTGAATTTAATGAAATTCTCAGACAAGGTTCAAGTGATTTGCTTGGCATAATTTGATGTGTTCTTATGAATATCAACAACATGAAGTTGATGCTACAACAGAAGGTGGCACATTTATCGGTCATGTATGTAGTATAGGTATTAATGATCTCACCATTGAAGTTATTCGCCTTTACTACAGTTACCATGAAGCTATTTGAATACTGTTTCACTGAACTTGGTTTTACTAATAACATTAGATGTTTATTCAAGGTTTTTTTCACAATGCTGAAATCAAATGAAATATATTTTCATCTTTCATCATACATATTTTTATGATGTTATGGAGAATAGATGAAATATGATGAATGAAATGAACAGAATGTTCAACAGTAGTGAAACCTTATGATAATATTAAATTGTAATGAATACTGAAGTGATTGAAGTGAGGAAAACAGTGTGCCATGAGCAAAGTGTGCAAAGGGTGGAGAGATCCACTGAAGCGACCTTGATTGTGCACAGGAAACAAAACTTGGGCAACAATAAAAGTACTACATAACACATTGACATTATAAAGAAAAAATAAATAGACAACGACAAGAGCATGCAACAGAAACAATGATCTTTGATTGCTTGTTGAAAGAAATGTGGGCTTGCATGTCAAGAAGAAGGAAAAACACATAAATTGTGTAATTGCAAAAATGATTTAAAGGACTGTAATTATAATGTTACATGTATGTCAGCAATAGTGGTGATATTAAAAATTTATGAAGTGGTAATGCTGAATCTAGGTGAGAATTATCAACCCTTTTCACAAAGCAGTAGCTGAGCTGGTAGTTGCTCTTCTCTAAATATCATTGTTGGAAATGTAACTATAAAAGGAAGATACAAGTTCAGTATGGAACAGAAATAAAACAAAAGACAGAAAATGGAATTGAAATAGAATAGACAAAGAATAAAAATAGAACAGGCACAACAGAAATAAAACATAGCCCAGAAAATGACAGTGCAGAAAGGTAGATTTTGGCATAATAATCATTTTGAAAAATATTTTTTTTCAGAGAATTAAATGCTGATAATGATAAGTTTGTGTTACTATTTGATGAGCGTTTAGAGCTGAGGAAAATCAAATTGTAAATGCTGATGAAAGTGCTTTGAAATAAATGGAAAAAGTAGGAGTTGCATTTATATGTGCAAAACCCGATCAATAGGCATATGTTGTAATTGATAGAAATGAATATTTCACCAGAGAAGATAGAGTGAAATCCATGAGTGATCATGTATGTGGTGCAAGAATTGTATTTATTACGTAAACATTATGAGCTACATAGCACAAGTTTTGATTGATTTCATGCAAATTTATGAAAAATGTTTTGAGTTTTCAAACCCCTGTTTCTCAAACATTTGCTTTCATTGATTGATGTCATTGTTTCTCTTTAGCACCCATGGTAGTGAGAATAAAGCACTGGCCAAAATGAAAAAAGCATCAATTAGGTGTATTTCATCTAGGTGTTTATGGCTAACATCTTTATGTCTTTACATTTGCCTGGTGAATGATGAACTGGTCTGTGCTTGTGCCGCAATCATGTCCAGCCTTGTACCCAAGTGTTTCCACCGGTGAGTTTTATTTCTTTTTTGCTTTTTTTTCCCCCTACTTTTTGTCAGATTTGTATGCATTTAACTTTTCACACAACTTTTTGACAAAATCAGGCTCAATCATACTCAGTGTTCAAATTAAATTCTCACAATAATCTCTCCAGGTGTGTTTTTTAAGCTGTATTAGCATAACCTGTAGAATTATGCATACACAGGTGTTTCTTCAGAATTATTTTTTTTTTCCCCTGAAATGTTTGTAATATATGTTCTATCATCTAAAGTCTGTGATCTGAAACAGTTTGTTAATTCCATATTACATTTATGAAATGTTATTCACATATTCCTTATTCTTATAAATGTGACTGTACAAGTGTAGTTTTGTTCTGTCCAATTTACATCGTAGCTAAACATGATATACATCCAGAGAACTATGATGTATATGCTGTACTCCTGTAAGAGAAATAGGTGTATGTATTCATGAAAAGAAAGGTTAACATAAAAGGTGATGTGATGTTATGTGAAGTTGTGAATGTTTCAGTACAGTTGTGTTCGCAAGTTATGACTACAAGAAATTGGTTGTATCTGTCTAAAATATGTAAAACATAATGTAACTTTCTTCGTAACATTTGTGATAATGATATTTATGTTCTCCCATTCTAACAACACATATTTCAGTTCTTTCATTTTATCGATGTTAAAAGATAAGCAGTGTACTTCATTTGTAACAGTATGTTGTTTATGTATTTTAAAGCAGGGTCTTGACCAACAGAGAGAACACACCAGCTTTGCTTTGCAGCGTTGGTGTAGCACAGGGAGTAGAACTCTACTGGTTAAAGGCTCAAAACCAGTCAATTGGACCAGGTGTGGATCGCATCTATTTCAACTGTGTGGACAGCTGTCAATCTTGGATCAAACTTGGTTGACATGCAAGCACTTCATATCAGATGATAACAGATGAGCAACGTAATAGTTTCTCAGGACTTCCACTCTCTTCCATCTACAATAATTCTAAGCACAGTGAACAGTATGCATGATAAATGCAAAAGCAAAGGGTATAAATGTAATTGAAGTATTGTGGAATGATTTACGCAACATAAAATACCTCAATAATTATTAATTTTATGTTTATGTGGTGGTAATCAGATCATGTGTAGTATTGGAAGGTACGGTAAGTTAGCCATAGTGGCATGTTAAGCCACCGTCCCTGGAGACACTCAAGTGGTAACGTGTTAATGACCCATAGCATAATCATTTACACCACCATATTGTTTTCGTGATTGACACAGAAACGTCCTTTGATTAAGGGCAAAACCAAAATGTAGACCATAAAAGTAGAAGTATGTGAAATGCAAATGTGCAGTATTTTTACATTTTTCCATTATGGATCAAAGCTATGACTTAGATATTAGATGATGATTGTGAGAAGCAAGTGTGGGTCTTTTTTTCTGTTTTATCCTTTGAATAATTGCAAAGATGCAAAGTTTAAAAAAAATTAACAACAAGATTTTCATGACTTAGTGTCTTTGCGCTCGCGCAAACGAGAAGGGTATTCCCCCTCCCACAGTAAGGAGCCTTTTTTAAATTTGTAGCTGTTAATAAAGGATCTGGTGCATAATTAAGTGACTATTGTTTGCTAATTTGGCATGATGAAGGGAAATACACCTTCAATTGCAAGCATCACTTCAATCCTTTTAGCTACACTCCTCATTTTTGGTTCAAGTTGCAATTTCACTTGATGTCTGAGAAAAATGGGTACTATGTGTGAAATCGTGAGACAGACCCTAAATGCATGAGTCTCACCATAATGAGAGACTTGGTCTGTAATTGATGCATATATTTTGTGTATGCACATATATGTAAACCTTCAGTAATGCTCTAGGTGTGGGGTTAGTTGAGGAAGACTCTATGACCCTGTTTACAGTGTGGGGCTGCACCATGCTGCGGCCAAGCCGTGGTTGAGCATAACCTCAATTGCGAGGCCAAGCCCCGCAATTTTGTTCCTTTACACTACTGGGCTCGGCCGCGCTTTTATTTCAAACCTTTTAATATTTTGTCATAGTGGCGCTCTACTTGTAAACAAACACAATTCGGTGTTGTCTGGTTTTCAGACCCTTTGCCAACTGAATTTCATGGCAACGAAATCACCGTTCGGGCAAAGGCCTTTTCTGAAGGGAAAGATCCTTTGCAGGACAAGATCACATTAAACTATGCTAGTTTTCGATGTTGAGGGGGTTAATATCCTGAATAGTGAAATAGTACAAGTACGGGGTTTGGAAACCAGAATAAAATTGGCAGCGCATTTGGCCCCATTTGCGTTTACACAGAGAAAAAGGCCAGGCTCAGCCGCGGCTTAGCCACCTCCAGAGCGAGGCCAAATGCAAGGCCAACTTTGGCCTTGCATTTGGCCTTTTGCACGTTTACACTGAAATGGAGGTTGGCTGGGCTATCGTTGAACTGCGGCCAAGCCTCGCATCGTAAACAGGGTCTATGTGGCAAATTGAGCTATGGCTCAACTTGCCCTAAAGACCTGCATTCATGTCCATGGTACAATTGAAAACATAGTTGAGACCATGGACAATTTGTATGGAGCACTAGGCGTGGTGTGGCCTATTTTGTTAGGAAATTAGTCATTTGTCAACGTAATGACCATTTCTTTAAAAAATGTTCATTTCATTCAACATTTTGAAACATTACAAAGTGACTGATTTTGTAATGAAATAGGCCATGCAATATTTAAGGCTCTATTCAAATAGTCCATGATTTCAATTTTACCATCTTCATAAATTTATGCCATAAAGTCTAGCACATTTTACTAAATATAATGCGTGTAATCACTTCATACTTTTAAATACTTCTGAGATATGAAACTAAAAAAAAGAAGTCCATTTGATTTATGTTGGATAGTAAAAAACAAAACAAAAAACAAAAACATGTTTTTTAAAGAGAGTTTCAAAACTTACACTGCTTCTCTGTGTGGGAGTAGCAAGTAAGCACTACATGTAGCTACCTCGAATTTTTCCAGAGGATTAATTGCAATGGCATGACACAAATTTCTGCAAGACACTCAGTTATTTCTGATGCATCATGCGAAAAACAAAAATTGACCCATAATACCTTACATTCACCAAGTGCAGATAAAGTAAAATTTTAAACCATTTGAGGGTTTTCATGAAACAAGAATGGAATTTGTGTGTAGAATATGTTTCAGTGGTAATTCTAGATGCTGCATTTTTCTGGGGAAAAATATATTTGAAGAGGTTGCTTTGTCATATTTAGAATTGTTGAATATTGTCATTTGAATTGAATCAAATGATGGAAAAATCTTTTGTGTTATAAATTGTGCATTAGGAAATTTAGTGTCCATATAACATATTGTCAATGTGACTTGAAAGAAAATGATGGCCATGTTGAAAGTAGCTCTCATTGCTTATTCAATATTTTGTTTCATTGTAAGTGTAATCAATTCCAGCAGTATTGATGTTTTAGTTATATGTTTTAATAGATATTTATTGCCTACATATCAGATATGACCTGTGACAAAAGTGGTGCCATTTTTGTAGCTGCTTGCTTTCTTCAAGAAAGCTGCCATTGTTAATTGATGTTTTTTGATATTGTTTATAAAGGTTTAAAGTTGAAGGGAAGAAATGTTTCTCTTTTGTATTATAAATCACAGATCAGCAGTTTCTACTGTTTTTATATTCAGCTGAGCATTGGTTAGTGTCAAAAAAGGCTGCCATTGTCATAATGATTGCCATTGTTTATTTGAAATTCTTTGACATTGTCAAATCAATTTAAGGATTGGAACTATTTGTATGTGTGAGTGTGTGTGTGTGTGTGTGTGTGTGTGTGTATAAATCAGGAATTTCATTGTCCATGTTTTAGTTAAAGTGGCAAATAATTGAGTCAATATTGTGACAAGTCAATTTTTAAAGCCATGATGCGCCAAGTAATGGACATCATGAAGACTGTAGTTGATGTCCTGAACCCCGGTCAGATTCCAGTCCTTACATGTAATCAAGCACTCTACACTATGGCAAAGGGGGTCCAATGGAGCAGCCCTAGAAGTTATATTCCAGGGATTATTCCATAGTGATTTTTGGTTGACGATGCGTTTTGAGGATATCCTGACTCATATCACATTGTGTCAGATCTAAACACACATTGCAGCAGATAGGATCAACCCAGTCCTGAATGCAGTTTGCAGAGCTATCTCTGGATGTCTGCAACCAACAAGAGTAGATGACCTTTATTAACTGTGTGGTATTGCCCCACCACACATCAGGCGAGAGGTCTCAGCACAGATGGAGAAAACCAAGCAAGAAGTTAACCCTCGCCACCCACTCTACAATCGCGAACTTGCTAAAAAGAGACTCAAATCCAGACGCAGTTTTCTCCATTCAACCGAATCCCTTGATGGCACCGCCCACGGTCGAAGGATTACCCTATGGTCCAACCACCTCCAGTCTGTGACGAATAAGCTCTCCTATGGACCAAGTGAATCACTCCCTCCGGGTTCAAGTGAGGCATGGCCCACCTGGTCATGCCTGAATCGCCTACGGACAAGAACAGGACGATGCAAAGTCCTCATGCAGAAATGGGACTACAATAGGGATGGAGAAACTGCTTGCAACTGTGGGCAGGATCAGACAATGCAACATCTTTTGGTCTGCCCCCTCCTACCAGAGCCATGCACTGTCAATGATCTGGAGACTTTCAACACCAAAGCCGGATCCTGCACTCTGCACTGGGCAGGACTTGTGTGGTGACTCGAGAAGAAGAAGAAGAAGAAGCAGATAGGTTGCAGACAGATTCTTGCAGCATGAGAGCAAACTGAGCAGGAGACAATTTGAGCTATCAACTGTGGTTACTAAAATGGCAACATTTTTTGCATAACATAATTAAAACCAGACGACTCTGCTGTACTTCTTGGTCTCTAATGGAAGAGACATTAGCACCAACAAAGATCTCATCACCACACAAGGTAGTGACATTCTTTGCTGCGATTGTCCGGACATGTCAGATGATAGCACCGTGCACGTGTGAGGAGGCAGACACTGGTACATCATATACTTGTGCACCTATAGGATGCCGTACATTCGCAGATTAGCAACGTGCCAATATGCACTGTTCATACAAGTGTTGCACCCTTTGAGCTTGTCCTAGCAGCAGCCATCACCGGAATATCCATGAACAGTGGATTGCCTTTGGAGCTGGGAAGAACTTCAGGTTCATAGCTTCTTTATGGGATCACCAAAACTTGGCTGATGTGTTGCCATGCCAATGTTTCATGTTTTTAGTGGCTGTGGCTTAGCGTCTTGTTTTTGTAACAAGGCAGAAAGATTGCGTGGGTACCTGGACTACCTATGAACAAATCACAACCGTATTCAGCGCCTTCTATGCTATGCAGACTTACATACTATTGAGGAGTAGATGCAGCTCAATGGAGCAATTTGTAGTTTGTTGGAGTGTCGCTGAAAGAAAAGAATAGATGCAGAGTGTTAAAGTTGACAATGCCAGAATGTGACTTTGCAGTGTGCAGCTCCTTATTTGTTGTTGTTGTTGTTGTTGTTGTGTTTTGTTGTTTGTTTTGTTTTGTTTTGTTTTGTTTTGATTTTTTTTTTTTTTTTTTTTTGTGCAGGGGGAATTGGCCTGAGTTTCAAACCCACAAAAAAAAAAAGGGTGCTGGCAAGCATCTTGAAAGGTAGCTATTTTTGTCACAGGTCAAATCTGAGATGTTATGCACACAGTAAAATTACTGATGTTTGACTGAAAATACCACAGGAAAACATTTGCACCCAACAATGTATTTAATCTCTAATATCAAAAACTTGCTAATAAAGATATATAGCCATTTTCATAATGGTCACCATTTTTGTCAAAGTCAAATTTGCCTAGCTCTACATCCGTATTTAAGCTAGTATTTTCACGTACAGTTATTTTGGTAATGAGAAGATCACATGAAGTGTATTAACAGGGTATTATACAGTAGAAATCAGTGTGTGACCAGTTGGACTGTCTGTTGCAAATGTTGCGTAGAGAATTCTTACAGTTTTGAAGCAATCTTTATGGAAATAGGGATACATCATGAAATTGAGGCTTCTTGGCTGAGCAAAACTGGAAGGGTGTCATAATTTTCTTGTTACTATTTGCTGTGTTTTTCACTTTATATTGAAAGATACAACAGAGGTTAATGTTAATTGGGCAAAATTGTATACCTCATTGGAAAACATCGAGTGTTGTTGTCTGGGAAAGCTGATTTTTTTTTTTCAGCCTTTTTTTACAGGAATCTGCCACATATTGTCAGTTGAGAATGATAAGGGCTTTAAGGTGCCACTGAATCTATAATGTTCAAGACAACTTAATGCCCTTCTCATTCTCAACAGATGAGTATGATGGATGTGTGTCAGTTGAAAGTTCATGTCACAGAAGGAAATCCCCCAAATATGCAAATGGAAGTGATAAATCAAGGGTCTTTTGTTTGATATTGGTATGTAAATGTTACATGTAGAATTGCACAGATGCGAATTATGAGGTATGCAACAATGGAATGTTGTGTGAGCAAAACATGCCATTCTAAAAATGTCTGTCAGTGAATGTGCTTAGACTGTAATTGCACAGGTATTATTATTGTTATTGTTACTATTTTTGTTATATTTATTTGTTTCATTCATTTACTTATTTATTTATTCATTTATTTATTTGGCCATGCAATTGCAATTTAAAGTACAATTTCATGTTACATACAGGGTATAAAGACTCATGTATAAACCCATAATTGCTGGAAATTGCACATGTAAACATAAATGTCAAAGTTGGGTTGAAGCAAATTGACCAAGTTTGCAACTGACATGAAAGAAAGTTAAGTCACATGGCACAGAAATTAGGGCATGAACATTGCATGTTTTGTAGACATGGAAATGGAAAAAATGAGACTTCCTGTGATGCAGCCATAAATAATGAATGAGTTGATGAGAGTTGAGAATAATTGCAGAAATCAATTTAAAGCTCTGTTGTAGTTGATGCAGCTGTATTGTGTCAGTTTAGTTCAGATTTCAGAGTTCTACGCTTATTCATACAGTGGTGAAAATTATGGATAGATATTTCCCTTGGAGCAAGACTGAAGGTGTTATGTCAACGGAACTGTAACACACAAACTATGAATCAGTTTGAAGCTGACATGCACTTCAGAATGTGGTAAAATTATTAATACCGGCACATGTATGCAAAAGTTGCAGCTACCGTACAGTGTAATTGTGTACTTGCAGCCTTATTTCAATAAAAATTGGATTAGTTTCATGATTTGAGAACAGACACAGTGCATAAATTATGTATTTAGTGTTGATATTTTGGGTGCTTGTTTGTTAAAATTATTCCCAAGGTTCGCTATTCTGAAGGGTCGTTAATCCGAAACACAGAAATTTCCTGCACCGAAAGGTTCGTTAATCCGAAAATGAAAAAGGGTTCATTATCCGAACATTTGTGGCGTTATTCCTAAGGTTTGTTATTCCAAAGATTCATTAATCCGAAATGAAATTCGGAACAATGAACCTTCGAAATACCAAATCTTTTGACTAAAGAGCCTTCGAAATAACGAACCTACACAATAACGAGCTGTAACCAATATTTTAAGTCTTGAGATCAAATACTTGATTAGTTCATTTTGTTCATTGCATGCAAGGCAGGTAGT
Organism: Diadema antillarum; assembly: GCF_040938485.1. Classification (NCBI taxonomy): domain Eukaryota; kingdom Metazoa; phylum Echinodermata; class Echinoidea; order Diadematoida; family Diadematidae; genus Diadema; species Diadema antillarum. The sequence continues at coordinate 416,021 of NW_027271775.1, read as the reverse complement.
GATATAACAGCGGAGTAAAATATACCTGTACATGTGCCACTTTGACGTAGAGATACAGCAATACATACAAAAAGTGCATTGGCTGTTAATCCCCAACCATTGTATGTGACAGTGTAAAGGGATGGCACAGTATTGGTGGAGATGAGGATCGTGCTTTTAACTTTTCGCAGGATACCTAGTAACTTATGAAGTAGTATGTAGCATACCATTTGAAGAGGAATTCAAAGTTTAATTGAAGAAAATCAGGTTTGGAATGACTGAAACTTGAATTTTTCATGGATTTACATGTTCTTTCATATTTCATAAAAGGTTTCTCATTATCTTACCAAAAAAAAAATGTTAGAAAGCCTGAAATTAGGTCTCGAATAAAACTTTATTGCACAATCATTTTAATGAGTCAGAGCATGCATTCATCAAGAGTAAGAGCAAAAAAGCTTACACACGTATGCACATAAGAGGTTGAATGTGTGCTTACAAAGTAAACTATGCTTTTTTCATGTGACAACAAATATCTGGTGTATCAAATAGGAATAGTAAGATAATTTTCAGATGATAAGAGTAGCCGGTTCAATATCATTCATAAGAGCATGCATTAAGCACACAATGGTGATTGTGCTAACTACAGGTATGTGGGTGGATAAAAAGGAATACACTGTATATGCAATAGCAAAGTACAGTTGTATGAGCTATACATTGTTTAACAGGCAAGTGTTAAAAGAATATGCACACAACAGAAACTGTGTAACACGAAAGCAACATTATTTATGGAATATGAATATTTCTGTTGTTCACCTATGTGTACGCAGATGGAATTAACCATGACCATGACCATGAGAGTAACCAGAGTAGCTGACCCTTGGTGAATCTTTTAAGAATGCAATAAAGAAACATATCACAACAATCAAAATATGATAAGAATCTACTTTCTTCCTAAGCTATTCAGAGGCGTAGATATGCAAGGCAAGTTGCTTTTGGGGTTTTTTCAAACGTGTGTGTCTGTGTGTGTGTGTGTCTGTGTGTGTGTCTGTGTCTGTGTGTATGTGTGTTTGTCACAAAAGATGTTGCTTTGGTAATCACAATTGTCCAGAACCTTAGCTTGTGGAGCAAAATTCTTCTACAGTATTAAAACATTTTTTTTTTTTAAATACAAATAAGTGATTCGAGTCTTGATCGTAATAGGCATGACCATACAGACTTCATCTGTGTTTAGAGACATTGGCCGTGTGATGTTTGGATTCTCATTTAGAAAAATGGAGTCATATCTGTCATCTTTGGTGCCAAATTCTGCATACACTATAACGAAGATACAGCAACAAGCACATATGACCTTTGACCCACCTTCATACTCCCTAGATGGCATCTGAGCAAAAAGTGGTTGTTTTGTGAAATGATTCTTGCGACATCGTCTATACGTGTGCAAAATATGGGAAAGATAGGACCGGTATTCACCAAGATACAGGATGAAACATTTATGACCTTTGACCCTAATTTGCATATCCAAGATGATGTCCGATCAAATAGCTGTTATTTTATGAAATGATGTACGTGACATGAATTAAACATGTGCAAAATATGAGGGTGTTTTGAGTCATTGCAAAGAAAGTTGCAGAAAGAAAGAAATAACTCAAAACATCGAAGATAAGCTTTAATTTCAGCCAAATTTTTTAACGTGATCCCGACATCGTATGACAAACCAAAGGGAACACATACGATTACAACATATTAAAATCAAGGAGAAAATCTCCGAATGGTAAGTGAGCTAGTGCTCGATATTTAAGACAATCATGTCAATTTTCACATCTAGAAAAATTCCCTCCCACAGAAATAACACGGCACAACGAAGATACACAAAGAAGTACATATGACCTTTGACCCCACTTCGCACAGACAAGATGGCATCTAAGCAAAACGTGATTATTTTGTGAAGTGATCCCTGTAACATGGTCTTTGCGTGTGCAAAATATGGAAGAGGTAGGACATGTATTCACCTTGACCGAAAGATCGGTCTGTATCTGTCCGTCGGGGAATGTTCCGCGGAGACTGCGTCTGGCTTCACGGATCCCCTCCGACAGCGTTAATGGCAAAACATAAAAGAGTCCTCCGGACAGACGGATCTTTCTGTCTAGTATTCACCAAGACACAGGATGAAACATTGATGACCTTTGACCCAATTTACATGCCCAAGATGGTGTCTGATCAAGTAGTTGTTATTTTATGAAATAATGTACGTGACATGAACTAAATATGTGCAAAATATGGGGATGATAGGAGCTGTTTTTCTTGAGTTATTGCAAAGAAAGTTGCAGAAAAAAAGAAATATCTCAAAACGTCTAAGATAAGCTTTATTTTCAACCAAGTATTTTGACGTGATCCTGACATCGCATAAAAAAACAAAGGGCACATTACGATAGCCCAAAGTCTCAGCTATAACATATTAAAATCTGGGAGAAATTCACGGAAGCATAAGTGAGCTAGTGCTCGATAAAGACAATCATGTCAATTTTCACATCTAGAAATATTCCCTCCCATGAGATAACACGTCATAACGAAGACACACAAAGAAGTACATGTGACCTTTGACACCTGGGGCTGTTTTTCTTGAGTTATTGCAAAGAAAGTTGCAGAAAGAAAGAAATATCTCAATACATCGAAGATAAGCATTAATTTCAACCAAGTTTTTTGACGTGATGACGACGTCGTATGAAAAAACAGAGCGAACATTATCGATAGCCCAAAGTCTCAGCTACAACATATTCAAATCTGGGGGAAATTCACTGAAGGGTAAGTGAGCTAGTGTTCGATAAAGACAATCATGTCAATTTTCACATCTAGAAAAATTCTCTCCCATAGAGATAACACGTCATAACGAAGATACAGAAACAAGTACATATGACCTTTGACCCCACTTTGCACAGACAAGATGGCATCTGAGCAAAAAGTGATTATTTTATGAAGTGATCCTTGTAACATGGTCTTTACGTGTGCAAAATATGAGAAAGATAGGACATGTATTCACCAAGATACAGGATGAAACATAAATGACCTTTGACCCTAATTTGCATACCCAAGATGTTGTCCGATCTAGTAGTTGTTATTTTATGAAATAATGTACGTGACATGAACTAAACATGTGCAAAATATGGGGGTGATAGGGCGTGTTTTTCTTGAGTTATTGCAAAGAAAGTTGCAGAAAAAAGAAATATCTCAATACATAGAAGATAAGCTTTAATTTCAACCAAGTTTTTTCATCGTGATTCCGACATCGTATGAAAAAACGAAGGGCAACTTGACGATAACGCAAAGTCTCAGCTACAACATATTAAAATCTGGGAGAAATTCACCGAAGGGTAAGTGAGCTAGTGCTGGATAAAGACAACCATGTCAATTTTCACATTAAAAAAAATCCCTCCCATAGAGATAACACGTCATAACCAAGACACAAAAAGAAGTACATATGACCTTTGACCAAAATTTGCACAGACAAGATGGCATCTGAGTAAAAAGTAGTTATTTTGTGAAATGATCCTTGTAACATGGTCTTTGCGTGTGCAAAATATGGCAAAGATAGGACATGCATTCACTAAGATACAGGATGAAACACTTATGACCTTTGACCCTCATTTACATACCCAAAATGGTGTCCGATCAAGTAGTCGTTATTTTATGAAATAATTTACGTGACATGAACTAAACATGTGCAAAATATGGAAGTGATAGAGGCCGTTTTTCTTGAGTTATTGCAAAGAAAGTTGCAGAAAGAAAGAAATATCTCAATACATAGAAGATAAGCCTGAATTTCAACCAAAATTGTTGACGTGATCCCGACAACGTATGAAAAAACGAAGGGCACACTTACGGTAGCGTAAAGTCTCAGCTACAACATATTTAAATCTGGGAGAAATTTACCGAAGGGTAAGTGAGCTAGTGCTCGATAAAGATAGTCATGTCAATTTTCATTTCCAAAAAAACTGCACTCCCATAGAGATAACACGTAAACTGGTCAAATTTGACAAGATTACTTTCAACCCATTTTTACGAGGTGATACCGTTATCCAGTCAAAATTTTGTAATTTTATGTTTGAAAGAACATTAAATAAGCTACAACATACTGAAATATGGGTGAAAATTGACAAAGGACTAGTGAGATACGCTCGAATAAACTTGAAATTTGATGACGTCATTTTGAAAATTTACTTTTTTTACTTTATTAAGAAATTTGATATCTTTTAATCATTTTGTCAACATTGCCACCCTATGAAATGACACGTACAACTCATCAGCTTTCAAAATATGTAAAGAAAATGGGGGGTCACCGTCCATCCTGACGAGTAAAATCGGATTTAAAATTGATGGTTTTTTGGCATAGTTGCACTGTACATCGCCATTGACGTGCGCGCGGAATTTCAACTTTGACGGGCCCGTATGACGTCATATTGAGTTGGATTGAGTTGAAACTTGGTAGAAATATTCCTTGACATTTCAGACATCCGATCAAAGTGAAAAAAACGGGAAATTTCAATTGCATATGAGCTGTGCGTGCGTATATGCGCGCGCACGTACGCGTCCGTCCGATTTTTTCAATTTTTCAAAAAATGCTCCAAATGGTCTGAAACGTGTGCAAAAAAAATTTGAGCTCGATTGGAGCATACAAATATTTTAACGCGCGCGTACGCGCACGTTTTAAGAGAAAATATGAATTTTGAGAACATGAGTAAAATGCGCATAACTTCAAATATATGTGACGTAAATTTCATTGAAAATTTTTATTCCATTAATGAGATATGATTGAGAATGTGTTTTCATATAATGACGTCATAGTGACGTCACGGTCAACTGATCACATTGATACATTAGATTTGTCGTCTTTGGGACATGATGCATACATGGTATGATTTTGAAATTGATAGGCAGCGGACTTTCTGAGCTAACCTCTGCACAACTTTTGCGGAGAAATAAAGAAAGAAAGAAGAAGAAAGAATCCGTACAGATACAGAAGGTGATCCGAAGGATACTCGGATCACCTGATAAAGAATCAGTACAGATACAGAAGGTGATCCGAGAGGATACTCGGATCACCTAATAAAGAAGAAGAAGAAAAACAAAGAATCCGTACAGATACAGAAGGTGATCCGAGAGGATACTCGGATCACCTAAAAATTACTCTTTGGTTGTCCGGGTGAAACAGTCTTCATTTGGTAAATTCCATCGCTTTGTTCGTGAGCGCAAACTGCTGGTGACATTTTTGGTACAAGACAGGCGAATAGTAACATGAACTCCAGATGAGTGTAAGAGAAAAATCGTCATTCATCCTTCACTTGGCAAAATGAACGCCCACGAAAACGGTGCCTGAAATATAAAGATCACATTTTATCAAGTTCCAGAAGTGTCTTCAACCCTGAAAAATATTAGACAAATTCGTGAAAGAAAGCATTTTCTATAATTTTTTTTTTCGCCACGACCATGGCAAGCTTAAAGGGTGTGTACAGTTCTGGTCGAGGTATAGATTTAGCTTTTGACATTTTGCGAGATATTCAGAAACCACTCTATGAGATGTAAGGGGGAATGCAGTTCTAAGGGGTATCAAAAGTTTATTCAATGAAAATCGGTTTTGAAATGGCTGAGATATCCAAAAACAAGGTGAAACAAAGAGATCCTAATAAAGTTGTGGCATGTCGCCTTTTATTATTAGCACTTTTTTGGATATCTCAGCCATTTGAAAACCAATTTTCATCCAATAAACATTGAATCCTTCTTAAAATTACATGCTCTTTCATATTTCATATGAGGCTTTTCATTAATCTCACTTAGGAATGTTCAAAACATGAATCCCTACCTCAACCAGTACTGTACAGTCCCTTTAATGTATGATGGAATCGTCGTAAAATTTCGTGCAGATCATACATCGTACGCAGAGTGCATCTTTATCATTCCCAGTGTTACAAAGGACCAATAATATGATTGACATCAAAAGTGTGAGAGGACTGAGTTGCTGTAAAGGAGACTTCGGCAGACTTCAAAGTAAGCATTTCTTCGAGGAGTACGTTTAGGTCTCATGATTTTATGGTATTGAGGGTTAATGCCACGAACAAAAGACTCTGCAAAAACACAATGTTCCCATCACTCGTTAGTAACACTTTCGAGCTATAAGACCGTGATGGTAAACGTCAGGATAATTATCATCTTTGGGTATATCAGTGGCGATATCGCAATAACAATTCCCACGATATACTGAACAGAATGTTAACGGTAGTTTATATTAGCGCCTCTGAGAAAAATAATCGGAATTCTACTCCGTATGATACGAATCATACTTTCGGAAAGTTTGACCAAATACAAGCCCAGACCGGAAATCTATCGAAAAAAAAGTGTCTTCCAGGTCTCTCACTCCACTTGATTCAGACGCTAATCGCTTCCTGTATCACGTTCAAGCAAATTTACAGCGCATTTGGAATGCTGTTCTTTCACATGGGTCATAGAAGCGATATTATGTAACAAATCAGCAGAGATGTAACCCTCGAATATAATATATGATAAAGAAAGAGAAACCGAGACAGGAACGGATAGAGGAGGGTGAATTAATCCACATTATGCCATGTGTCGCTGCGTAAATTCGAAACATGACATCATTTGCAGGCATTGTGTTCGTTACGTCCACGTGACTGCACTAAAAGGCCCCCTCAACAATGTGGCCTAATTGCGTATCATCATCTTCGCCGCTTTATCTCGCCGATTGATGTGATGGTCATCGCCCGACCGGAGCCGCGTCCTTTCCCAGTCACACGAGTGCTCTCATGTACTGGCCATCGTATTGCGGATGTAATAATCGCCCACTGTATGTGCTTCATGAAGTGAAGTTATGTTTTCAATTCTCCCTGATGGCTCTGCTTTGATCTTGCCCGCCGAGGCTGAGCCGCCACAGTCTCCGCCGCGTACTCGCTGGAGGCGCGGTGCCGCTGTCTTCATCTCGCTATGGTCAAGATGGCTTGGTAGTTTGACAGAGATAATATTTCATGTGATGAGAACATGCACAATAAAGAATAATATGGGAAAAGAGTAACTTGTTGAAGAAGGCGGCGAGAAGAGAGACAGATTGATCAGTAGATAGGAGAGAGCATGGCAAGGTCAAGCAAACGGCGAACGTCGCTAAAATCTCGTCTTCGTATCAATATTCTACTTCCCGTCTTTCTTCTTGTTGTCGGCCAAAAGGCGACATCAGCATGTTAACAAAACGCTGATGAAGATAAAAACATATGAGGAAATTACATTGATTACGAACGCCCAGAGTTTCTTTCCCATTATTCACACAGACCTTTTTGGTGTTCTTTATTTTTCTTCTTCGTGCTATGTGTAAAAATCATTGCACATACAACTATATCACTTATCTCGCTCTACTCTATGTAATTATTTAGTGTGATCGTGCATGCAATCTGCCTGAACTTTGTTTTGCTTTCTTTTATTTTGTGGGACGACATTGCAATGTACGTTGAAGCACACGCGCTGGTTTTAAATACACCATTCGATGTTTGCAATAATTATTCGTATTGTATATAGCCTAACATCATCTATAATTTATATCATAGCACAACGTATACAATATGTATATCAAATAAATAAAAAAAATAATGGAATAGATTATCAATCATTACTCACAATAACAAATCACTCAATACTGTATGTCTGCAAATCATTAGGCAGCGGTGAAATTAAAGGTTTGACACGGGTGATGCTTGACGAAAATACGCCCTTTGCCTTTGGGCACCAACCAACGAGCCAGGTGGTTTATCTTAAGTTTCGAGATATCTAATTCTAAACGTTTCTGAAGTACCTCTCGGTCGTCAAGGAGGACTACCAAGGTAACATAAAATGAAGAGAAAAATCGCCCAGATTAAGATTAAAGGCATTGTTGCGTATGTCATTCTGAGAAAAGAAATAATTTTTATGCTAACAATTCAGGAATTAAACCATTGCAGCTTTTGTCAGCTTTGAGGGTATGGGTCATCATATTGAATACTCCGTGTCATGGCCCATAGAGCCAGTGTGGTGTAATGCATCCTCTTCTTTCGTTTTGGCCTGTGAAACATAAGTCTGAACATCAATTGATACCACGTATACACCAACAGTGATACCACAAGGTAACAAAATGAAATGCAAAAATAGTTTATGTATACTGTGACTGCATATTTGAAAACTGTAAAAATAGAGAGACAGCATGACACACTGAGAACTCGTACAATTATTTTATTCCTCCTCTGCGTGAATTGTCAACTCTAATAGCCTTTTCTTCGACTGTGGAATTACAATCACATTGTCCTAAAGAATTTTGATGTCACCGTTAACGAACAGTAAATTTGCAACCTCTTAAACAAACAAACAAACACCCCATACACAAAATGATTTCATCAAAAGCCATTCTTTTTATAGCTCCATGATTACAGACAGATGCACGTGAATGGATCCAGCGGCAGGCCGCAACATATCCGCAATGTGAGTCGAGCACACTATGCGGGGAGGTCAATGATAAAGGATAAAAGAGATCGTCTTCACAACACAGAGATGAACACTGCTCTTTTGCTCTCTCATTGTATAAAAAAAATGATATGACAAGGTATTATTAATTTAACAAAGTATCAGCTATAGTGCAACTCTGCTAAGAGTTGTTCTAAAGCTGATCATATATGGTTAATTAGAATTCATTTACCCTCAGACAGTTAAAATGCGAAATTGCAAATCATTACAGGAAAATGTCATTTGCGCGTTAGGATTCGTTTGGGTAAAGTGAAGAAGTTGGGTATTGGTAAGAACAAAGCTGAACTTCCAACGAGATGTAGAAGGAAACAGTTGTGTAGAGTCTATTTTCACACCAGAAATTATTTACAAAACATAATGCGGATTCGCAATAATTTGGTCTTGTAAAAAAACAACAAAAAACCCCATGCATTCTAAAAAAAAAAAAAAAAAAATCCAGACCACTAGCAATACGCGTTTTCACACTAAATTAGCCACTACGACTGAGACTCACGAAAGTTAATGACATAGGATGATTATTTGGGTCGAGTTAGGGACAGAGACTATGAAAAAGTTGGCCCAGCCTAGTCCCTGTCTTGGTCTGGACTGCCAATCAATTTCGTCTGGCCCGACTGATGTCCAGGCATTGATTGACGTCCTTTGATTGACAAGCACAACCCCGTCTTTTTATCGGCTGGACAATCCAGCCCGGATCAGCCGTGTGGGCGCCTAGGTTCTGAAGACAGATTATTTCCACGTCACGAGACCACAATGTTGTGACGGGATCTCGAGAAATTGGGACGCAAGGCCCAAAAACTGCTGTGGATAAAGTGCGCCATGGGAAACGCAATAGTAAGGGGAATAAGGGCCACTCTGTGATTAGTCTATCTACCAGACGTAGGCATCCTTGTGCATAATTATTATAGATTATATATCATGTACGCACATTCGGAACTGTGTGAGATAACGTTGTCGAAATAGCGAAGGCTAAGCATGGACAATACTATCAGTATTGATAACAATAATGGCGATGATACAATTTGACTTTCTTAACTACTAAAGTGTACAGCACATCTCAACAATCTCTGAACCCATCGCTGCGTTTTGCAAGAAAACAAAACCACAGTCCTACGCTGGTAATGAGAACCTTGCCATGTTCTATTCAAAATACTACAAGAGAAGCAATTAAAATGCAAATTCATCGTTTGTGGACATCTGACATGATGTCTACTAATACATTTTAGTCAAAGGGGAAATTGACATAGTCTGTTAACATTTCAGGACTGCAGTCACGACTCAAGCAACAATGGTAAACACATGATAGCTCTGGTGATGATTATAGGCAAAGATTATGATTTGGACAATAAGAATCAATTAAAGCTCAACGTCGAAACCCACTGGCAGATAAAACACCAACAGGCTGATATGGGAATCCTACACTGTTTAGAAGCTTCGAAAGTTCTATTAACATTATAATTTGAAATTATTCATTTCATACCACAATCACATTGTATGCAACAGGAAGAACACTCGTTTAGTGGATAAGGCTTTGGATGTGTAAACAGAAGGTCTGGGGTTCCTTATTTTTCACGGTGCGTTCATCCATACAGAAGACGTTTTGCCCACGATATGACGTTATTGTGAAAACATCACAAGGACATCGAATTAAAACTAGACTGACTACAGTACTTTATCAGTACGTTCTTCGATAACAATGATAATGGTAATAACAATTCCTAACATTTTTGACATCATCATAATATAAACAATGCTAGCGATAACAACAATAATCATACTATCTATATCAATTGAGATACAAAGCACGTTTTATTCACCATTATTCAAGCGAGTAAAAATGAATATACGATAATCAATGCACAAAACCAGACAAGTACTCTTTCTATAGTAGTAGTACATAGGTAGACGGACACTAGACTTTTTCTCTTCCTATCAGAAAATCTTTGCTTCACAATTTCTAGTACACATAGTAGTAATGAAAGTCGTGGAAGAAAGAGGAAAGAGAGGGAGGGGAGAGAGAAAGGTGGGGATGGAAAGCGACGGGGGGGGGGGGAAAGAAAACATAACGGAGAGAGAGAGAGAGAGAGAAGGGGGGGGGGGGGGAGAAGGAAAGAAAAGGGCTCTCTTAAAATAACAGTACTACAAAGCACTGACAACAGTACACAAAGGCGCGCTGTGCCCGAGCTGGACAAGTCACCCTTAATGACTCCTATTGTGCGCCCTCTTTCTGAATCCATTCATCGCAACTCCGCCCTTTCACGTATCAAGGCAGCTACAACTATTCACAGCCGCTAAAGTCGGATATCAAAGTGAAAGGATCAACTTTGCGGCACAAAATACAGGCAATGGAAAGCCGATTGGTGTCTTCCAATCAGTTATGCTATTAAAAGTTTCTCGAGAGAAATGTCCAGACAACGCCGTTATCCTCCCACATCCCTCAATGCTGTTCTAGTAGCGGGACATGACAGTTAGACAATGCCCCTCAAACCGTTGATGTTTTTTAATCTCTGGTCATTGTCTAAATTTTCTGTTTGGTTTAGATAAGCCTACGAACGCAACGAAACCTCACCAAAGCTTCAAATAGACCTGTCATGACAGCCTACGTTGAATAATTTTGGAATATGAATAATACGTAGCACTCTGCAAGAAAGCACCCATAAATTCGCATCATATCGTGCTGTCCAGGTATGGACCCACTTAGTGAGGCGATCTCAGTTTACGTGATAATAGTAATATGCACGTCCTTGCTACTCTATTTGAAATTGAGTGCATAAAGGCGATTCCTTAATCATGATAATCGCTAAATTTCTCATTTCTTTTCAAACAATTTCCTTGCAAAAATCTACAAGATGCATTTCAAATATCTGAATAAAGTAAATCCGGTAGAAACCAAAAGATAGCGAATTAAAGGCAAGTTCCTGGCAATAATCATGCTTTCTGTATCTCCATTGACTCTCGCAACGTCCACACAAAAGCATGATGTACCACTTCTTCCGCGAACAAAGAAGAGCAAACACTCATATCAAGGCATTCTAGGTTTCAATCCCCTGTGAGCAAATGTCTTGGTTTGCTAATGATCCCGTTATAAGCGGATTTGGGGCCCATCGACTGCAACATTAACGTCTGGGATTTTATTCCCGGCGAGTGGATGGAAGAAAGGTCTAGGGATGGCATGACAGGAGCTGTGCTCGAGGACCAGAACTGAGATGATCGGGTGTTCGGCAATGATCGCCCACACAGCGGGCTTGTCCTTTTCCGGAGCGCCTCTATCGGAGGCAGCAGAAAACTTTGGGGCGCCTCAAAGAGTGCTTACATAATATTCTTGTCACGACTTTGTGAAAAAGATAAGATTTCTTAATTTTTCTTTCCCAAGTGACATAAAAAGGTATGACAAGACAAACAATATGAAAGAATGTATTTTTTTGTGTTTTAATTCACATTATTTTCTTACCTGAATAAAACGAGGGAAACAATGCGCCTTTTATATCTACGTATTTTTACCATAAGTTTTGTCAGCAAGACATTTCGGGATAAACTGAACAGATGCGCAAAGTGAACAGCCACAACGATGGTACGAAGTACTTTTGATTTCAAACGTGTATTGAGTATCATCGAAAGAAAGTTGATTGAAGCAAATGCATATCAAACATTCTCTTAGACGCAACAGACAGGTTGCTGATATTCATACCTATCCACGTATTATATTATATACATAGTAGGAAAGAAAAATTGAAGCAAGCTGGAAAAAAAAAGAGTGACTATCACTGCATCAACCTGACGTTGTACCATACCACCTGAATACGAGTGTATCACCTATCATTTTCTTATATTACACTTACAACAAAGATACCAACTCGAGAACTAAGAAAATATGCATTCAAGAGAGAAAATCTGTGTATAGGTTGAGATATTGTCCTCGTGTATAGGAGTGCCTTCAGACAAGTTTGAAAAACAAAACCATCCTACATCTACAAGGAACTGCGGGAAGTATTATAATGTGTGTTTTCAAATTAGGTTTGGTACATACTGTACCACTACAGCTGGTCATTATTATGGCGGGAAGAAACAAGCTAACCCCCTCGAGACGAATAACGCACATGCTGGTTTACTACTGACGAATCACATGGGATCATTTAAATTCATCCGGGTAGTTATAGTTGCTAAATGATGATCATAAAAGCAAAAGTCCGTCAAAAACGGCGGCATACCACATCCAGCTGCCTTCCCAGGCCGTAAACAACAGTCAAGTGTGGCTTGACCTTCCCCTTCGCGACTTGCTGTCGGACGTCGAGTCGCTTTATTTGTCACTCCCATGAATGCTAAATTTCATTTTTTTTTTCATCCTCCTGTATTATGTTTTCCCCATGAATTTGAATTGCCGCGTAAACTTCCGGTGATTTATTTGCGTAACCGTGGACTTTCTTCGACGGTGGCACTGGGAACGTGATGAGGAAAATCTTGGGTCTACACAAGCAGTTCTATAAGCAACGGTTCCACGGAGGTGGGCGGGCCTGGTACTACAGGCCTCCCAGCTGCCCCATGCCATGAATGCACTCCGCGATGACTCTATTCAGACGAATGAAAGGCAGATATCATAGCCTGACTTATAGTCATTCATTTTTAAAGTGTAGGCCCTATAGAAGAGAAAGATGTTACAGCGTTTCTTTCCTTTTATAGTTACGTGAAAGGAGTGGATGAAACATACAGAGCGAAATAAGATCATATATATCATGAGAATTAGTACAAATAAAATACGTGAACAACAATCGCTAGAAGATAGAAATTTTGATGATCGAAATAACGAGGTCATTTGACATTACACAAAAAAAGCATCTGATTTAGTATCTCATACAAAAAAAGTCCGTTTTTTTCTCAAATTTCTTGGAATTCCTCGAAACTTATCACACTAACCAATTTTCCTCTCTTCTTCGTCATTCTTTTTGATATCTCTTACAAAATCAACATGATCACTTTACGAAGACTCAATAAACCGAAATCACACTGTCCCCTTCTTTCTCTCCCATTTCTCATCTCTTTCACATCCTCCGCTCTCTCTCTCCTCCTCCTCCTTTTCTTTTTCTTTTTCTTCTTTTTCTCTCACGTTTCCCTCTCTTCTCTTTCTCATGTAATTTCATTTTGTGGTCAAGGTGATGGCGTTACGCTGTGTATCCATCCCAAAGAGATTCTATTATACACAATCTCTCTGATCCATTCTTCCTGAGATCTGCCCACAGTGCGCACACAAGCTGCGTGATCGCGGCGAACAGGTGTTGAAGAGGTGGGTAGACACATTGTGTGTGTATGATCAAAAGAAGGAAACGAGTGGCTCATTGGTGAAAGACGTGGTAACGGAGCGAGAGCAAAGAAAACAGCAGGTTATGGGGTCGAAATTTGCCACTGAATTTCTCTACCAGTTCGGTTCAATCATTTACACAGTTCCGTCATGAACATCAATTTCCGTTTGTTTGGTTTCTACGGGTTAAATACTAAACTTGAAATCAAACTCCTCCAGTTCACATGAAATAATGAATTTTTGGGTGAAACGTGTTAATGAAATCCAGCGATATCGGTGGCAGCCTCAATATGCAAATGGGATGAGGGAGTGATGTCATCAACGAACAAGTCTCCGATTGACATGTACATAAATCTTTAATTTGCTCTTTGTTTAACATGAAAAAAAAGAGACATAGTTCTTTCGCATTAAATTACTATCGTCTTGTAATAACCTTACAACGGTTACTATAAGGGGGTAGGAATGTAGTTGATCAAAATTTACTAAAACATTGATTTTAAATTGATGTTGTGTATTGACCAATGGAGAGTTTCGAGGTATGTCAATTCAATTCTTTCTTTATTTTCATCATAAAAACAAAACGATCAGAGTACAAAGTATACAAACAAAAGTAAAGTATATACACTGTAGTACTTAGTGTATATGAAAATGAATGTATAATGATATAAAACAATGTATAGACCTATTTTTCTCCAGAATGACATCAAGAAGAAAATAAAGTAACGAAGTAAATAGGTTACGACATCAGCGCCTCATTTTATTTGCGTGTAATCGTTGAGACCATTACCACGATTTGGTGAAAACACGTCCAGTTTTGCTTTATCTATTTACTTCAACTTGGACATGGTTTGAAATTACGTTTTGTGATTACATGTTACTCCAAGCTCTGCTTACGGAAAAGGCTGTTGCGATAAAAATGACAAAAACAAGAATCTTAAAACAATACGTAAATCGCTATCCCCATTCACAGCAGGACAGTGAACAGATGCATGTAAGTCACTTTAAAAACTAACGACAAATTCCCAATACGGATCATTACATGCAAACGTATCACTTACTTCGTTATAATGAGTGAATATCATCGCAACTTGGAGACGACGTTATTCACATCTCACTGAATGTTCTTTTACACGAAAAGGAGGCAGCCGTCGACCCTCAGTCGTCCCGAGCGAGTTCACTCGAAACTACAGAGGTCGGGCGCCCGCTAGTGTTGCTTCGTAGGCATTACCAATTTCAGGACTGGTTTATTTGCTTCAAGGATTGGCTTATGCTTCATTGAAATATACTAAAATATTTATACAAACCCACATTGAGTGTGCTTATCTTGGTACACAAAAATTACACCCCTTCTCCAAAACTCAAAATTAAAATAAAAACAAAAATAAAACTGTCTTCCCGCGAATTGCCTGGAACGGCCCATGTCTCATAAAATAGTGTCACCATCAATTCGGCGATGACCAGGATGGATAGATATTGTGTATATTCGTGATGTGAAAGGAGTGGAACAATGTAAAGTGAATACACATATAGAACACCATAAACTGTAAGTTTCTACGAAAGGAACACATGACCTCGACATAATTACTGACATATTATATTTTAAAGGGTGATGTTAGTCCCTCTGCCTTCAGAAGGAGGTCAGTAAAGTGCTTTTTCACTATGCTAGAAAAATTGAAACATTGTGGAATCCTTTTCATCTTTTCTCTATACATGTATCGCTTCACTATTATGACATCATGAACATTTGTAGTCTTCTTATGCAGTGATGGCGGTACCAACACTTTAAAAGTTCATAACTTTTGTTCGGATTGTCCGATTTACTCAAAACTACACACCTGCGTTGTACTAATATTGCTGCAATTTACTGAATTCAAATTATATTTGGGGTTAGCTCCTCATAAGTGGCTGCGGCCATCAAACACACAGAAAAGTAATACCATGCAGTCACTTCAGACAACCAAAATTTCAGACGAGCCTATCATGGGTGGTTTCTCTGTCAAGTACTCGTTCTATTGAGATGAGCTCTGAGTGTTGTAATGATTGGTATCATGTAATACTGCAGCAGGGGATGGAAATTCTGGAGGGAACTGTTCTCTGTAACTTCAAGTGGGACTGACGGATGTCAATGACCGGAGCTTCGAAGCTAGAAACAATTACTACAGCAGCAATAGCCACGTCCAAACATAACTTCAAATTGCCCACACATACGGAGGCAATTTTCGTGGGCATTTCAGCCAAGTGATCTTTCCTAAATCGTCGTATTTTGGCAGAAAAGAGAGAAAGAGAAAAAACAAACACACAAAAGAAAATGGGGGGGGGGGATGGTGATGAGAGATAGTATGCTTCCACAATAGCAAGCCGTCATTTCAGGGGGTCAAATTGGATACACGCTCGGCTAACGCAGATGACTCGGGTGCGACGATGTAATGGCTTGTGACAGGTACGTGTGGACTCATTATCTCCTCCGAGAGCTCCGAGCCGAATCGAGCTTAGCCGAGCCGAGCCGAGCCGAGCCGAGCCGAGCCGAGCCGAGCCGAGCCGAGTTGGATCTCATGACAACGGCCTCTCGTACCCCCCCCCCCCCGTTTCTCCACCAGCAGGATTGTGATGAATTTTATTACACCTGAACGCAGGAGTTCGTTTGCTTCCATTATGTGCTTCCATAAATAATATGGTCCCATGTTTGTCGTATGGACCAGCCAGTCTCGAATTGCAATGCAGTGTGGAAACGTTTCAGTACCATGTAAGAAACATAATGCTGTACCGCCGTGCTGATTCAGTCGAGAAAATCAATGTTGTTTATGTTTGTTCATCATAATGTTAGTTAATCATAATTGATATTTCCTATATAATATGTGACGAAACCTCATCAAAGACTATCTCTTATGCATACGGTTTATTTGACGTTACCATGCGGTCTTGATCACACTTGATATTAAATAGGAATCTTCGAGTTTATTGTTCGGGGAAATCAAACAGTGACTTGCAGATACATATTTGAATAGAAATTGACTCTTACACTGATGATTCCAAAATAGAATATAAAAACCGAGGAAATTTCAGAAGCAACGCACAAACTACTAGTATAACATTGAGATATTTGGTCAATTGTCCCAGAAAGGCGACAAAAGAGTAATGTATGTAAAAGGTTCTAACCCTAATCATTTAAGCCATACTCTGAGTCCTTCAGGGAGAGCCACATACATGACATATTAACTTCTACCTCAGTCGATACACAGAAACAATTGAAGCGCAGATTAACTGGGCATTATGTCGCATGCCATTATTGTGAATTATTTCATTTGAAGTTTTCTGAGATCGTAACTTAAGAGTTTCGTCTATCTCTAGTCTGCCATTGAGATTGGCGGGTCTGCATCGCAAGTTTCAATTTGTTATTTCCACAAGTCAAGTGATGGGAATAGTATTATTTTGCTATACCTCCTACATTCCTAAATCTCCCTAAAGAGAGTTACGGTTTATGACAAATCACTTTTTTTTTTTCTAGCAAAATAATGAAAAAGAATCTTGATCATCTCATAAACGATCCTACTAGAACATAAAAAACTAAAAGAAGAGGAAATAACGAAGTGTGTCCAGAACCATTACATTGCTTTTTTTCCTTAATCAACTATTCATCATCCCAATCTGAATATGTATAGGGATATAATGTTTTGTCCATGTATTTTTTGAAAAAAAAATATGACTACACATATACAGCAGAGAATCAACTGAGACCAGAAGGGGAGGGAGCACTTAATGATATCAGTTTTAGATGTTTCTGGTGAGATTTTTGTGTGTAGTTTGCTGCTGACATTATGTGAACTGGGGTTGATACTGTACCACAGGGACCTGAATAGGCAGTGGGGTTGTTCATCGATTTGCGGTCCCGTCTGGCTTTTGATGTCCTGTTGACAATGCGACAAAACTTTTGTGACCAGCCAACCGAGGTACCAAAGGAGGTACAAAATGTAAGAAAGGAAACCTAAGCGGCTTCTAAACCATAAGCAGTGTATTATTTTCCGCCTACCAAGGGGTTTCCAGAGATATGAACCCAGAAGGGGGCGTGGCACTACCGCCTGGCAGAAAACGGATAGATGTAACGACTCGCGTTGTATCGCGCGATCTCATTGGCTACCAATGCACTTAGTGCAGACATGTGCACCGGCATCTCTCCCACAAATCACAGCGTTGGTTACAGTGCGGGCTCAACGCACCCGTCCGCGTTATAATCCACGAAGAGAGTCCCCGCACCGTACAGCACTGATGTCATCCTCCGAGCAGAACTCTCTGAAGAGCTCTCCTGCATCTACAAACATAAACACGGCGAGTGTTGTGACAAGCCAGTGCCGCGTAGCACCACTACCACTACCACTGTAGCTCGACAAGCCTCATGCTGGCCTAGTCTTCTTCCAGAGTTTTGTTCCCCTCTTACTTTCTACCCTCTCACGCCTGAGCTTTGCACACTACGGCTCTTTCATGCATGCATCGTGCGCCGAACTCCCTGATTTCTCGCAGTCGACGGCTCGACGGTACCTATCAGTCCCGACGGCTGGAATAGACGGGAACTGGTGCGCCTCGTCCGTCGGGGCAACAAGCGGCGGAGCACTGGGACACGCCGCTGCCATGATATCCTCCCAATCGAAGCTGCTCTACCAGCTGAACCGGTACGTCGGGGAGAGGGTGGCGTGCCGGAGGGCCAACAGCAACAAGACGGTGAGGGAGGTGTGTAAAATCGTCACAGATGTTTTGAAGGAGGTCGAGGTTCAGGAGCCGCGGTTCATCAGTTCACTCGTCGAAAATGAGACGGGGCGATTTGAGGGACTGGAGGTCATCTCACCACAGGAGTTCGAAGTCGTTCTTTTTCTCAACCAGATGGGCGTCTTCAACTTCGTCGACGACGGCTCGATCCCGGGCTGTGCCGTGCTGAAACTAAGCGACGGGCGAAAACGATCGATGTCACTGTGGGTGGAATTTATCACTGCGTCGGGCTACCTGTCTGCCAGGAAAATACGGTCACGATTTCAGACGCTTGTGGCGCAGGCCGTAGATAAATGCAAATACAGGGACATCGTGAAAATGATTCCAGACACGTCGGAGGTGAAATTACGGATTCGCGAGCGGTACGTGGTTTTGATCACCCCTGCCTTCAAGTGCAGCGGTATTTGGCCGCGGAGCGCAGCCCACTGGCCGTTGCCCCACATCCCCTGGCCCAGCCCCGCCCTAGTAGCGGAAGTGAAAACTGAGGGCTTCAACCTGCTGTCGAAGGAAAGCCCTGCTCAGGCTGGCAAGCAGACGTCGGCGGAAGGTGACGCTTGGGTCCTTTCCTTTACCGACGCCGAGAACAAACTCTTGCAAGGCGGCTGCCGCAGAAAGACTCTCAGCATTCTGAAAACCCTGCGCGACAAGCACCTAGACCTGGCGGGACAGCCTGTGCGAAACTACCACCTCAAGTCGCTGCTGCTCTACGAGTGTGAGAAGCATCCTCGTGAAATAGACTGGGATGAGACCTGCCTGGGTGACCGCATCAATGGTATCCTCCTTCAACTCATCTCTTGTCTTCAGAACAGGAGATGCCCGCACTACTTCTTGCACGGACTCGACCTGTTCCACGGAAAACCACATGCTGCACTCGACCAGGCCGCGAAACAGGCGTGGAGAATAACGCGCGAAATTCTCACAAACCCGAAGAGCTTAGAAAAACTATGACGGTGAAAAAAAAGACACGCATGTCAGGAGACATACGGTATGTCTTGCTTGACACGTCAATATGTCAAAAAGTAGACCCCGATCGCTTGATCCGATGTAAATGGAAAATATATTTCACTATGATAGTTATGGCAGACACTGTTAATGTTTCATATTATACTGATCACCGTGGATGGTGCAAATTTCAGCGTTTGTAATGGAAAAATCGCGACACGAGTTCACCGAACACACGCAACGTAGCCCGAAGGAAAATGTGACAGCACAGCGCTCAGTGACGAAGTGCCACGCCGATGCGCCCCCGTGTACTGTTGTCGGGGCACGGAGGGTTGCTGTCTCTCTATTCCTGTGTATTGCATGGACATGGAGCACGTGGTCCGAGCAGGGAAATAGTAGTAACAGATGGAAAATTGATTGCTCTCGAAAGGACAAAGCCTGGCTTGATTTCATATTTCAGTGAGTAACCGCAGTAAACAGAATATGGAGACTGATAACATGAAGATGTGTATAATAAATCTAAGGCATGACTGTATAATACTGCTCTAAAATGCTGTAAATTAAAGGAAAAAAAATCAGAGGTACTTAAAATGTATAAGACTGTCAATTAAAACTGAGGCTTACTTGATACACCATAGGGCTAAATACAAATGAATACAAATCTTGGATTATCATCACGGCGAAGCTCAATGCAGAATTAGTATTTTTGCCCTCTTTCTCTCTCTCAACATCCCTCTTACCATCTTTGTGTCTATTTTTTTAATATACCAAAATATATCAATTGAAAACTTGATGTCTAAAACCTTTGCTTCCCGAGCTTCTAAACCCTTCATTTCACTTCACAGATATCTGTAGTGATTATCTCTGTCGCATATCTTGTAGCAAAATGATAAATATTTCATGGTCACACGTTTGTTCACGTGTATGGTCATGGTACACATGTAGAACTACGTGAAAAAAAGGAGATAAGCTGTTCAATTCTGGAACTTTTGTTTTGAACATTACCTTAATACTAATAAATCGCTTGCTATCAAAACAGATAGTACTACAAAGTTACAAAGTAGATATTAAGCAATGTGAGAGAATTACTTCGCGTAATTAGTAAAATACTTCACAGATCTGTGTTGCTGTTTTAAAAAATATTTACTGATGTGAACTTAATGTCCGCGTTGCTTTTAGAACATCAATCATTTTTGTGTTCTTTTTATTTTCCTTCCCGTAAAATGAATAGGAAATAGACGACGCCACTTCCAACTTTTGGAGTAAAACAAAAGTTACGAATGATTGATAAGTTTCGCAATTTTCTGACTTACCCGCTTTTCCAATATTTAAGTACTTATTTTCCGCTCAAAACGATTAGAGAAATATCCATGTCTTTCCCCACGCTGGAGTTTCATACATTGCTACCCAATGATTGTGTTACGTTGTTGTTGCCGATAATGGCAGATCATATCAACGTGTTGGAAAGAACCAGCTTGTAACACTTTGTCTACAGAGAGCGAATGAACGTCCGCAACATACCTTGTAACTTCTCAATCACTGTGTTTCAAAAATCAATTTATATGTGCAAAATGTATGTGTTGGTCTCTCGAAGAGTTATTATAACATGTCTAGGCGGCATGGTCTCTCAAAAAACAGCGTACTCAATATGGTGTTCTCAGTGTCATCATGTCACAGCTTATCACGATTCTTGTTCATTAGATCAAGGTGCGTGTGACAGTATGTGTCCTTGTGAGTCTGAATGAGGAATGCTGATGAGAACACTAATCATTTTCCTTTCCCAGTCCATGCCATCACATATGAACACTTCTCGTATGAATGATTCAGGGTGTTTTGTTTTGTTTTTTTCAGAAATATTGTCAACGTCAGACATGATGAGCATGATATACAAACAATAATTATGAAACCATATTTGACATTTGGCAGTGATCATTCATTTTATGTAGTAAAAAAATGGGTTCACATTTTTTTTAGATGTATACTCTATCATAAATGAATTTGTTGTAAAGGATTTCCACACACACACACACACACACACACACACATACACACACAACTTTGCGTGCGAGTGTTTTTCTCCAGAAAGTTGCCTGACATGACAATTACATCACTTAACCTGTATCAATCCATTCGTAGGATAAAATTGTTGGACGGGTTCAGTGGGATGGCCCATAATATGACTACAATTTATTTGATAAGGAAAGAAAAGAAACTATCATGATTTTTTAATACAATACTGTAACTCGTGGATGGCACAATATGTCCAGTCACCCTATAGGATCACTATGACTAATTAGACCGTAAGTTTGATTCGATAAATATCGATTCAGGTATCATGAATATTACGTAGTTTGTTTAATCTCAAAAGTAAGCGTGACGACACACAAACACACACACGTCAAGTATCGATCAGCAGTTGTCTGTTGGTATCTAAACAGACAACATGGCTATCGATAGTCAATTCACGTGTCAGTTGATTACCAGGACTATAGACTATAATGCTTGTTCTTCACCAAAGAAGCATAACTGCAACTCGCCCATGAGAAATCCATTTCATTGCTATCCAGGTGTTTTATAAATACATTATACTTAGTATTATCCTTTCTCTCTAACATACACAACATAATTTGCTTGACTGCTTTCAGAAATGAGAAATACCGGGAAAAGAAGATAATCACTTTCCTCATAAAATTTACGGCAAAATGATGGAGATTATGAACTAGTTTTTATAAGCTATGCGTATGTCTTCCTGCCATCTATTATTATTTAACATTATTTTCATATATCGATGTATATTTCACACGCAAGTACGGAAAGACGATGAACACAACATTTCCAACTTATTTCACCTGGCTAATTAACACAAGGCATGTGCACTCACAGTGGACAGTTTCTTATGAAGTGAAATACATTGAAGTGTGAGGAGTGACCAGTGAAGAACTGTAAGCTGTTATATTATTATAGTCCCGTGCTGTGTCACATCATGTGTGTCACATCATGACGCGGATATGAGTGTTTCTTGTAGGTGAATGTGGTGTGGATGTGTTTGCTGTCTGACCTGCATTGTACTTGCCCTCAAAAGAGATCAAACACTTGAAAACTGTGAGTGTGTTTGCGTGTGGGAGGGAAGGGGTGTCTGTTTGTGTGTTGCGCGTCAGTTTAATCTGCCTGTTTGAGTTGTATTGGTCAGTGAAACCAGAACAAAACATGGGCAAGACGTAGATCTGTCGGATAACCTACACTATTCTGCAGACAGATGAAAAATATCACAGAACATTATCCAAAACTGTATTCCATTTCCATGATGCCAACTAATTATAATAATACGGTGTGTGTGTTTTGAGCGCCACGTTCTTACAACGTGAGCCTAATCGTTATCACATATCACTCGTGTTTATATGGTATATACAACTGAACACTGAGAAAATATTATTCACATTATTTATACTATATATAAAAAAAGTAGAAGTAAAATGACTGCCAAAGCAGGCAGTAGTCAGCATTGTGAAGTCATCATCGTATATACTTACTTTCCTTCAAATTTGTAAAACAAAGACAATTATTTACCAACCATCATTAATGCAAATCGACCTGTATATTATAGATTTCATTTCGTGCAAGGCATAGTTTGAGAATGAATCAATCTCAGATAAATCTGATCATGCATTATTGTTATTTGTTTTTCAATTATTAAAAATAGCTCGATGACATACATGGTAATGGAAATTTGCTGCAAGGAATGAAATGTTGCACAGAATATCAAGGACATGTGACAGCTGATTGTGACACCATTCTCCCCAGTGTCTTTCGCATGAAATCAAAAGGCATGCTGGCAGTAGCCACAGCGGTCTGGTAAAATTCGGCTGAGTATACTCGGCGCTATAGTCGAGACCTTGACTGCAATGTACACACTAACACTGCAAAAATCTATATCGGCATGAATAATGATGATGTTGGACGCGTGACAAGCTTGATCGTACGAGTTTTCGGGTAGGCGGCATTGGATACAGGACTGACAATATGGCGATACCAGTGATAAACAAACATACACACGGGCGCACGGGCGCACACACAGACTCATACGCACATTATGAGGGCGATCCAATAATGGGCTTCGCGTGTGATCTTCGGGGTTTTTCATCACAATAATCCATGTAATCCTAAAGGAGTGAAGTGAGTGCTTTACGCTGGAAATTTGAGACAAGAGGAGGTGTAATACAGCGATTACCAGATTAGATAACCATGTCAATGACAATACAACTATAAGGTGATGAGGGCCTCCTAACTTTCTGTATCCAACTGCTGAGTCAAACTGCTTACAGTTGATTGTAACAGTTTAGGTGCAATGGTATGTCTTGACTTGTTTTTATCGCGTACGTGTTCTTGAAAATATCGTGGATAAGAAGTAGGATTTGGTAAAATGAACATGTATACACACAATAGCATGTCAGTCTAGAACGTCAAATTGATCATAACCGTAAACCGTGCCTATGAATTCTTGACATCGTTCATAACGACAGAAGTTCTCCAATACTGTGAAGCGCAGGCCTAATATAAAACAAGAATAATCCTATCGGTCGTTACGTTGGTAAACTGTGAAAGATCCCATCTGTTAAGCGTGCCAAATAATGCTCAAAGTTTATGACGCAGCAGAAACACGCCACTGAATAGGTTATTTTACGGAATTGTTTTATAAGTTATTTCATGTATTATTTGTTTTCTTAAAGAAGCGTCATCAAAAAGAACACAAAAACGAAATTCATGTCGGTGAAACAGGAAAGTTCATGAAAATTACTCTGGAGCAAAGAGGCGCGTATACACATAGAAAAAGAAAAAGATTACTTTGGAATAAGACTCTACCAACGAAGCATGCGTAGATATCATCATTGATTGGCGAAACCCTCGCCTTACTTTACAGCAGGATAGTTGTAACAGTATTATAGCACTGGAAAATAAATCGCTACACTGTAAAACCCAATAGATTCTCTGAGCAAGATGACCCGTTCTGGGTACACTGTACACTAAATAACGGGCTTATTTGTCATGGGACGAACAATATTGAAGTCTGGGCTGGATTCCTCATCGGGAATAAATAATAGATCAGCGATGTCCGTTCGTTATTCTTCCTAAACTGCCTATGAGCAGAGACAGCGAGACATGCTCAATAGTGATTGAAAATAATCAAGGCGATTTTGTGTGACTGAGATTACCACAGGGAAAAACGTACTGAAATCTGCACTACATAAGTGAACGATAGTCTATATTAGCCCCATTTTAATAACTTGTCCATGTTCGTTTCATTTCGTCTCTGCATTGGGGCGTTCTCTCGAGTGAAATGGGCCGTAACTGCACGAGAAACTAATGAACACGTTTACACGGTAAAACAGACACCAAACAGATCCGTAACAGGACAGTAAGCGGATATTTTTCATGATACATTTTAAATGAACCTGAGGAAATCAACCGAATCCCTTGCTCCGGTTAGTTTTTTTTCTTTGTTTAATGACAGGCCCAAATGAATTAACGATGCATTCCCCATTGTTCCTCGTCCAATCTGTGATGGGCAACATCATCTAAATTCTCATTGACGGTATTCCCTAATGTGAAATCAGTATGAAGCAATATTTCATTCATTCAATGAACAGCGGGGAAGAGATAGCTCGCCTCGTTCACAAAGATGTTTCCTATTCCAATCGAAATAATTACAAAAATATTGACAGATATAAATCTTTTTTTTTTTTAGCCCTGTGTCGTCATCACCGCATGTATCAAGACAAAGGCTACACTTCACTGACATTGCTGGTAACGCTGTCATCACATCAATATCTTACCCCTCCCCTTTTTTAATGTGTGTGTTTCAGAAAAGCGCATTTTTTTTTTTTTTTTTTTTTTTTGTAGCCGTTTTAGCCCGGTTCTAATTCACCACATATCCCTTCTAGTATTTGCCCCTGGTTGGCAAAATTTTGATGACTTTCGTTAAACCAACCACTCCACTTAATAACTAAAAATTCAAATAAAGTCTTGAGTGATATTATGATATCATTATAATTATTGTGATAATATTCATACAGTAAATTATCTGCATAACCCATCGGAACTTGTGTAAACTGACGTATATCAGTGATATCCAAAATGACACATGGAAACAGATATCGACAAAATAAATAGCCCAAAGCATCAGAGTTTTGGGTTATCATCTCAATTCTCCCTAACATTCTCTTCCCGTACTTTGTTCATCAAACATTCAGAAATCAAATCAATTTGGCGATTCATTACATGCAAATCAGACGTTGATCATCCCGAAATCAGGGACGATGATTACTTGTATATTTGTCGGCTCCGCAAATTAAATTCTCCCCGATTCGAAAATAGTTGGTTGCTGTCGTTAACTTGCACACACGGTGACTGTTCATTGCTGCGGACTCGCTCAAAAGGCAAGGACGAACAGTGGTGGATGCGCCCACACCACGTTCTCACACAGTATGACCAACATAGTCTGTGCATATTGCCATTTTATTGGAAAATAATCGTGGAGACAAGAGGGGAAGGGAGAGAAAGAGAGAGGGAGGAAGAGAGAGAGGGAAAATCTGGCAACTTTATTGCTGGACGGGCACAATTTCAATATGCATCCTTTGCCTCTCTGGTTGGATTGATGATGTGTATACTCATAAATACTTATGAGAGACCTGTGTTCGGCATTCGAGACGACAATCACGATGTTATATATACATGTATATTGCAGTTTATTTGGGGTGGTTCAGCTGTACTTTCGAATGGTTGAGGAGTTGGACACAAAGGTTTTTTTTTTTTTTTGGACCATAATATAGGATGAAATAAAGACGGATTTCACTCTGATTCTCTCCTCTTCTATCCCTACCTCACCCCACCCCGATGGTGTATATCTTCACAAGGTATTGGTGACATTTGGCGGTTATTCAGATTCAAGATAGCTTCATAGAAGTTGGCGACCCACTCTGTCTATAGAGGATCTCTTTCTTTCCCCTCTCAAATAAAAGTCCTCCTAATTTTGTCTGATTGTAGCGATCCATGATATCATGCCAAATTGTGTCATATCCAGTTAAAATAAAACCCCCGCATAAATGGATTTTTCATACAGGGAGAAAAGTATTCTCGATTCATCTCCACATAAATATACTTCTGAGCACGATATACTGATGTGCTCAAGGATATGACAATTTAGTTTTCTTTTTCTTTTTTTTTCTTTTTTGTTCAACGTATGGTCTTAGAAACCATGAATAATGATATTCACTTTTAATAATGTTCCTTTTCCATAGCTCAGGCTCAGACGTATTGTGTATGTATG
This sequence comes from Diadema antillarum, assembly GCF_040938485.1. Lineage (NCBI taxonomy): Eukaryota > Metazoa > Echinodermata > Echinoidea > Diadematoida > Diadematidae > Diadema > Diadema antillarum. The sequence goes on along the minus strand of NW_027271775.1, from coordinate 389,181 downwards.
TATGTATGTATGTAGGATCTATGTATGTGTGTGTGTGTGTGTGTGTGTGTGTGTGTGTGTGTGTGTGTAATATGTGGGTATTGTGTGTGAATGGTGTGTATATTATAGATGAATGTGTGTGTTTATACGTGGTTCCTATAACCCTGCTAGTCTTGATGCAATAACATGAATAATGCCTCAAATTCTAAATTTGAGGCATCATTCATGTTATTGCATCAAGACCACACTAAAAACAAAAACAAAAACAAGAACAAAACAAAAACAAAAACAAGAACAAAACAAAAACAAAAAACAAGAACAAAACAAAAACAAAATGACGAAACACGTATAGTCCTCAGTCCAGTTCACACAGTGTAACACGGTAATATATTTATATCTATATCCATCTCTATCTATCATTTATCTGTCTGCATGTCTATCTCTCTATCTGGACCTATCAATCAACTTAAAACTATCTATATAATTATCTATCTACTAGTATCTATCTATCAATCAATCAATCAATCAATCAATCAATCAATCAATCAATCAATCAATCTATCTATCTATCTATCTATCTATCTATCTATCTATCTATCTATCTACCTATCTATCTATCTATCTATCTATCTATCTATATTTGTATACATGTACTCCTTAGTATGTGTGTGTACCCAGGTGTTTCATTGATTGCCTTGCACACCCATTGCAGAACACAAAGGGGGATTCCCGTGAAGGCGCCGCCCGACGGTGCGGAGGAGATTTCACTCAGCTTCCTGCTCGTTCGTCTCCCTCTCCAGCTGGAATGGAACCACTACACTTGCCCTCGGAATCGCCTACTTTGGGTTGGGTACTATTTACTGTTGATTAATACACGCGAATACATGTATAATTTCGGTATTCTGAACGGGAATTCCTTCCCATTTTAAGTACTTATTGTTAATTGCAGCAGTGGAGGCGGTGTTTTCGTAACATAATGGAAACATTTAGGTCTAATGCATGCAATAATTTTATTACAACCTTCTTCATCTACGAAGTCACAGGCGGGAGCTGATAATGACTATAATACAGGGAGTTCGATACACCTGAAAGCTTTATGTATGAAAACTTGGCTGATACAAGCTGGTCATGGAGTAACTACATAATGGGCCGATGTTATGTCTGAATTTACGTACGTCGAGCGGCAAAATGCGTCACACGTCGATCGCCGAGAGGGAATTCCACGTTTTCTGCTCGCGGGCCACGGTTTATTATTGGCGCTCCACGCGCTAATGGCGGGAAATGCGGGCTATCATTTTCTCTAGACGGCGTTGCGGCTATAAATTCATAATGCGGCGAGATCGTGGTCTATTGTGCATCCTCAACGATAAAGTCTGGATAAACTAAAGCATCTCTACTGGCCATTTATTAATTTAGCCGCTGCCTGATACGCCATATAAATACGCTCCTCCCGCACCCATTATACAGTAAACATATAAACACACGGCGGTACGAGGTAGGGAAGGAGGAAAAAAAAAAAGAGGAAAAAATCCACCGAGGCTCAGTCGCTTCGTGCTAGGATATGCGGATGTGACGCTCACGGGAACGGCTAGTAGTGACGGCAATTTTAAAAGGCGAATATTGCGAGGAATACGAGTTAGGCTTATCCTCATTAGACAGTCTCGACAATTTTCAGTGAATAGCTACGACGAAGGCAAGTGACCTATTGTCTCGTGTGATGGACTTGTACAATCTAACTTGTCCCCCTCTATCTCATTTACCATCAATTCAGGCAACGGGCGAATAGTTTCAGAGTATCGATACCAGCTAAATACGTAAGGCGTCTGCTTGAAAATGGTCGAGGGACACTTAAATAATACATTTTGAATATCACAAGCAAAGAATACGGAAAAGGTTTGAAATTTGAATGAACAAAGAAGATGACATTAAGTGGCGCAGTTATATAGCAGGCCTACCCACGGATGATGAAGGGTATTTTGTTTATAGATAAACATGCTCGAGTGCCAGAGTATAATACTATCCACACTACATTTGCAAAGCCTGTCTCTATAACGACCAATTAACTGAATAAATTTCACCTTCGGAATTTTAAACTGAGCGCATGATTATAGACGATTTCTGTAGGTGCATGCTACTCTTTCAAAATCATAATTATTGTGAACAATGGTGGAGTATTCAGATAATTTCCCCCAGCTTTATTTCTTAACACTGATATACAGACATCAAAGTATATTACGACAGGCATGCCATAGCCAATGTATTATGCCCCGAGATTCAATGTTGTACTCAATATTATTATTGAGTTAAGATGAATAGAAGAAAGTAAATAAAACCCATTTCATGACACACATCAGATATGTTGTGTATTGCCGTTGAGTCGTACTCTAGTCTACGTGCGATTGTATAACCTCGTCTCATACGGTCATTCAAACTGTCGAATCATCCTATCTGCGCAGACGCAGTGAACTTTGAATTATCGAGATTGACTTCTTTGTCCAGACTGCAGACAGTGTCATAGCAACCATTATGGACATCCACACCCTCTGTTCACTCTATGTTCTAATGGTGTGCACGAGTTGAATTCTACATTGAAGAGTTTCATATTGCGCCGTTCATCTTAAGAAATTCAAAACACTGACGTTTTGCAGACGAGCGCAAGAAATACAGATTCATAAAATTGTTCAAAAGCCTGTAAATGTGACGACAATGCAAACACTGTGCACAGAATGCAGAACGTTAAAAAAGACGTTTGTGCTTTGAAACGCCTTAATATATTTTCATTCGGGTTATCCTGATACAAGAGGTACGTGAGTACAACAAAATTGTTGCGGAATGATATTTTGCAAGAAGGGTTAAGAGGGCATAGTTTATTCGACTTTGAATCGAAATTCAAAATCATTGTATGACGTGGAAACGAGACAGAGAGAAAAGAGCAGGTAATATAAAGTACACTGGTACTATAACTCGTCCTGCAAATGCGATATTAATTTGAATCTATGGGATTATTACCAATCGCGGAAGATCAGCCATCGTTGCAGCCCAAGCCATCTCGGAAAGCCGAAATATACATCAAAAAGAGGAGACAGAGAGGAAATCAACCCGGGAGAAAACAACATCCGCGCATCAAACTGTCACGGTCTGATCAGAATGAATATCACATTAAAGCCGCTATAAATGACTTGCTTTCTATTTACGATGGGACGTGGTAGTTGGAATAATGCATGCAGTCGCTACAAATAACGTGACAGCTGCATGGAAGGGGACATCGACATTTCATCTCGGAAAAGGTTAATTGCTTCCATAAATATTCCCCAATGTTTTATATAACTTTGAGGAAAATATTACATTGCTGTATATGTGGCAAAGCAACACACTACTCTATTTGTCATGTCTACATGATAGAGTAGTAAATTCAGATATGCGTCTACTGTTGTATCGAAGGTCGAGGAACTGAAGTCGAACGAAAGTTGCGCATTGAGCTTTCTGGACAACGGACTTCATGAACAATAATAATAACTATTATGAACGAGCGTTGCGGTAATCAGCACTCTGTACAAAAATTTAATAAATGCATTGAAAAATGAAAAACAGATATAACACACGATAGAGATAAGGACAAATAGGTCGATATGGTACAATGATATGATGAGTACATAAATATAAATATAAATATAGATATAGATATAGACAGATAGATAGATAGATAGATAGATAGATAGATAGATAGATAGATAGAGATAGATGGATAGACAGATAGATAGATAGATAGATAGATAGATAGATAGATAGATAGAGAGCGAGAGAAAGAGGAAGAGAGAGAGGTGGAGAGTGAGAATCAGGATTCGAGAAGTAATGTTCCTAGCGGCTTCTGCACTTGACGCACTTCCTTTGTCAGAGCCCCTGATTTTGGAAGCATCGTGGCTGCACAGGTGCCAGCAGCTACACGTGGACGAGTTATGATTATGCGGTTAATCGTCAACACAGCGATGCAGCAACAAGAAACACGGGCAAAGTGAAAAAAGGGGGCGTGGTCTCGCTGTCATTGTCACCGTGCTGACATTGACACAGGTGGATTGTCAAGTGTAAAGGTGCAGCGGCGGAGATGAGAGTTCTCAGGCAGGTACGACGTATTCTCTTTTGAAAGTAGTTTACGGACACGGGGGGAAACTGACGCCGAAACCGAACAGAGATGGGCACATCTCACATGGGTGTAAATTAGACCTTTAAAGTTCTGAAGGTGAACAGAGAAGGTTGAAACATCAACAGCAAACGTGTATCATGATTTTTTTTTCTAATTATGCTAGAAAATGGTTTGCTGCCCCTGATCTGTTCAACTTCAACCATCCTCTGTTAACATTGCACATTCATTTATTGGCTTTTGCAACTTTTTTTTTTTTGAGAACACAAAATTTTGAGAGAAAATACTTATTGAAGATATGAAAAAAATTATACGGATACATTTTGACATCGTCATATAACACAACGAAGGCTTGTTAAATTCAATGAGCCATATAGATTGTGTTTCGAATGTTTTCTTATGTTTGATGGGGTTGCAGTGGTTCACACAAAAAGGCAGAGCTTGAAATCGTGACAACCCTTAGAGATATCTATAATCTGTCTCACATATGAAACTCTATCTAACAGCGGTATATACTAATCATTCGCTAACACAAACGCGCGCGCGCGCGCACTCACTCACACACACACATACATCGAAAAAGCTGATAATACGTATGTTTTGTGAAGAGATAAACTACACCTGAACACATGAAATCACATTGACTGAAGCTACAGAAATAATTACGTCCACTGACAGAAAAGTAACCATCTTAAGCTAAACATATAGGAGGGACTGTCCAAACAAGCATGTCTATTGCAGCTTATGCACGACGAAAAACGTGAATTGTTGATTCGTAAGTAATGTAACTTACGGAACAGCTCCATCAAATCTTTACGTGTCTGTAGTGACACACATTTTTTCGACTTTAAAAAAAAAAAAACTACACCATGCAGCCAAAGACGAAACTTTAAAAACAAACGGGAGGGGTCACCTCTTAAAGATCACGATATGCCGTAGCTATCGTTCTTCTTTGGAGAATTTTAATCGTGGGATCGTTTACCTTCTTTGAGGAAATGTCAGTTGCGTTGCTGAGGTCATATAATTCGATTGCTGTAATCACACGTTATGTGTTATGACGACCGAAGCCGTCAGCATTCCTCCAAAGGAGTTGATATAATACGACACATGCTTTTTTAAAGAGCCGCCTTTTGCTCCACTAAGAATTCAAAGACACTAACGACAAGAACATAATATATCGTTACCAGACACCAAAACAACAGCAACAATAGTCCATATATATTCCGTTCGTGGTGTTAGAACATCTGGTCGAGCTGGGAGATTTTCGTTTCCATTGAAATATCATACACTTGATGAAATTAAGCAAAACTAGAGACAATATGTCGGTCTAACAACAACTAACATTATCGACGAGAGATTGGTAACTTATGTTATGATGCACAATCCTTGCCGGTCTTTGTAGGCTTTCTTCTGAAACACAGTTGACTTTGAACGGTGTGTGAACTGCAAAGTTGTGGTATTCGTGAAATAGATTTCGCATATATAGCGTTCTGATTATACTACACTGCGTGAGAAATATACTCCCTGTGGTTGTCAAAGTTTTGACAGGGACTTTAAGCAACGATTTCTACCCAGAGATGTTGCGGTCTGTCACTGCGGCAAGACACATGCAAGCAACATACTGTTGTAAGTGACACAAACGGCGACACCAGTCTTGCGAAGGCACGACCCACGTAATAATGATGTTCTCCCTCAAGAACACGTCAAAGCTATACATGACTCCACGCTCTAGACTGCTTCAATTAAAACGCTTCGAAACGTCACGTGCCATAATCATACAAGCACAGTCACTGGAAGCCTTTTGCACTAAAACGCTTCCAACGTGCATCTATGTCACCCTTTCCATGTGTAGTCATGCTACAAACTATGGTTTGTTTTAATGAAGTGTAAGGGCCATGCATTACTAACCTACCCGACGAAAAAAACAATGACTAATTTGAGCAATGACAAATTACTAATATTACTATTATTACTACATGTACTACTACCCATACTCCTATACTACTACTACTACTACTATTACTACTACTACTACTACTACTACTACTACTACTACTACTGATAATATTTAAGCAGTTATTTGCTGTTCGTTACCTACCCAGGGTAGCTTGTCAGTGTAAAACTGCATTCAGAAGGCTCTGCCACTGCACCTATCTACAATGATTGTCAATTACAAACACGTTTTACACTAGGGAGAGGAGCGCACAGGGCTAAACATCTGTCCAGTAGGGATGCACGCAGAGGGCATGCAGGATTCGAACCCCAGGGCTGCTGTTTATCGAGAGCTGACCAACATCCTATACAGTGCCCCACGTTCATATAGCGCCTTCTAGCACACGAGAACAGGAGGAATCGGTTACATTCAACAGCAATAGGCATTATGGTCTCATACCACACGTCAGAGCTAAGAATATTATACTCATAATGATAGTGTAGTTAAATTAATTAATGATCCCGTCATAGTCAAAATTGTACACTAAAATGTAATCTGTGGAAATGGGGTCATGTTGGTTGTCCAAGAAGACACTGCGCCCTGCATCAAACAACTTTATACTTACACTATTAAAATAGGATCATCACTTTCATTAATGTGAGAAACCCCGTGTATAGATGAGAATAAAAACGCTGAGGAGGACATGGGTAAGACATTGGTAGGACGGCACTGCGGGAAACTCATAGCGATATCACTGGACCATGAGACGCGGTGAGATAGCTGATGTAGAATCGGTTGTGATTATGTCTTACAGTAAATGTAATAGCAAGAAAACCTGGAAATAATCTATTAAGTCACAAGGTTGACTTTGTGTCAGTTTTCACGTGCTGACCAGCGAGCGATGGACGAAGTAAACACAATCTTTTATATACTTCATATACTTTTTTTTTGCGTTACGAGATAGGCACTAATGGTTATTATACCATCGACTATTATGGCGTGATTTGCTTATTTGCTTCTACTCCACATACACTGTATTCCCATTTTCATGTCAATGTCAAACTTACATTTTGCGCGAAACTATGTCATCAAAAGTATGCTGAAAATCGTCATCGGAAATTTTTAGAACAATGAGAACGAACATTAGCAAGAGGATAATTTGTGTTGGCATTATCAGCCAGGAGTTTTAATATCAACTTCATACTTGCAAACTCTTACTTATTCTACCTTTACAGTATCAGCTAGACCTTGACCTAACTCGGCAATAGAATGGAGAAATAATTATGGCTTTAAAATAATCTCTGCATGGCTTGTCAGTAATTGCACCAGTATTTTCCGTAGGTGAATAATGCACGCATTCACACCATGCCCACTTCTCTTCCATCGCACTCCGTACTCTCGTGCAGATACCTCACACAATGCGCCAACACGCGCTAACACGCAGAAACTCACGCGGAGTTTCAGGCAGACACTCGGCCGCATCGGTTGACATCTCGCCGCCGTACACACAGGCGGAACACAGGCTAAGAACATCGCCCACCAGGTTGCCGGTAGCACCATGGGATCCGACTCGATAGCAAACCGCGTCGGTCAGTGAATCAGTAGGTGCACTAACAGAGCCAGAGGGGTTGGTTAACTCTCGTGTTTGGTTCTAATTCACGGAGATTGAAATCTTGAAATCTTGATTTAATGAGATTCTTCGGGCCAACCAGGAACCTCACGCAGATAACGAATAAATTTTCACCCTCGACTAATTCGGAGGGAAGCAAACCCATTCATCATGTATATGGATTGTCTGTTTGTTTGTTTGTTTCTCTGTGTGTGTGTGTGTGTGTGTGTATGCAGGGAGAGTGTAGTGTCTACTTTTGAAATCCATAATCTTCATAAAACTCAGGGGCGACGAGTTGATAGTCATCGTTTTCATCAAGTTTACACTCAAATAAAGTGATGTGGGGGTTCTTTTTTGCAACCGATGTGTTGACATTGTATTTTTTGAACTCATTGTAGTCTAAAAATTGAGTAATAGCCATGAGTCGTCACACAGATACCAGCGAGACATTGTAACACCTATCAAATATATCACATATTCTCAGCGTGCGATAAATCAAAGGAAGACGGGAGAATTGAATAAAAATTATGCCACAAAGTTGTCCTAGAGTATGAGATAGCCGCAAAGCTCTTCCGTTAACTCTTTGTATTTCATTCTTCAAAACTACATATCTGGAGCAGTACAATGATATTCACCATGGACGCATGAATTACGTCTTACGAGGGAAAAACACAATTCTAGACAGAGTTTCTCCAAGGTCGTTTTGACATCTGTTTACTTGACAATTGTGGCTTGTGTGACTGACTGCTTGCATGTTTCCGTGTTTGTGCGTGCGTGCGTGCGTGTTCGGTAAAACAACAGTAACCTGCCATTTGTCTGCATTGTAGTGCACAATACGAAGACAAGTTGTCTGTCTGTCTGTGACTACACCGCATAATTTTGGTGACCAGTGGCACCCATTGATGACACACGTACCACGTTGAATCACGTGATAACTGTTGTTAGTTGATGAAATATGAGCCATATTAAATATTTTGTACACTGTTAGCACAAGAGTCGAATCAATGAACTTTGTTTAGTGTTGCATTTTTTTTTTCCTTCAGTGGGTTGGTGTCTTTTTTATGTTAGATAAGCAGAACAGGTAATGTAACTATGAGTGTTTTATGATTATAAAGGTTACTACAATAATATAGACAATTATGCCATCTGAATATTATAATTGCCAATAGGAAGTCATCAGCGTAATACCCGGAGTGCCTGGACGCGACCTTGGACTGCTCGTCCCGTGGCAATGAACCCAGTGCGCCGAACGGGCGGGCGGGCGGGGTATGTCCCGGTTGAAGGTATCATCTGCGTACATACTTGGTCTTTTACAAATCATCCAATTCTGATTTGCTCGCCGTAAGATATGGTCACGTGCGTTTGTGCACGCATGAATCATAATCTGGAAGTAGAGCCCCCGTTCTCGTTATGCAAGGCGAAGTCGCGGATTTTGCATCAAATTAAGAGATGATTTGGCGGGAGGGCGCAGTACACCAGAATGCCATGGAGGAACATCTTCTTCTTAGACGGAGGGATATAAATCATTATTTGGTCCCGTAATTGAAAGCCTGACTCCGAGAAATTATCTGCGCAAGATCCGAGGCGAGGGCTCCGTCTGATGATTACATGACAGTGTATTACATCAATCTTTGTTTGTTCCATCCACTAATTTCCGTCCATCAACTTCGTTTTGCGGCCCGATGCGTTTTCCTGGCACGAAAGAAAAAACAAAACCAAAGACACAAACAAGACAGCCCCAATACCACGCACCGCACAAAACAAAAATCAGTATGATTTGAACTTCGAAAAGCTCAAAGGTATCTTTATACAACGAGATCGGATAAACGCTGTAGGGTAATGAATTCGTTTATTCGAGATTTCTTGTGTATCTTATGATGATAAATCGCTCGCGGTCTTTGTTACATCAACGTCAAATACGTGCTGATGAAGAAAAAGAAAGACAACAACCTAAAAACTCCCCAAACATGGACGTAGCAATACATTAAAACATCAATATTTAAGGCAGGTCTTCATTACGACCTAAACCCTCTCTCACCTCCCCTCCCGCATCTCGAGTAGCCGATTAGTGCTTCTCTTCTCCTTCTATGGTTTGGTCTCGCAGGAAATATTTATGAAGATGGATAGGTGGCGGCTTTGCCCGAAGAAAATATGATAATATACTCATGATTGACAAATGACGATAGCACGATAATGGGGGTACCGAACTGCGATCTCCTGCAGAAAGACGAAAAGCAACTCATGCAGGTCTTTTCATCGTCGCATGAGAATAAATAGCTCATGAAAGAACGTGATTTGAAATTTACAAAAAAAAAAAGTTATAAGAAATAGGGGTGGGGGATGGAACCAAACTTATTAAAAGATGAGAGGGAAATCTGACCAGAGTCGGACGAAACCTAGGAAAGGTTTGACCGTTCAATGCCAAAACGTAACCTCTCTAATCTAGGCCCTATATAATAGTGATACTGTTTTTTTCTTCGTTCTTTTCATTTTTTGTGAAAAGAAAAATAATGAAAAGTCTCATGATTATATGGCTTTCTCTGTCTCGGTATATTATACGCAAGAGATATTCCTAGCATAGTCACGAAGAATATTCTATACGTGAAAAAAAAAAATATGTGAGTTCCATTTCACGTGAAGAGAAGGAGAAACAGACGGCAAGTCAAAATGAAAATCACGTGAGAGTCAGGTGAAGTTCGGGTGAAGGTAAGGTGACAAAGATAAGTCAAAGGCACCGACAGCATTCTGTAGCCAATATTTTAACAAAACTCTTTGTTTCACTTACATTTAGTTTGACTCTACAATGCTATCTTCAGTTTATGCAGTAACAATAATGTGCATATTATCAACTGTTGGTGTCCCTTTACGTTGTCATATTCTCTTGGCTCTTCGTCATTTATTGTAAATCCGATATCAGAAAGAAATGAACGGAACAAAGTAAACAGTACAAATACATAAAACACAGAATACTGGGATGGCAACACAGATCAATACAGAATCTTTAATTCTGAGAGATGAAATTTGACATTATTGAAACTGTATGTAACTGGCATTTATCTTTCCCAAATGCAACATCAGATTCTGCGTAGGACAACATAACATGTGCATTTTCTACCTTTATATGGACAGCTGATAGAAAAGACGAACATTATTCTTTTGCATACCGACGCATTAAAATATCAACGCCAGAAATTTTCATAACGGCTACCAACTGTCGTGACTTGATACAAAATGCGTGTGCTTCAGTTTCAAATTCTGAGGATTTGCAATGCTTTGTTTTCGTCAACGCTTTTTGCAATGCTTTGTTTTCGTCAACGCTAGACAAACACTTTCTATTTCATTCGCTGATATCATCATAACTTTCATGACTTGGTTGACTTCGCGCATTCTGGCTTGGTCCAGCCGGACATCGTGATCGCTTGGAGTAGCTTACGGACGGCGAGGTTATCAAAACTAATTTGCCCGCGATCGCCCTCCGTAGTCACGCCATTACAGTGGCAAGATGAAGTTGTAAATCAGCTCCTCATATAAGCTCCCCACCGTCCTCCCGCACCCATCTCCGGCAGGCGCCGTCGTCTGCTTTACGACAACATTAAGTTCATATGTGTAGTCTTTTTTTGCAGACCCTGTTCGATACTTCGACGGTGTAAGATACCCCGTATGATCGTGTTACGAATCGTCTTTATGCTGAAACAAAATATTCGACTTCTCACTCAGTTTTACTGTTAAGCATATTTGTGGAAAAGTGCAAATAAAATGTTAATTCTCGAGGGACTGTGACAATATTTGCAAATTATTTGATCAAGGCGACTAAATTTGCGCTTTATTAATGATCACCGCACCTCGGCGATACTTACGGTACGGGAGCGGAGAACGAACCGATGCCCGTTTAACTGGGCTGGTTAATTGTGACATAGCGGGGAACATTCGGGCGATGGCGTAAGTACGGAGCCAAACCAAGGACGTGGTCGCCCGCTGTTTGACCCGGGTCTCGCCGTCTCCAGCTCTCCGTGAGAGGATACATCAAATCGACGCGCTGGTTTAACTCTCTACACACTGACAACTTTACTGGAAAAGTTTACGTGCAGTCGACGTGTTTCATGTGGGACACACTGACACAATGCAGATTATCTATGTGGATGGAAATGTGCTTGATTTGTACAATCTTCGTTGGTGTTAATATTATTGTATCCTTCGCATCGCATTGGTTTTACTGTAGTCTTATAATCACCTATCGATGATGAACTGAAGCGGAAAGGTACATTTATATTTCTTAAATTATTGACCAAAATATAACACGTATTCTAGTGAAGACACCACAGGGCAATATACGCGTTGAAATAATCGTCATCTTAAATTGCGTATTTGTTTGTGACCAAGAACAATATTTATGCAATGAAAACATGTGAAATTAAGAAGACAAAGAACTCTAAAGCTTTCTGGTTTGATATTGGTAGTCTATTTTTTTTATACATGTAGGTTTCCTACACATTCGATCACCGATTATAACACCATCCTAATGATTATTCACTTTTACATTCCTTAGGTCTGATTATTAAACTAGATGGACAAAGTTAAGGCGGTACAGTAAAATTCGTCAGAAGCAATATCAACGTAGGAAAATAGTCACTGTCACACACGGGATCAATATTTTGGAAGTTTCCATTACTTTCCGCAAGCAAGAGCGAAGAAAACGAAAGTAGGAAGCGACCTGAGATTTGAACCCGTAACCTACCGCTTATTGGACAGCGGCACTACTAATCGGGAACTAGAAGAAGGTAATGATAACATTCTGAAGCATTCAAACATAATGTCAGTGGATTGCATGACAATTCGAAAGTGATTGAATACTAGTAATGCTTTTTATCTAAGTTCACAATTGGTCAACAAAGTTACCGTTATTATCATTATTGTTATTATTGAGTGGCTTAAAATAGCACGCAAAAACCCCGCTTCGACCTACAACCTCGTGGTATCAGAAGAGTAGTAAATATGTCTTCAATTTAATTAAAATTTTGTGGTTTTTCTTTTTACCTTATCAATCGTATATCCACATAATATGTCACTTATCACATTTTGTAATGTCGATATATGTATGCACTTATTTCTGATAAAACAAATATATTTACATGTTTTGTAACAGATGGAAAAATAAATAATGACTGAAAAGATAATCTCCCGTCGACAATAGATATGAAAATAGAATAATCAATACAAAAATTACTTATTATTAAATTGAAAACAGTGGACTGCTGGCATAGTGCATTCAGCCCAATCCCGAAGGTCAAATTTCTCTGCCAGGATGAAACCTGCGTTGGTCATATGCGGTCACACATAAAAAGATGCAATATTGAGAGAATTCGTCTTTGCATCTGTGTCGTAATACTAACCATCGAAACATAATAAGGAACATGCATTATCGAATGCGGTGGGCCATATTAAAAAAAGAAAGAAAGAAAGAAACAGAATTAATGAGCGAATCAGAATAGATTAAAAACATATTTCGATACCAGTCGATATAATTGACTGCAAAGGCGATAAAGAGTACATGGGTGCTGAGACAATATTTTAGGTGGATGTTGATTATCTATGATATTATATCTGCCAACTTTCTGGAAGTTTTAAGCGCAGGAAGACCTGTTATAATTCAGAAGAAGCAGCTAAAAGTTCAATTAATAGGCCTAAAGTTGATTTCTCACGGTCGCATTTTGGAAGCCGCGGGCTGGCAATATAAAAAGTCCCGGTTAAACGTGATTAGATTAATATCAGGTGAATATGATTTTCCCCTTAGTGGCTAAAGATATCAGTATTTTTACATAACACTTATTAATCGATATTTACAAATTCATTTATCACTGTCAAACTTTGGGCTCATATTGGCTTTCCGGGTTCAAACTTACTTGCGTAGATGACATCTTATGTCAACTGAGAAACACGTATGCGAAATATTCGATATGTTCTGTTCGTTTCTACAGCTGCTCCTATTGAGCTATGTAAAATTTGCATACAATTCCCATTTCGTCATTACTCTAAAAAGTACGATTTCTAAATCAACCCAAGCTTTTAACATACAAGAGAACGGTCGATAGCAGTCTGCTAAGCGGTAGGGTCGTAACCACAACCTAATCTGTGCCTATAAAGTTCCCCTCGCGCTTAAAATTTGGGGCAGTTAAATAGGTCGATTATCAAATCAGGGCGGAGTGTAAATGAGCCCAACAAATTCCTAGAAGTTCAAGAAGTAGCCCAGGATATGTGAGAGAAAGGGAGATACAGAAAGAGACAGTGAGAGAGAGAGGGAGAGAGAGAGAGGGGGGGGGGGGATAGAAGGGGAGATTGGGGAGGGATGGGGACAGGATCTCTTTGCGGTGATTCTGCTCTGAAGTAGTGTCCTTACCCCACCCCATCCCATCCGATCTTGCCAAGTCCCATGCCCAGAAACCGCTCCATTTTCTCTCATCTCGCGAGAATAGGCGATTTCCTGACAATATTAGCACGATGCCTCAATTAATGACCACTATCTTTTCCCGACCCGTGCCGGGGGATATCCTCCCTGACGCGAGAAATTTTGTCCCTTTTTTGTAGAAAGGGAGAAAAAGAGGGAGAGAGAGGAGCTGAGAATTGGGTCTCGAGGAGGCTGAGGGGGAAAGGAAGTTTTTGTGGAGTGACTCATGCGGTAATGCTATCATGATGGTTTGAGGAGAGCAGAAAGTTACTTTGACCTCATGCACTATTAAAACTCATCATCAGACGGCCTGCCTGCCTGCCTGCCTGCCTGCACATCGCTTCAACCGTAAACAAGCGAACACACTCAAGCTGAAGAGGGGAGTTGAAATAGAGGGACATGGGAAGGGGTGGGGTGGGGTTATGAAAAGCAGAAAGAGAGAGAGAGAGAGGGGGGGGGGTCCGTAACAAGATTAGGAGACAAAGCAACACCACTGAGATGAAAGCCGATATGTAGCAGTCACAGCAGAATCCTATTGCATTTGATTGCCACTATAAAAAGCTTCATGTGACAAGAATGTTATACGATAGCTGAAAAAAAAAACAGAAGAAAATTTGGAAAAGCGAATAATGGTGTTTTCTGTAGCTTTCCTCCTTCGAATCTACAAAATGTAAGAATAAGAGTAAGGTAATACAATGAAAATGTTCGGAGCGGTGACAAGACAAAGCAAACAAATAAAGCATGTAAAGCCAAACTTGCCCCCAAAACACGAAAATGCTTAGCTATCAGCAATCGATCACGGTGCAAAGTTTGACGAATCCCTCGAAATGGTTACCATGAGAAAGTCGAATGTTGCAGTCCAATCAGGGAGGTGGAGTGGTCCAATGAAGTGCATCTCATTTGCGAGGGCAGAAAGAGAGAGATGGAGAGAGAGAGAGAGAGAGGGGGGGGGGAGGGAGGGGAGGGGGGGGGGGTAGCGAAAAGAGAGCGATGGGAGAGAGAAGGAGAAGTGGTGCAATGAGATCAGGATCGCACGGGGAAAATGAAGTCAATGAGCGTGTTTCTACTGAGAGCACCTCGCATCCCTGGCATCGCCACGAATTTTGTCCAACGCAGCACCTCGTATTTCATGACCACTAGAGCTGTTTCTACTGAGCGATAAAATACGAGGTGATGCAAAGGTGGCGTGCAAATGCGGCGATTCCGGAAGTCAGGTATTTTTAAGTCACAGATTTGGGTCACGCGCGCACTGCCTGTTAATACGATCCGAACCCTGCCTGCTTTGCTACAACTGCGTCGGCTATTTTTTGATTAGCCATTTCTCTTCGTCTTCCCATCCAATATACCCCGAACTAACATACTGGTATCCTGACTGATGAGAAATCTTTGGAGATCGAGGGTCCAGTTGAGATTTTCTCAAGGCTGCGACATACTAATATGGTACTCTCGCGATTCGAGACAATATAAAATGAAATAACGCGGTGTAAAATCAAGTAAGTGATGAGGACTTAGTAATGCAATAAGTTAGGTTGTTAATCACGCGAGCAATAGGCGATAAATGCCACAATTCACATGTAACGTAACGTAGGGCCTATAACACATACACAAGCGAGTTGTTGGTCGCTGTGTGCACACACGTATTTTGTACACATGTGTGCGATGAACCGATTGAAAAGCGCGGGGAGAAATTCTAGACGTCCGATACACCACGAATTTCGCTACCCGGTGTGTTTCTACTGAGAATCGTCCTTCGCGTCACCACGCATCGACCACCTCAATAGATGGACGACGGAGCACCTCGCATCAGCCGGCATCGGCCACTACCAGATCTGTTTCTACTGAGGAAAAATTCGAGGTGTCACCACGCATCGGCCGGTATCGGCCGGCATCGGCCGGTATCACCACACATCGGCTGGCATCACCTCGAATTTTCGTCGCTCAGTAGAAACACGCTCAAAGTGGCACATGACAGGAGAGTCAGGCGAACTAGGAAGTGGATCAGAGTTCAAGACTAATAATCACACCGCGCTGAACTAAGAATATTCTTTGAAATAACTAGAAAGACTACGTGAATGTGATACGCAAAGAGAGGAGAGGGCCATGTGGCTTGACAGTGTTTGTGAGTGGGGCACATTATTATCTGGACTTGTCGGAATGTTTCAGGTGGATCGACAAAAGCTATTGGTTAAAAGAAAAAAAAATCAGTTCAGATAATCATGGCTTTACGTAGACTTGCTGTTGACGATAAACTACCCATGAATACATCGCACAATAATGATGAATTATAGCGACCAGATGGGTGTCACTCGTGGATCTGAAGATCATGGACACTTTCAGAAACAAGAGGATTGGATTGGATTGTGTTGATATCAGGGAAGGAGCAAGACCTAAAAATGAACTAAAAATCGCTTGTAAGTGTGCGTACTGTTTTCCATACTCCCACTGCATTTACGATCGCATATCATCCATTACATATATTTTCTTACTAATCACTCTCAACCTGTGCCAAACCGAACAAGGAAACCCCCTGACGTCTTTCTGCGAGTAATTTTTTTTTTGAAGGTGTGTGTGTGTGGGGGGGGGGGGGGGGGGGGTTAAAGCAAACTGACCACTTAGCTCAAGAGGAACTGGGTGATATTCCCTTTAAATAGACAAGTGAGCTGGCTGATGTTCGCGTACGATCTCTCCGTAATTATTTTAAATGTCAAGAGTTAGAGCAATGTCGGCGGTGGATTTAAACATCTGGATCTGTGATCGCGACAGGAACACAGACGTAACACGCTTCATCCTCCAATGAGATGATTAGGTAAACGAGAAGCAGGTTTCCTATCACGCTTTCCCAAATATGTGACTAGGTGTTAATAATAATACACGATCGTACACGATCTCCTGTGCATATCTGGCGGTGTGTGTGTGTGTGTGTGTGTGTGTGTGTGTGTGAAATCAAAATATGTTACTGACACTCCCCTGACAGATTACATGTGAAGACGTCGAGACTTTAATCCCCCACAGGCTGCTTACTGTACTAAAGGTTGTACACATCGTACTTTAAACTCCTCCAATGACATAATCTACCTTACAGCACAAAATATAGGATTCTCTCGATCTGTGACTGAAAATCTTTGGCTGACGTGCAAACGTAAGGCAATACAATGCGCTGCCTGCACACACACTACGGGGGACATCAGGAAATACGATGTAACATAAAAATCATAGTTGTAAGCCCGGGTGTTTCCCGGGCGTCAGTAAGGAGGGTTGACCGTTTCCCGAGGCGGACCTGATCTCACCCCTTCATCAGATTTGATGCCCAAAGCACACTCAAAACTCTTGTACCAAACAGTCTGACAGACATGATATTGATTGAGCCTCGACAATGGTATCAGCGCCAGAAGCAATAAGGATCGCACGTACAGTCTCTGTAGACAAAGATACACACAGCCTCGGCGTAGCGGAACTCTCCAGGATTACCTCAAAAACTTTCACTTTCCCAACCTATCTCCACAAGACGAGAGAGAAAAAGAGAAAGTGGGAAATAATATTGAATTTTCAACCCATCGCCCGCATGACAATCAATGTGTAAAAAGTTAAGAGCAGACAAGTGACGTAGAACCGTTACCTCATGACAATACAGGAAATGCTGTCAACAGTCAAACGTGACCCACTCACCAAGTTTGAAGAATCCCTCACTTTCTTACATCTGCCGACACTTCTAGGATGATCTTGTGTCCTCTGCGTTTAATGGAAGAAGGTCGCAATTTTACAAGGCCCACTAGGTTCCCATTAGCCCATACTCGGTAGTCTGCCGAAATTCGTCTTTAGCCCTTAAGGTAACGTAGGGAAGTCACGGCGTAAAATGAGTCCGTGGTTGGTGGCGAAATTCGACATTGTTCATATGCATTTCCTTTTTGTGTGTGGGGTGTTCTTCCAATGATAAATAATGAACATGTTTATGACAAAAGAACATTAGAGCTATATCAAGTCCAACTATGCGTGACAGAGGCATTGTATATGACTGCTACTATCAAATGGAAACCACTTCCAATTTAATGTATATCTTAAGTCCGATAGGTTGTACAAATCTGTTCTCATTTCCCCCTTTTTTTTTTGTTCCTACCCACAATAAATTTTAACATGTTTCAAAATGAAAAACCAGCAGACTGTAAAGATTGGTTAGCAACTCATGCATTCGTCTAAATAAAACTTCAATATTATGAACTAAACGAAAATAATTACCATGGCTGGTTGCTATGGAAACTGCACGTGACATGTCTGGACAAAATAATATCGGAAGCTGACTTTTTCGATGCATTGGTGCCATGTGCTGACCTTTCAGACAATATTACTCTCTTCCACCATGAATGTCGGTGTTCCCTTACATACACTGGGTGACGGTTCAAAGTCACGACGTTTCAAACACAAAGCAAAGTATTAGCCCTTAGATCGGTTATTCATTATAGAACTTTTGAATGATGATCAAATGTGTCACACACATCACCAGTACAGGCTAACAAAATGCAAACACACACACACACACACACACACACACACAAACCATTTCAATTCAACTGGAAAATACAACACTGACACATTTCTTTTTTATCCTGTGAAAAAGTTAAAAGGAAAGAAACAAAGATAACCGCATAAAATGATTGTCGACGTGATTTTATAACCGTCAGATCTGCCGATTTCTTTTTCTGTTTAGACATTAGAATTCATCTGGGTGTACATGTCTTGAAACTAACTTCGAATAATCAGAACAACACAACTGTATTTGTCAGCTAGCTCCCACCATTTTGCGCCAGTACAGTGTCATTAACCAATGCAATCTATGTTAAGTCATATATGGTAATACATTTATGAAATTATGAGTCCAAGTTGTAATCATAACGACAAATCGCATTGCTTTATTGAATCAAATTTGTTTGCTCAGGAAATCGCCCGTCAACACGGCTGAGGAAAATGGATATTCTCTACCCCCACCACCCTCCAACCACCCCCCCCCCCCAAAAAAAAAAAAAAAGATAAAAAAGGATGTCTTTTTGAGACTTTGTCATGCAGGCAACACAGATCATAACTCAAAATCCCCAACGTGATAACATGTGAACCACATTAAATTACAAAACTGCAACCACACCAACATATCATTTTCCCCCAAATCGCCCACAGACACTTATCTGCATCACGCCGTTGAGAAAATTCACACTAACTTCACTTTTCGTTGCACGTGTGATGTGCAGTTCGAAAATCGCGCCAGGGAAACCACAATATAATTATGGCGACGTGCGAATCCGTGCTAGACCTGCCTGCTACACACAACAGGTGGGATAGCGCTGGAAGCAAAGCGTGAAGGTTAAGGTTGGGTCGTTCTCATCGCCTGCCCCTCCGTGCAGTGGGATCCGCACAATAATATCCCCAACTTAATTTCGTCTTAACTCTTTCAGTTCCGTGGACGATATGATTACATGCAATGCCAATGATATCTTCGGATGATAGTCCTGAGAAGTCACAGATTACCGTAGTGGAAATTACACCTCAATTATGACAGTCCTTATACCACATTCAGACGCTTCTGTTGACTACCCCTTAAAGCCTCGCTTCTCGACCTTTTTAGGCCCACTTTGGCTCGTACTTTTTTTATTATTCTTTTAAGTCCAGTTACATACACACATATATATATATATCTATATATATATATATATATATATATATATATATATATATATATATCAGATCGAATACAATTTTTTTTCAATTAATTTTTTTTTTTTTACTTTGGCAAAACATCACGGCCCACCTGAGAGAGCTTCGCAACCCACTGGTTGAAAAGCGCGACTATCAAAAAGGCATTTCGGCTGATTCTGTATAACATAAAATGCGTAGAAATGAGACTATCACCTTCTAACTTCTGACCAGCAAAAAACAAAACAAACCAAAAAAAAATCAGGTTCTTGGGGAAAAGTGAAAATTGCATCGTAGATATCTTTGGGACGATCAATTCAATCACTGCCGGACCTATATCATAAAACCCTGCTATGGTATCTTTTCCAAAATGAAACTCGAATTAATCATATGGTAACACAGGTTATTTGATAAATGGCGTCGCGCCAAAGGAACGTCAAATGTGAACTGATTTTAGTGGATTTCTTTGGCAGGTGTTGTTTTCTATAGTCTGTCACCTGGTTCCAACTACAATCAACAACATCCCTTAGCAAAGTATAGCACAATATATTTTCTTTTTAAAGCTCCAACAATAAAAGAAAAAAATGTACCAAGTAAATGGAACCACGCATAAGAAATGGTCATTTCCTCATACAGAAGACAATTAGGAGTAATGACAGGTGTTATTGCTAGAAAAAAAAGAGATAAATCTGCAGAAGGAGAACGTTGAGATCACACCTGTTTGTGGTAGTGTGTATTTGTGTGTTTTGCGTTCGTTTTCTTACTTACATGGAGTTCTTGCATTATCACATTGAGTTTGTTTTGTAGTTGAGCTATCCTTGTTCTTGTCTAAGCCTGTTTTCAGTAACATTTTGTCTTTAAAATCAGTAAAAGAATACAAATGTATCTGACCGTTTTTGCTCGTTTTCAATAATCACGGTCATAAGCATACGTACACACAAACATTATATAAATATAATTTAATCAACTAATATATATATATATATATATGCACCTGCCATTCATAAATATTCATACAAATTGCAAAGAAGAAGAAAACAAGCATAACTGAGATCGACTTTGAGATTGTAGAACATTCACTATTTCTACTCTTCCTGATCACAATGTTTGCATACACTCAGCATCTGCGTGAAAGAAAATATACTCTGATCAAATCAAATTGTGCCTCTTTCAGTACATGTTTACTTATATTTTGAGCGTGAATGCGCACGGTTCAATTGACAAATATTGGATGCTGGAGTGAAGAGGTATGAAATTACAACCAATATAGAATATTCAAGGATGGCAGGGGGCGTTTTCTACCATGTACGTGTTTGTTCTTTTTTTTTAAATTGTCACTTATGAATAAACATGGCAATTGATACAGCATGCGACACTGCCAGTCCAAACGGGCAGCGGGTATGATATGGGGCATCACAGTCTCGCTTCAATGGGGCGATGACAAAACGAAGTGCATCTCATCATTCCATCAATCAGTCCAAACGGTCAATAATGGTATGATATATCTCGCCACTATCTTCCTCCAAACGCACTACAATAAAGGCAGACCAGGGAGACGATATAACTCTCTGGACGTGTAATTACCAACGGTAGACGGTATACCACTATTTGGAACGACACAGACATGACTGGGTATAGGCAAGCTTGCGTGTACGAGATATATTCAATTGATATGAAAGGACTCTGCTCTCTATCATTAGTTTATCATGTATCTCTATGTATCTGTCAATTTACATACACACATTATCATGATATGATATATAACTATATTATATATATCATATATTATATATGCATGTGTGTGTGTGCGCGCGCGCGTGAGGGTGAGAGAGAGAGAGGGAGAGAGAGAGGGAGGGTGAGAGAGAAGAGAGAAGTAAAGAATGGATATTTATTCCGAAATATAAGACAGGTAAAAATCAATACAAAGAGAGTGATTTCACACCAGAAGACCCGGCCCGTGACAAGTGAACGAGAGAAAACGATAGGGCCATTCGGAGGTATAGGGTTGCCTCTCGCATGCAGCCGACGCCAAGGCGGGCTAAGCGGGTCACTGCCCGCCGGCAAGTTTGTGAAGTTACGGTTAAAGGACGCGCTGTACGGAAGCAAATGAGCAGGAAGCTATTTCTCCATTTCTAAGGAGCTACATCTCTTACAGGGGCGGCGGAACGGGAGAAAGGGGTGCAGCATCCCCCCTCTCGCACACACAATCTAACGCAAAACATAACAAAACAAAACAAAATACCTGCAGGTCCAGCTTTCCAACATGTTAGGACACAACTCTTGCAAAACAATTTGATTGTTAATGTCGTAAGAGGTTGACGCAACAAAACGCAAGTGCTCATTTCTACACGATCTGTTAATTATTGTACAGAGCAAGCACAATCTATTTGACGATCAGTCCACTCGACAATAACTCCACATAGTGTAGCTCAGTTCACGCAAATGTCACAATCAGTAAGGTCTGTTAATATTTGTGGTACGTTCTATACGGTTGTGGGTCGCTACACAACCTCAACGTGACGTATGAAAGTTATAATTAATATGGCAGCTTGACAAAGTAGCATGTAACACAACTAAAACTCGACGGCAGTTTGAGACAAAATAATCGGACTTCTTTCTCCTTTTAATTTTCGTCAACCCCAATCGCATCTTAGGCAAGGGAAATTTAGGTATGGATTGACACAATCGCACTGATGACTATAACGAGTTGTTATTTTGAAGTGTGAGTTTCAAAATAGGACTGAAATGTATTTGTCATTTTCGAGTTATGGTCTTTATGTGCAGTTATCGCAGTGGTATCCTCAGTTCTTCTGGATACAATAATAGAGGCTATCACTTTCGTATAATGCTAGTGAATTGAAGCACTACGCAGTACAATACCATTAGGCTAAACCGTAGGATCTAATGTTGCGCATGCGTAGAGATCTATACAATCCATGTGGGTTCTATATCACCCATGTGCGGTTACTTATGTCTTTATTGCAGTTTGCTTGATAACAGATTCTCACATTCGTACAGTGTATTCTTCAACATCCATTCCATCTAATTTTGTTCTTCGCGATGTGGACCCCGCGCGGACAGCCCTCACGCTGGGCCGAGTGTCGGGGCTGGTTTGGTCGAGAAATCACCAGAATCTCGTCTGAATCTCAGACATCCTGCTGCGCAACCGGAAAATATCTTCTCACCATGACTAGGAGGGGAAAAAAAGATGGAGGAGGAGGAGGAGAAGGAGGAGGAGGAGGAGGAGGAGGAGGAGGGGGGGGGGGTTAGGGGGTGATCATTAAATTCCACTCAACTGATTCATATTTTCTTCTTAATTTGACATTCTCTTTCCTTTCTTCATAAATGAAAAAAAAAGCACGCCCCACTCACACACACACGCACACACGCACACACACACACACACACACACACACACACACATACAAACACGCTCTCCCACTAACCTTTTTTTTTAATGTTTTCTTCTCTCCATTATGCACTAACAACAGCCCTGATCAAAACAGTTTGGGTTTCTTTGTCACGGAAAAAAAAGAAATGGAGACGATCACGAATACGAACACAAATCGAATCTTGATAGTCGCGACTGAAAAGGTTTTTGATGGCGATAAAGATGTGGCGCGTTTGTGGAGTATAAAGCAAGTTCTATTTTCTTTGGCCCGATGAAAATAACGGCTGTCAGTGATATTGATTGCGTTGTTTTAATGTCTGTATGGGATTAAAAGCGGCCAGAGTGTCCCAAAAAGATAAACGCGATAAGCTCAAACAATGCGGCTAGCATCAAGAAAAGAAATCTCGACTCCAAATGATTTCATAAAATTAAAAGACCAGCGCTACAATTACCTTCAGGGAACACACACACACACACACGCACGCACGCAGGCACTCACACACGAGCACACACAGCACAAAGTATAAAATCAGTGAGATCAAAATTCTTCACAAGGGAGACAGAAGAATATGACTCTTTGTCGAAAACGAAAGAGAAGAATGGGACAGAAATCGGAGGTTAAAGTCGGTGATCTAAAAGGCAAGGCTAGAGGGAATTACTGGAGTAATACAACAAAGCGACTAGCGATGTTATTCGCAACCTCCTTTTTCTCTTTCTCTCGCTCTCTTTAATTTCAATTTTCCCTCCGCACAGTCGCAGGTTGGCGTCTTGTGCATGTAGAGTTCAAGAGCGTTGCTTTGATCGGGTAAGCATGTGCTCCCACGGATTAAAGTGCGAAATGCGATAATCTCTGCTGGTAGCATTTTGTTTCTTTTTCCTTAATCATGGAAGCAATGCACTTGCTGGTCTTTGCGGTATTTTTATAGGAAATATGAATGTTTTCTTCCAATTCTTGCGCGACACGTATTGTATTTGACATTGTAGCATGGGACTTTTAACCCGTTGGGGACGGACTGATTTTGCTACAACACGCATTTCCCATAGACACCTGCCCTAGTATACTCAGGACTAGTCCTCAACGGGTTAAGGAGGCACATGAAGTAAACAGTTTGAGAATCGTTTACTAATAATTACCAAGATAACTTGGTTCGATATTCTAATCTCAGGGTGACATAAAAATCTCTATAGAGTAAAATGTTGTATTTGTTTGTTTGTTTGTGTGTGTGTGTGTGTGTGTGTGTGTGTGCGCGTGTGTGTGTTTCCATAGCCGAAACGGACTTGAGGATTTGACTTGACATTTGGGCATATATTTCCCGGTATTTATAGTCTATCAAATATGCTATTTTTATTGAATTTGTATTCTGAATTACATATAAAGTACCGAAGAAGACTGAATATTGACTATTGAATATAAAGAGAGAGGGAGATAGATAGATAGATAGATAGATAGATAGATAGATAGATAGGTAGATAGATAGGTAGGTAGGTAGGTAGGTAGGTAGGTAGGTAGATAGATAGATAGATAGATAGATAGATAGATAGATAGGTAGGTAGATAGATAGATAGATAGATAGATAGATAGATGGATAGATAGACAGATGAATAGATAGATAGAGGGGTAGAGAGAGATGTTTGTATGCTTCGAAGTGAATTCGATCACATTTTACGTTACATGAATAAGACGAGGCTGCAATATTCATTTGTATAATAGGGTATCATGACATTCTAAGAACGACAGTGTCCCGTTCGACTATACGTCACAAGAAGATGACAACTTTACAAAAGGATTTCTATATCATATTGTGCGCGGCTCTTTATCGTGCGTTTTCCAAAGTCGTTTTCTGCGGGTTGGAGTAAGGTATTGATGGGTCACGGCAAGCAGCAATGTCTATTTGCATTTCGCTAACCTTATAATCCTGTATAATGGAAACAATGCATGAATCGCAGAGGTTATTCATGCAGAGAGGCGTGTAAATGCCTTCGTGTGATGACAAGATGAAAGTTTAAGTTTCCATATATAAATATGGCTTTCTTGCGCAATTCTACATGTGAACCTGGGACGACATAGCTCATTCGTTGCCGATATTTTCACTTTGTCACAATGTATAGATCGTTCATTAAATCTCCTATTCGTCCAGTTACATTGTCAGTGATATAGGCCTACACTGTACATTCATCTGCTAGTCCTTATAAACATGTGTACATCTTCTGACAACGATGATAATCTATCCAGTCATTCATGTATCCATTACTGACTTATGCTTTAATGACACAGCAAGCGTTTAAATTGTGAAAATGTGATTTTTCATTTTTACTTTAATTCAAGCGGCACAGCTTATGATATTAATATTTTGTGTTAAGAAGTCACAACTAAAAATCATTACATCCTTCGCATAGGACCACCTTTACAGAGTCTGGCTGATGTCGAGATATCATTGATCATGATTATGGTTTCACCTGAATAGACAATGTGTAACACACTTGGGCTCTCTAAACCTGTCCCCTAAAAGACTCTCTGCGCATCTAGACACAAACGTGCAAAAAAGGTTGAAAAATGCTGCATATTTCGGTGCAGACCTAAGCCTTGATGTTCAATATCACGAGTCTGTTCTCGCGAAAATTCAGCTTGTCTGGGTCCTTAAAAGTCCATTAAACCTTTATCGACAAACGGCGGATGGGGTGAATATTTCCTCATTGTGTTATCAAATTGGCTGCTGCAAGGGTGCAGAGGGGTAAACGTCTAGAAAACACGCCCTCTGGCCTTATTTTCACACACCATAGTCCTACTAAAAGAGGGGAGAGTTCGAGTTCCCTCGAAGTCATTTGGAATCAACACATCTTAACTAGCAATGTCAACATCGCCTTTTGCTCCAGCCCTGCCCGCTGCTATTGATACTCTTATTGCGTCTTGATAAGCTTTGCGTCTGTGTTCGGTTTAGAAGCATTATTTCGTAGTGTGTTTGTCTGTGAACATGTGTTTGTGTTTTGCCTCATTTGGAGGCTCAACACGAATTCATTTCAATTTGGAGTAGAGGGACTTTACATATTTCAGCGCAAATTAAAAGAACACATGCAACTTATGAGCAATCAAATCGTTTGAGCTAGATAACTCCCTTGCAAATTTCAGGACGGAGGTGAAACAAGTTTATCGACTCGGACGCAAGATTTTCACTTTTTCGCATATTCTATAAAATGTGTCTCCCTGGAGAATTTGTGTTACACTTACACATTCGTTTTCGTCACGTGCAGTATCCACTAAACACCCCTATATCCTCTGCTCTTCAGTGTATTGTGTTTCTCCAAACATAATAGTCTTATGGCCTCTTCCTACGGAGGGGGAAGGGGGTGCTAAATGTCCATACATGTGGAGATTCGAACCGATGTAAGCTCTACCTAGTTTGTAGAATGTGAGCGGACAGCGGACAATAAATGTACGAGCCATCTTGGCTATTTCGTCGTTGATGGCGCTGTCACACACGCACATTCGACACGAGCACTGCCGTGTCGCCGCCTCCCGCTCGCAGTGAGCGAAGAAAGTGCAGTATTAAATCATAAACATCTTGCATCCAGCACTTGCTGTGCGCTGTCACGTGAAAATTTAAAATCCGTATTTTCACTACTGTCCCCAATTTGTCGATCGTTCGATGTCCTGCAGAAAATGTCCCTTGTATCAAGTGGTGAGATAAAGTACTGCAATGTTCAGTGGAAACATGTCTGATTTTGTCGGAATACCATAGCTCTCTCATTCGCCTTTGCAAACAGATCAAAGATATATATATATATATATATATATCCCTAGTTGGCACCTTAGGGAGACATATTGGGGGGAAGTGTCTTCATTAGGGAGACAACTGGTCATTAAGGAGACAATTTTCGTGTCTCCATTGCGTAAATTGCCATTGAACATGTATTTTAAAATTTGCATATAAAACAAATGGAAATGTCTTCCAAATGACCCATCTAGGAGTATATATATATATATATATATATATATAGGCCGCACGATGACCACGAATCATGTTCACCTAATACACTCACTCTACTTAGTCTATTTATCAAAGCCAACTGGACATGAAACTGTTACAAAAGGGTAAAACATCACTCAATCATATCACAATATAACCATGCGGACAAAAAGATTGTGTAATTTATTTGGTTGTATATTGTATACTTCACTGTTATTTTTATCTTTGAATTTCATTCAACTTGTTTCGGATTTTGTAACCTAAGAATTCTCACCCCAAGTAGAATTGATTTCATGGAAATGAGGTTACGCGTACAGATCAGCTGCCTTTAACATGAGTCGCCTTCCAGAACATGACTCGGACGGATGTCGGTTGGCGGGGAGTCTTCCTGCGGCTGAAGGAGTTGAGACCGTGTCGCCATCGCGACTCTGCGACATTTCAGCGTCGGATGAAATTTTAATCCATCTCGTTATGCTTATTACGTAATCATAATCATAGCTGGGGAAAACTGAGATGTAATGATATACATGTATATGAACACAATGCTACGCTTGAGGTTCATACGGATTGGCAGGGTCTCTTCACTGTGCACATGGCGAGTACAGGATGATAGTAGGGGCATTACAGTATCAAAACAAAAAGCAAGTCAAGGTCAATGACTTGTTACACCTGACATCTCTACGATTACGAAGCTCCTTGCTGATACGGTCGAAGTTGGACTCCGGCAACGAAGAAGGTCTCGATACATTATCCCTTGTGAGTTACAAAAGTTTTCTCCGACTGGTCTCTGCAGCGCTCAGCTTCTTTGCCATGTGTAAGATACTCTGTGCTATTTTTCCTCACCATTTTTTGGGGGGTAACCTGAGCTGACAAAAATATGGCACTCGGCTAATAACGGTCGTAAATTGAACGATACCCGATACTGTTGAACGTCAACTTGAAATGAAGTCGTTTAATTGACACTAAATCACACACTGTACCCGCTGCTTCAGAGCTACGAGCCACGATATCTGGATTGGGTTTAATCGATGTTCTTCAGACACAAAATCTCAATGAATGGACTTGAATGGCGAGAAAGGCTGCCGTTGTCGGTCTCACAGTTGCGACTTGTACCGAAAATCTAGACGCTGAACGGATTACTCTCTGATTTCTTTCACTTCCTTCATACGACATCAGCAATAACAACCGAATAAACATCGACATAATCGTGTCTTAAGATTTCAGTCGGAACACCCGATTCCAGCATCTGTTTAATAATCTGTGAAAATGACAAAAACAATTTTGACAAAGAATATCCATTTGTCCACATGTTCTTCAAACTACTTGCATCCTCGAGTATTGGTAGCGGAAATCAATGTTACAGAGAAATTGCATGATTATTGTGAGAACGAAATGTCTTCATATACTTGTTAATTTGGGACAGATAAGCGGCATTCTCGCCAACACAAGACGGGTTAACTATGGTATTCAGTACGTGAGTGGGCACACGGACAGCACCTGTAAATGAAGCTCCTAAGCCTATGTGAACAGATGCAAAGTGGGAGATAACAGTAATTTTTAAACCTCTATCATAATATATATATATATATATATATATATATATATATATATATATATATATATATATTATACATATTGTTGTTGTTTTCATTTCTAAAGATGGCACTCGCATTTCTGCTTACGCCAGTGTAAGCCGCAACGCAGAGCAGATTCCTCAATAAATATGATTAAAAAGAGTAGCTTTGTAGAATTCCCTGGTGTCATGAATTATGATTACTGACGAGGTTAAATACGTCAAGTTGAATACCAAGAAATATGCAAAAGTGATCTCGGATGTATATTTCTGATCACTGCCAGACGTCAATGGGAATGTCAAATATGGACTTGTACTTTGTCGATAATATGCGGAGATGATATGACAAGATGACTTTTGGAGAGTGTGGGTTTAATGCTACAATTTAAATGTCCACGCATAATCTCCAGGTATTCTGAGATGGCTAATGTAAGGGTGATATGTATGTCATGATACAGACAGCTTTGATATTACTGCTGTTGGCTCGCGTGGTCCGTTCCGTCAAATTGTTTAGTGGTGAACCAAAGCGACGCAGGTTGTTGACCGTTGCGTGGAAGGGGACAGTGGCCAGCGGCTGCCCGTAGGACTCTTCAGTACTAGTTCAAGTTCAAGGACGTCGGACAACACAGTCTGCATAAATTGTTAAATAAACTTGTTATGCTGTTCGCACTCCTCCTAATCCACTGTAATTATCCCTAACGTTCCGGGGCAGGTGTCTCGATGTCTCATCATCAGCACTGACTAGAATAGCTTGTTCTCGTCTTATCTCCTTTCTCTTTCTTGAGCGACGTCTCCCTTGTAAACTTTTCATATTACTCGGGCAAGGTCTCTAGCCCCTCGTGTCGAGACTTCAGACGCGTGGCGTCGTGAATTGTGACACCGCCCATCTCGGCGGCACAGACTAGTGTCGGAATCGCAGACGGGTGGCGACGGCTGATTGCGGCCAACAGCAGCACCAGACCCGTCACCAGCGATCCCGATCCAAGTTTCGAGGGGTGAGGGTGGGGGAGCCCACCGCGTGCCGGTTGTAGAATTCCATAATTCTGTGGAATTCGGGTGTCTTGTCAAATTTAAGGTAATTAGTCAACAGTTTTGGGACGGATTTCGATGCGGTGACTAAGCCGCAGTCCAAGTTTGCTCTCTCCCGATCCCTGTCGGCGGAAGTGTCCTTCAGCATGCACTGAGGTTGGTTGGACCAGGAGACGAGCAGGCTATGGTGGTACGTGGCATAGTGGTCAAGCCATGCGGGAGACTCCTTTGTACTGGACGGCAATCTTTTGGAAGATAACCCCGATCGAGGCTGTGACACACTTTCCCTCCATCTCCCGAGTTATATTTAGGACAACATAACGCGAGTGGCAGAGCCATGTGGTCATGAGTCAAATCCATGGCGAACGAGGCGGCAAAAGGACAATGCTTCCTATCGTCTTCGGGTCATCACGCACGTCACATAGTAAGAAAAATGGTGTTTGGACGGGAAACGCAAATGTGGCTGGAAGAATTTAGTCAGTGTCAGAGTGAACAAAAAAAAAAAATCACATTACAGAAACCCATTGTAGCAACATCATGCCACAACCGTGACTGATATGTGACTACTTTGTTATGGTTACAAGGAACAAATCCGTGGTAGCAACAAAGGGCAAAGCCACAACAATTTTGTAACATGGTGCTCCTCCGTGTTAATAACATCGAGCTTAGCTTTTGTTTCTACACGGTGCTACTCCGTGTTTGTTACATGGCGCTTATATATAATGTAAAATGCTGCTGCTCTTTGTTTGTAAAACGGAGTTGATCTCCGGTCGTAACATCGTGCTACTTCGTGGTTGTACCATTGAGCTAATCTACGGTTGCATCATGGAGCTATCCATGGTTGTAATACTATCCGTGAGTCCGTGTTCCGTGAGTGTGACTTTGTTCTATACTCCGTGACTGTAAAAAGGATGTAAACTACTGGTATGGCTCTAACAGGGTGTTGCTCCGTGCATATGGTGACGTGGTGCTATGCCGTGGTTTGTTACGGGGCGTGTCTGTAGCTCCGACCTAACTCTGGGAGTGTATTACCGTGACAAAGAAGAGATGCAGGCTTACTGACTCTTTGTGGGGAGCAGCAATATAGGTCTTTCGTATACCATGATAGATGTGTGCCGCTCAGTTATCATCATTACACACGCTTGTCATTTGCTTCATTACTGAGTAAATTTCACGTCATCACTCTTGAGCTCGCCTAAAAACGACACTAAAATGATGACTGTGCAACATCATCTTGAATACGAAATTTAATGCTAAAACAGGTGTTCTCAGAGGAGCTCAAAATTTATCTTCCACCATTTGGACTTTGCTTGCAATAATATACTGGAAGGCTCTACTAAGAAACTTGCCTTGCTAACGCGACTGTCAGGATAATGAGGATCAAACGTGTGAAATACTAGTAGTAATAAGTCGGTGTACCCGACTTTTATTCCTGAAGCGCCCTCCCCGTTCGGTAGTGGGTATGTAAAACGTTCATTGTACGTGATGTTCGAATCGTGGCCTAGAGCAGTAGTACACGTACACTTGTGTACTGAATCGCACGCAGCCAACATGCTGAATGCAATTCACTCTCAAGCGATGGATACTGTTATGGCCCGATATACTGTCATCGATGTAATCGAATATAAAACATCACATAGCAACTACGATCGGATATGCTCCGAGATTGTAATACTTCCGGCGTACCCTTTCGGGCAATATTACGCATTTTCATTTTAACTCAAGCGTATTTCACACATTTCATGTACAAAAAAGAAGAAGAAAAAAGCCATGTCTCCATTTTAGAGCAAAAATTGAGAGTTTTTGCCATCATACGGAAACTGTCTTATCTGAAACTATATACAAATATATGCTCCTCAGGAGCATCTTCAAGGGACTTGTGTTTTACTGTTATCGCTGTTTTGTGATGGTACGTGCATACTACAAATATGAGACGTCGGAGTGTAGGTAACCTACATTACTTACGACAGATCACTTATTACAGAGACAGAAAGTTCACTGATCCTTTCACCCCAAGTTTATTTCTGTCCTCTACTTTATCACGTCCAAATTGAGGTAAGTCAGAGTATTATGTTGATTGTTTACTAGACTTTTTTTCCACTATCAGGTACTTACTAGAAAGAAACACTTTTTACCAAATATTTACTTCATTGCATTATTAGGGCAGCTAACAAAGTACACACAGGGGTTGAAGTTGGATTGCGATGTTCGTAGGCTATGCGTATAGAGTCTCGCGGAAAGAGGATTCAATCATTTTCTGGGAGAGCTTTGGATTTTCTTTTTTTTTCACCTCTGGAGGCACGAAGGCAAAGTCTCTCTGTATTAAGTGTTGCGGTAGACTTGAGTCGACGAGTGAAAGCCTAAATAGCTGCGATCGTTTGTTCCATCTAAAGCAAACAGATGCCGAACTGTGTCACTCACTGTGTCATGGGTAGCTCTATGCCAAGTTATCGAAAGGGAGCCGAACATTTCACATTGGAACATATTCAGCAAATTGAAACAAAAAATTGTCTCGTTCCCCGCCGAGGTTTACCGAGTCAACACGGACCCTCGCACCAAGTTCTTGACCGGTGTGGCAATTTGGGGGGCTTTTAAAAGTCAGGTCTGTTTCAACACAGAAATGTAGGTTGATGGATAGCATCATCGGACCAACAAAATCTAGCAGATCATGTAAGCAAACACCTCGTAGAGGTTTTCAAACAATTGGGGTTTGTCGCTCTAGGCAAAAAAAAAAGTCTAAAAAACGGGAGAAGTTTTCTGCTGCCTATAGCTGCAATCAGGAAGTATGGGATAAAAAAAAAGAAAGTATTGTTACA
The DNA here is from genome assembly GCF_040938485.1 of Diadema antillarum. NCBI lineage: Eukaryota > Metazoa > Echinodermata > Echinoidea > Diadematoida > Diadematidae > Diadema > Diadema antillarum. The sequence continues at coordinate 356,627 of NW_027271775.1, read as the reverse complement.
AGTTGTGAGATAATACTGCCACAGCCCCGACACAATACGTTGTATCGAACTTGGCCTCTGTTGTTTGTCGGCGAGCAAAGTTCGGGTTGACGGAGGGGGAAAATCCTTTGCAAACATCACGCGTTAAAATTGATTCCTTTTCAGCCACTGAGATTCGGGAAGAATGGATGCGATCAGGTTTGGAGGGAGACGTGAATGAGGGGGATAGGTTTGAAATAGGCCAGCGGCTGGAAAGCGGGTGCGACGTGGCAAAAATACAGACAACTTGGGGTCCCATAGAAAGGGAGAATGACTTTTTATATGATGCTCCGCGCAGAAGCGAGGAGAATTATTCTTGCAACATGATTGTGTGCAATTGTGCGAATCACGAGTTATCTTTGTTCGCTTGTTAAGCTCACAAATAGCGTGAAATAGATTGATTTCAGCGGTTTAGTTCACAGCTCGAGCAAATAATGCACCGTGAACAACCTCACGACCCCGTGACGGTCTCACCCTCTGCTCCGACTTTCCTCCTTTTATCTCAACCTTTGTGACAAATCATCTTTGTATCAAATATATAAAAAGATATGTGAAGCAGATTAACACACTGTAATCAAAAGGATTTGCCGCTTTTCGAAAGCTTGGCACGTCTACACTTTTCTATTCGAGGATACTCTTTGTTAGACATACCTGGAAGGGCATTGACTTAGCTTTCTTCATGATCGTGGCTTATTGACATCTAAAACTTGTTCTAAATTTGGTCATCGATGTTTACCATTTTAGATCGATCAGTAGGTTGCGATTGAAATGTGACAAAAGAGATAAGGTAAACTACCATGTATTAATGACGTGAATTCCATGCAAAGACATTTTCGGCGTTTGCTGACACTGGGTGAGAAATTCTTGTGATGAATGAGCGAATACCAAGCATAGAGAGATATTGACCCTAGGGCCACTCATTGTAGAAAGGCAGCTTATGAGTCACGAAATTCGTTTCTTTCTTTTTGTCTTTCTGTCTCTCTTTGCGCGCTCGTTCTTCGTGTAAGAATTCTTGGGTTCCACGCCGGCTACCTTGTCGGTGAGTTTATCACAGTATCAAAAGTCAGGGCCTGTGCGCAAACGTCGGCCCGATCTCATTTACGACCCCTGTAGCATGCAAGGCGATCAGTTATGATCCTATTGAAATGCTACAGCTCGGCAGATTATGGCAGTTTTTGGTTGCAACAGGGAGAACAAAAGGGCTGAATTCGCACCGCTTTTCTCACCGACCTTTTCTTCCGGAGCGTGGACCCGTGAAAAACGACATAATGAAAATTGGTACGGAAAAAAAAAATGAAAAGAAATAAGTGTCAGCCTCTGAGGCACACATAAAGACTCGTGTTTTGGCGGTCATTCACATATTGGACAGTGGCACAATAATTAGAACGACGGTCTAACTTTAAACTATGTTACATCACTGCATATAGTTTTCCACCGAGGAAACTGAAACATAGCCGCGTAACTACTATGACATCACGCACTTCATAAGTGGCTAATAAGGCCTATATGCTCGCAAATGTGAGCACAACCTAGTATTTCATTTAGCCTCTACGGAGTTTGCGCTACTAGACTACCATTATTTCTACTGTAACAGGAGTCACAAATAGGATGGCAATACGACAGACGGGTAGAGGGGCAAATGCGCACACGATTTCTGACCTTGCAGGTATACGCAATGGAGTCATGAATTGGGCAAACATTAAATTCGTCGGTCATTTTCAGAAAGAGCTTTGGTGAAGATTAAAATTCTGTCCAGCCTCCCATTCGTACCTGATCCGAGTGGACACAATTTCGTTCACGTATGTAATTAATTGTCAACAGTGGAGCTTGGCGGGATTTTAACAAGATCCCATCAGCTTCGGATCAGATGTTAACCAATTTTTCCCCAAAGCGATCGTTTCTAACTTCAACATGTCACAAATTAATTGATGCGAACCACAGAAATGAACTATTTATCTCCAGTCGGATTGGATATTTTTCTTTACCCAACTCCTCTTCCCTCTACAAGTCAAAATCCCAGGTGTGTGAAATGAAAATCAAACACACACTCCCCCTCCCTCCTCTGAGTTGAATGAGTCATCAACAAATTAACGTTCAAGTTGCCAGATTACAACGCAATTACGCAGACAACATTTACATGAAGGAAATGCTTTCCCTCTTTTTCTTTGATTTTCGTTATTTCTGTTTTTTTTTCCCCACCAGTACGCCCAATCTGTGAACCTGCAGACTTTTCATTACCGCGGATGCAAGAATTTGATTGAAATTTCAGGCGAGCCATCCTGCACGGGCGAAGCGGACGGAATTCAAAGCTGGTAAAACGACGCAGGGACACGCTCTACGAACGCGCTGCAAATTGGCGCTTCTCATACACAGCCACATAGCAAAGGGATGCAGGTTACAAATGGTGTATTAATGCAGCGCGCATGGTATGACAGGTTCACCTAGCCGGGGTTACCATGATACCAACACGCATTATTATTTAGTTTCTAGAAACACGGGCACGAATCTCATTTCCTCTTGCTGAAATCCAGGTCACAGAGAGACGGTACGTAACATATGTGTGCAACTATTATAGAAAATAAATATATAAAAAGAAAAGAGTTCCAGGGGCTAAATGCTTATCTGAGCTTCAAGAGATGCCCAACCGTGATGCAACTTCCATTTGTGGTGCCCCGTGATGGTATGTTACTGACTTCAACTCTTAAAGGTCCTGTTTACCTTTGGGAACAGTGATTTTTAAAAAATTCAAGATAGGACATTTAATGCATAATATTATGTGCACGTCTGTTGTACCACAAAATATCCTATCAAGTTGTCGCGATAAAGCCTAAAATTTAAGGAGATATCTGTTTTTCTCTATAAACCGCAACTGTAGACAGTTTAGTCTGGAAACGTTTTTATTATAACTATTGTTCACAGTTTGTATATTCAACTATACTTAACATCGATTTTACCGATTCAAATTTTTACAGTGGTTGTTTCTATCCTTAACTCACATTTTAGAACTACAATTGTATTTCAAAGCAGTAATGCTGGGTTTTTGTTTCATCTGCAAAAGGTAAATTATGCCTTTAAAGGCAGCGAAGCACGACACCAGGAACGATTACAATGTAGCATACCTACGTATTATATATATATTATATATTCATATATATTACAAAAATACAACGGGAGCTACGTCTTGTGAATTAACTGCATTCCTTATCCTACTAGGTGTATTTTGCCTAATAACGTATTTTGGGAATTGATGGCAGGGTTGATTTTCTTAACGGGCCCACCCCTTGAGTTGTTATAAATCTATTATCTTTCTCCTATATGCATTTACACATAATGCCACAAGGTAGTCGTACTTCATCGAGAAAAGAGGGTGTTTTTTTTTGGTTCTTTATTTGTTTGTTTTTTACCGCCAATTTTGACTTGGTTATGCTACTTCTAGATCTGGAGAAGACGATCTTTGAAATCTACTCTCCTTCGGCCCTTTTGGGACCTACCATGGGACTACCATCCTAGAGCCACCTGTCTGAACAACTGTGACATCAGACCATTAAGCTTGTTGGTGCACACTTTAGCGTGTTTTTTTTTTTTCATATCTGTTGCTTCTAAACACAGAAGGCTTATATATATATATATATATATATATATATATATATATATATTTGCTTATCCTGTTCTTATTATTCATTTTAAAGAAGAAATCATAAAAGTCATGCAAGTGGCAGTGAGTGAATCACGGATTGACGCACTCGGGATTATGTCAGGTTACGAGGATCGCCTTTTCATAATTTGTGCTTGTATACGAAAAATTAATCCATCCAAGTTAGGTGTTACAACGTTCCTGCGCATTGGCGTTTTCCGATGCAGTCATAGACCTGTAATGCAAGTAACAAAAGTCACTCATATAGGAGGGAATAGACGGGCACGTATTCGCCCACAATCACATGTGAGAAGAACAAAACAAAATTGGAAAAGCGCTTTGACGGATGGTTATGCTCAGCAGAACAGACAAGCATAGCCTGATAACATTTTACCCCCTTTCACAGGAAAACCCTTTTTATTTATACTGCAGCTGCGAACTCGACTTGTCGAGAATTATACTTTGAATCACATCTAACTTCAGACTGAACCGGTCTCTCAAATGTTAAACTGATCTGAATTATTAGTCAGCATTAGAAAAGGAAAGAAAGACAGAAAGAAAGAAAGAAAGAAAGAAAGAAAAGTAAAAAAAGAAAAAGAAAGAAAAAGAAGGGGGTGGGATGGCGTGAGGAGGCACGATTATTCTTCCCTAGTTATCAACATCGGGTTATTGACCTGATAAATGGTCCATCGGCACCGGCTAAAGTTGAGGTGAGCAGCGGTAGCAGACGTTTGAGTGCTACATGTACGGAATGATTAAGTGTAATGGACAAATACGATGGCCCTTCAGCATTATTGCTTAACGCCAGCCGCAATGTTCGCAAGTTCCGATCAATTATGACTGTAATTAAAAAGAAAAAGACAGAGAAAGAATCACAATAAATTAATGCCCGGTATAGACAATGACCGAAATGTTACAAAAGTTCAGGTAAACGTATCTGTATGTGTGCCATACGAGCATATTACTCAATTTCGTTGCTTATTACAGAACTGCTCAAAGTTTTTTTTTTAATGTTTATAAACACGTTTGCCAACTCCATTTTTAGTGTACTTAATATTTCATTCAATAGATGTGCTTTTAAATTTAAACGATGCAAAATACTTTTTAGATAGACCCATGCTAACACATGGGACAGTGACAATTTTTCTTTTGATGAACAGATTTCACGTGGTGTTTGAATTCAAACTAATGTCTTCGACGTACTATGGTGTATCCTTGTGCATGGTGTACCCTTCGAGGCGGAAGTATAAATCTTTTTTATTTCTTTTTTAAAAAATCCAACTTGAAACTCGAACTGCTCTGTTTGTTAGACTGGAATTTATGCATTACAGTCAATTTGAAAAATGACTGTAACGAGTATCATCATAATGCGACAAAGTAGGTCGGGAAGGCGAAATGTCATTGTGGTCAGCCTGTATAGATGAATGTGACTTCAGAGCACTGTAACTTATGGTGGCCATAACTGGGGGCTTAAAAAGAACAGAAGCACTTTCAATGGGTTATGCAATGAGCCAGGTGCGTTGCTATGTCAGTGTATAAATTATCTTTTGTAAGGTAGGCCTATACTTGAAGCCCCAAGTTAGAAATTACCATAAAAAGCAGTACCAAAACTCTATATCACCGACGAGTTTATGTGCTTTGTTGGGTTTGCATCAAATATGTCTACAGGAACGGTGGCAATCGAATTAAATCATAGTTTGCCTAGTTTGGATTGTATCTTCAAATACATAGATAGCTGTGTTTTGGATCAGTTGGAAATTCTGGACCAGGTAAATGTTAGTCTAAAGAGAAAACGCAAAATCTTAAAGCGCAACAGCAAAGATTTAATCAAAATCAGATCAAATTAGGGGACTTCAAATTGTGAAGTTTCCCCAATTTTGCAAAAGTTGATCCGAAATGCAAATGAGTGAGCTGATGATATCATGGATGATGTTGTGCACAAAATAAACAAATTGTGAGACAATAACAAAAACTCACTAATTTGCATATTTACTTTTGACTGTTCAAGAACTGTTTGTGAAAAAAAGGGAAACTTTACAATTTCATAACTTCCTTAATTTGTATCCGATTTTTATCAAACATTCACTGTTGTGTTTATACAAGTCTTTTTTATCAGACTTAATTTTAAATGGTCCGTAATTCCCTTTAGAAAACAACAGAAATTTTGAAAATCAGAATGCAAAAATACCGTAATTCCCAACATGGTCACGACTATGATAGAGGAAGTGCACTTTTCCTCAAGAGTTTAAAATCATAAGCAGGCAAGAATCGGATTCTCCTTTCGATTACATGAAATTACCTTGAGATAAATGACGTGTGCTTGCAACATCTGCCCATAAAGTGATAACCAGACCAGGATTTACTAAGAGTGGCATAGACGAATGGGGCACTCTCACGTGTGGGTAAGCACGCAGCAAATTTTATATATATATATATATATATATATATATATATATATATATATATACATATATATATATATATATATATATATATATATATATATATATATATATACATGTATAATATATATATATATATATATATATATATATATATTTACACATAAACTTAAAATGGAAATGATATCAGTCCGTCAGGGTTTTCGATGCAGTCAATGCATCGGCGACAAAATGGAAAAAGAAACATCAATTTCTCCCCCTCCCTTCAGAGCTGCTGAAAATGGCGAAATGGCCTAATAAAATACCCAGCGTTCCACCGACTTGATCCATAGTGGATTAGGCTTGTCGACTTTTCTTAGGAGTTTGATAAATTGCTTCGACGTCTACGTCTGTTTACCACGGGGGGGGGGGGGGGGGGGGGGGGGGGGTCCCTCCTCCGTCTCTGTCTGTCTGTCTCTCTCCCTCTACTTAAAAAAATGAAATAAAATAAATAAACTATATATATTCCAGAGCTGGTTTTCCAATGCATCGTCCTATACTCTACACCCTATATCTTGTGTAACATGAAGAATGATTGTATTTCGCTCCGACTTTTGTGTTCCGCTTTATGATTCTAGTAACTTTATTATGCCGGATGTAAGGCTCGGCGAAGAGAATTTAAAAGCAAAACAAAACAAAATCTACCTATGCCAACGGAACGCATTGAAATAAGTTATATGATAATTATTGTATCCAACTTCCTGATCATTAATACCACGAGTTGACCCGTATTCAGGTCGAACCTCTTAAGCGTCATGGTAAGTTTCGTGGTTGGCTTCAACAAACGCAGAACCGAGGTGGAATAACAGTCTGGTTGTTACTTCACCCTCAACGTTGCAACGTCATATCCATCTATCCTTTGGTGTAGAAGCTTCCGTGGTTCCCGGGTTTTTTCTTTCGAGTAATGCTCATGTCCCCGTTTTATGCGTGCCTTGCCCTAATCGCACAAGGCGCCAGGCCGACCGCCTCGGCATACTTCGGCCTAATCCACGTCAAATCTACCCTCTTGCACAGCAAGGGAACGACATTGCTCGAGGATCTATCCCTCCACATCAACGCGCCTAAGGTGGGTTCTAGTGGATCGAGACAATTTTGGGCCGCGGAATAAAAACCTCCGAAGAAATAGTGATTTCACATATATTTACGTTCGATGAAGAGTCGCAAGCGTAAATGCTCACTATCATTGTTGAGCATGGAAGCAACACAAGGAAACCCTTAAGTAACCGGAAGCGCAACGCGAGCATACCACAGTGACAGCAGGGAGGTGGAGTGACGGTGTTCGTGGTATGTCGGAAATTTTCCCCTGTAGAATCACTTTGAAATGTACAATGTGGATTGTAACAGTCAATCACGTTATCACGTTTTGAGTACTTCCATACGGAATATGATCTACGGTGTGTTGAGTAACGTGAGCACACATTCCGTTGAAATACTGGTGATAAACACAAATACTGATGGCACGTTGCGCAGATGTACAAGATGCATGCACGTAACCACTGGGGTTCATCTCGTCACCAACACAAATAATCAGCGCTTTCATATACACACTGTTATGTAGAACCATGGAGCTACAAACGAAACTAGCTCCAAGGTAGAACACAAAATGGCGATCCTACATATTATACTCGAATTTTTGAGCAGGTTTCGACCATCTCTCTTGACAATGCATCTATTTCATGCCAATGATTGGGCGAGTTATTAACACCACCATGCATAGAAGGGACGCTGGTCACGGGGAAAACAAATTTGGAGGGGACCATGAAAATTGTAATTTCGTTATTGTTGCACAAGAATTTGAGTCATCCACAGTCGTATCAAGGAGGTACTAGGCGAGCTCGCCTAGTACCTCCTTGGTCGTATATGTCCTCGATTCGTACAGGTCTTGGACACTGGTCGTTTCCAGCTGACCACCGGATGATGAATGGCCGAGCGAGGAGGGATATCGACCACCAAGTGTGTGGTCAGTTAACATTAGATCTTGAGTGGTCACCATGGACCATCGCCAGAAAGAGTGAGAGAAAGAAATAAAGTAAGAGAAAGATAGGAGAGAGAAAGAGGGGCATGATAAGGACAGCAGCAACGCTTGGACGCAAATCACGGCCATTAGAAAGACCAGCGGGAAAGGACGCCGAGTCGTAAAAGAAATCGCCAAGGAATAAAAACAGACAAGAAGGTTATTATTCCCAGGAGTGGCCGGCGGACCGATTCCCGGAGCCGATAGTCCGGACTTAGACGAAATGTCGCAGATTTGCGAGACAGTAATGATCACATTTATTTCCTCCCCGCGTAGCCTGAACACCAGGTTCGGGCCACAAATCAAAACTAATTGCCTTGTCAATTGAAACAAGCTACCAACCCTTCTTCAGCTTCTCATTATATGTCTACTTGAACGGAGCATGGAGCTACATTTCGTTTGTAGCTCCATGAACGGAGTCAACAACTTGCTCAATAAGTAGAGAGACATGAACGTGTGGCTGGGAAAGCGTACGAGAAGTTGGGATGAGTGAGAAGATAGCGGAACAAGAATGTTGTTGCAGTAGACGTTGATGACGACGAAAATGCTTACAAAGAGTACCAATATCATATAAATGATTATGATGATAAAGACAATCCAATAAAGATAACATAAAGATATGACGATAGAGACACAATAGTGTGCGTCATTCCAGTACTGACTAGTGCACTTGGCAAAACAAAACAAATATAACGAAACTATTTTTTAGATCTTATTTTTTTCCGCTAAATCTTGTTTGACTGCACAACAAAAGCTCTGATTTGACTGGTATCAATCATTGTTGAGTTTCGGTGTTCATCTTGGTGTGCGTGTGTACGACAGAGAGAGGGAGAGAGAGAAGTGGAGAGAGAGAGAAAGAAAGAAAGAAAGATAGAAAGAAAGAAAGAATATTAAGAGGGAGACAGCGTGTTTGTTGTGTGTGAATGCATGTATGCATCAGCAGTTGTGCTCTTCTCATTCTGTTGCAGGATATGTAGATAAAAAGAATTCTGCGTTGTCATTGCTGTCATACAAGATAGCACTTCGGCGCAAGGTGACGCTATGCGTCTTTCTGCTGCCGGCATTTTCACGTATGGTGTAGCCAGCTCGCTCGCTCTACAATACACAATACACTAAAACCATGATCACATGTTTCAACTCATACTCCACATGCGACAACGTACACTCTGCGTGCGTATTCCAAACTCCGTGATTTGTTATCATTCTTGACAAAATGTTACGTGCTCCCAAAATTCTATTTCACGGTATCTGATTCAAAGAATATGTCGACGTAAAAGCTGTAAAATGTCTCTTTGCCAAGCTTCTTTGGTATGCATACATTTTCACAGAGAACAAAGTGAAACGAAGGACGAGGCTCTCGTTCGATTTTTTTTTTTTTTTTGGTTATCTTTTTAGCGGGTTCAGATAAACAATTGACTTGTGAAAGAAACGGGTTGCTGAGAAGCAAGGATCAACCAACAGCGTTGCGAGTCATCAGTGTCGATTCAATAGCCTGCAACCTAGTAAATTACAAGAATGGACTGTTCGGGCCTGTTTGAATCACACGAGGGTGACAAAAAGGGAACTCACGAAGGGAAACGGGGGGTATTTCCTCCAGGGATGTCAGCGCTGTCGCCACGTCATCGCACGGAGTGGCAAGGCTCTGTCCCCATTGCTGCACTCGCCAAAATACATACGTGCTAAAATGCGCGGCAATGACCGGAAGTAAATGGGACATGGCTCCAACGTATACTGGATCGCACGTTGCGGGCGCACGAGACAAGTAACTGCGAAATAAATACGACGAATTATTGGACTGATTTATTGAATATGGAAGGTGTGACCTTATTAAACAACATAATGAGGGGGCAAAGACATCATATGTCTGTATGGTAAGATACCAAACAATACGAAAATGTTTCATCCAAGAATAGGAGTACTTTAATGTTTTCTCATGACCGGGGAAATCTATGGACAAAGTAAGCTGCGACTAACGGTGAGGGAAAAGGGCAGTAACTGGTAAGGGGCCTCTCGTTACCTCCTTAAGATATCAAAGATCCACACTTGGACCTATTGCTTTTTGTTCGTTGTATCATGTTTGTACCTAGCTATCTCACTTCCAAGAACGCACAACTGCTAGGAGCGTTGTGCCTATGAAGAATTCATCAGTTTGACAGTTAGTCAGGTCATAAGTGTCTGGTGCGTAAGGCTGCCTCATTTACTGTACCTCGCACATACTCACAGCACATGGATCGCAAACGGGCGGGATGCAGCAAACAAAAGTGGGACACGACCCTGCACGTTCAACACGAAAGGAAAAAAGTGAATGACCCTCAGAAAGAATGAAAGAAAGAAAAAAAGAAGAAGATACGCTACAGTTCAATTTGCGGAGTGGATCTAGGCGGCGCCAAGTCCACCACACGACCGCACCTGGATGCGGTGGGAAGACCTTCGATGAAGTCTGCTGTTGGCAGTACATGCAGTCAAAGTCGTAAAGAACAACGGACAGACAGTGAACTTCTCTTTTTTTCCCCTCCTCTCTGAGACGTAATCACAGGAGCCTATAGCCTGTTGGCTAGCAACACTCACGTATGAGTGAACCACAGATAGAGTTGATCATCGTTTTAAAAACCCGGTGCCCGTCCCGAATTTGATTGACCCTTGGTCTTGCCCCTGAAGTTGAGTTATGTAATCAGAAATGATAAACATGACTTACCTTTGTCATTCCTACTCGTTTTTCTATTTCTGTTAATATTCGCTTTGTTGTCGAACAACTCATAATAGCATCACATCTTTCAGTACAGGAAAGAACAGAAAATTTAACGAGATCTTATACAAGATCTGTCTATGACAACTGGATTTAAAATTTCTTTATGCAGCTGTTATGTGTCAGTTATTCTGATGCTCTTTGACTTGCATGGATCCATTTGATCAATAACAAACTTTCTCAAGTGTCTGGCAATGACGTAATGCCCTGACAATGTTACAAGTTACGACGATATTCATCCAAGTAAAAGAATACTAGTTTATGTCGAGAATGAACTCTGTATCTATCAACTTAAACACACCTCGGTTTAAAGGCTGTTATAGAGTCTTAATGAGGGACATAATCAATTTACTTACGTAAAAAGTATGAACAAATATATTCACAACATGGTTTAGAATTGGAACTCTAAAGCGCTATGGGCAAAATTACATGCGATGTCAAATTTTGGACGCGAGCTATCATTAAGAAAAACACATTTCATTTCATTCTACATAACAATTATACTGGAACAAACTTTTTTAATGGATGGGGACGACTGATCTTGATATTCTCTTTCAATGTTTGTACTTTGTATGTATATTTGGGCCAAAGATGTTTTGGATACAGACACTGCGCACACAACACTAACGGGAGGGTGAAAGCTTGAAATGATTATTATTATAAAAGTGTAATTTTGGCGGTAGAAATTTCAACTTACATGAAAAGTCAGATTAGGGACAAGATGGATGACGATAATGGACACACTTATTTTTGTAAGCTTTGTTTTCAACGTTTGGTAAAAAAAAAGAAGAAAACATTTATGTTCAAATCTGCAGACTACCTTCCGACAACTTTTTCCTACTCAAACACATTCATTTGAGCGAGTTTTCTCTTTATTTGAATGACTCATGTTGTCCATGTTTTAGGCCAAAATATGGTCGTCGGCGAAGAATTACAAGAAGTGATAAACAACCAGGGAAATGATTTCGTTGCCTTTGCTTCGACGTCACTTTCATTCTTTATTTTGTATCTTGACGAAAATAACATTGAGCGTCTTTAATGTATCATGGCTCAGACTAAATCGTGTCCCGACTTCCTACATTCGTACCAAAGTGTTTACAAAAGTTAATCATGAAGTTTGTTGATCTGGAGGGCTACTGTTATGGATTTAGATTCATAATAAGGAAATGCTATCTATTGAGTTGCCGTTTCACATATCAGTACCATTTTGCCCAGCAAATATAGAGAAGGCACTGTATATCTTGTTTATTTATTTATTTATTTATCTATCTATTTGTTTTGTTTTATTTTATTTAATTTTACTTCATCATTCCATAATTTCTGCTTCCAGTGTGTCCGCACCAAATACTCGAATTCAATAAAGGTTTAACAATGTCATTATATGGTCATTTCTAAGTAAATCACGTGTATTTATATGTGTTTGTAGGTGCAGCTGTACATGTATTATACTTCTGTAATATTGTTTGTATTTGTATTAACTTAATCACATTTCACCTTCTTGTACAAATCGTTCATGCTGCTTTGCAATAATTTCGTATTATTTGAATATGGAAGCAAATACATGAAATGAAATGAAATGAAATGGTCACGTGTTGACGCCACGGGAACGTATTGGTAATGCAATAACACACATGACAGATGAAACTTTTACAATATTGCTTAACTTCATTGATTCCTAACTTTGGAATCAAAATGAGAATGTTTCGCATTAAATCATTTTGTGGGGAGCAACTACATCGAAATTGAACGACACGTCAACCATCTAAAAATCCACAATCTTCAATAAGTCTCCATTCTACTTCTTACTTGGCTATCATAGACATCAAAAAACGAAATGTTGACTTATTGCAAGTGAGGTTACAGGTCTCGGCTTATAGACTTTTTATTTGTTTACTGCATCGGAAAGGGATAAAAATATGACGTTGGCTTGATGAAGCGTTTTCTTGAAGCTCTTTTCCCTTTTCTTCCTTTTGTGCGCTCCCCGCAAGATGACCTGAGAAAGTACTTCGTCCACTTAAGGTTGCCCTCTTCGTCGAATAGAAGACCATATATCTTCTCAAGAAAAGGTCACGTGTTCAATTACGTCTTACAAAAACATTTTTTCTTTCTTCTCTTTTTGAACATGTACTTCTCGAAGTGCACTAAACTTGATTCTTTCTTTTGGTGTTGAAGCAAGAATAATATTCTTCGGATTCTACAGATATTTTTGCAAGCGATTGCTGCTTTCCACTTGTTTGCCTTTAACAATTTCGACGAATGGATGCCCACTTCTCCGTGTCATAGCATGAATCATTATGTAAAAGGATGTCTATTCTTTGTTTTTCATTATCGTCGATGCCATGTTTATATGGTAAATGACCCCAATATACATTACTGCCAAGAGAGAAGGGAGGGATATAGAAGATACATTACATATTAATAATGTGTGTATGTTTTATATATATATGTGTGTGTGTGTGTATGTATGTATGTATACACATATACATACATGTATACAACAAACAAACTTCAGATATCTGTAACAAAATTTTGACTAGTTTTTTACACGTTTTAATCAATGGGAAGAGTGTTAAAATTATTTTGATGATATTGAAGAGTTGGTAATTTCGTGTTTGAAAGGGTTGTCGCTGGAAACTCTTTAATTATGCCTGATCGCTCCGGTCGCCACCAATTACCTCTGATGACAGAACGAGCTCCGCTGATCCAATCTAAATCAATTCCGAGTCACTAATCAATTAAGTCAAGACCTAATTAATCATGATATGACGACGGATTTCTGATACGCGCCGAAACATCTCGTTACACCTTTTTAAGGATGTCCCAGATGTTCACGACCAGACAGATATCTATTTTTTCTTTGAATTACGTCACAGTTTGTGAGGAATGAAATCACGCGCTTATGAATAAAAGCACGCACACTAGCTTTGAAAACTTTTACTGCGTATTTCACACTTTAGGTACAGATAACAGGAAATGAACGGTTAACAATTCAATTAAACAGAACATGAAGACGTGTATTGAACCTTATGATTAGCGGTCACTACAATCGAAAATGGATGAGAGCCAATGTTTTGTAACGGTACCATGGCGACCCAAATAAACATACAATTTCTCTGACTCTTTGAGTAGTCAAAATTTAATTTTCGAAATGAATGAGCAATCTCTTGACTACAATATTTGCCATATCGTGGAATTACATTCAATATATTTTTCATAACCTATGCGAACTATACGTTTCTGGATATATGAACTCCAGATGAACCGGGGATCAAGTAATTAATAACGGTTTTTCTTTTACAGAGGTATAGGATACTATATAATGGGGACAAGATACAGACGACTGATCATAAAATAAAGAAAAAGAGCGGTCAGTTTGCTTCGGTGTGTGTCTCAAAAGAGCAACAAGAAAATGTCCTAATCACGCACAAATTCAGCAATGGAAAGAACTCACGCTCGACGCTATGCTAGCCCTATAGGGACATGATGCATATCAAATAGGAGAACACGTATACACTATCAATACCATGTTGGGCAAACATGCTGCTTCCTGTGGGAGAAGGTCTGGACCTTTCATCAGCGGCATTTGATGCTTTCCGACGGCCGGAGCTGGCGGCCCGGGGAGTCAACGCGTCCCCGCTAATGCGTATATCCGAAGCTTGTTCATACAGTTACACTTTGGTGCACGGGGGAAATGTCCTAATTCTATTACAGGCACCTTGCAGTTAGCAGGTATTTCACTCATTTTGAGTACTTCGAAATGAATCCTAAATTTGTATCACTGAAGAAAGATCTGTTTATGGCTTAATGTGAGATGTTGGATTACTCGGTGGCCACAGCGTACATTCACGTCTACGGCCCTGACTTACGATGCCAGGGCTTCACTAGCTTTGTTGGTGCTCCTTTTTTCTTTTCTTTTTCCCCCTTTTTTGTGTTTGGTTTTCGTATAGCAAGGAGGGAGCCGCCACCGAAGGGAAACAATCATAAATATTATGTGTGTGCATGTATTTGTGTGTAAAACTGTTCTATCATATCATGTGTCCAGTGTAACTCTTCTTCATCTTAATTAAAACACATATCACGTAATCGTTAAGAATGTAATCAATGGCGAAGCATATGAATTAATTAATTCTATTATACCTCACAACATTAATGTACATAGGCCTATACACCATTAAGAGCTCACAATACTTTCACAATCATTGCTATATACGTTGATTGATGCATAACAGTGTGTAAACTGAAAACACAATAACGTAGAAACAAAAAGGAATTTGTGGGATTGCAGTCGTATCAACTGTCATGTTAATCGGACTGACAGATGAGAAGACATTGATATAGAGCGTTTGTGTTGAGTGTTTTAGAACTATACTTCAGACACGTGGTCGACTATGCACTCCGTCATCACCTTGTCTGTATACACATGTAGACATAAACAATACATGTACCACCAAACAATGCCAAACACTGGTGAACATTTACCCCGATCTCTGGATATCAACAGAATCATCTCTGTTATATCAGTGAGATATTACATCAGTTCTTCTCTACTTACACGGAATATAACTATTTCAACTTCTAGCCGTGCTGCAGATGTATTACTATTAATTTTACTAATTAATTTTTTCTTCATGTACATCTCTGAAGACATTGCCAGAACTTCGCTTCATTAATGATAGGAGGAAAATCAGTATAAATTGCCTCGTACGCATATTTCACATTCCTTATTCCACAAAACTTACATTTTCGTAGAGCTCATGTCATTTAATTTCCAAAGAGCCATCCAGGCGTAACAACTTTATTCGACGAATTTCATATAATTATAATGATAATGATCCGACAAAACTTCAAAAACACTCAACCTGATGTTCATGAAGCAAGTATTCCTCTTCGAATTGTGTGTGATAACAAGATGATTCCGGCTTCTTGCTTCAATAACGTTTTGCCGCATGTGAAATAATTGTGATTAAGATTAAGGCTGCAGTCAGTTCTCATTTTGATTTCAGTTTTCTCATCATAAGGAAATGCATAAAAGTTTTGCTTTTTGATGAAATGCATCTGTACGTGATTTTCTTAGTTTTGTGTATATAACACGGTTTATCTTTCAATTAGAAATGGTAAAAATGGGGGGGGGGGGGCTGGGAATGGAAGTGTGTGATAAGAATACCTCCACGAATATAGTAAATAGCAGTTTACGGCTCACACCGCACGTAGACGCAATTGATTTATGATATCACCAACCCTCCTCTCGCCTAAAAGATATAAAATTACCGGCTTCTTTACTCGCCAGGGGTCTTAATTACTCACCCCTGTGCGTCAAGCTGACAGCTACCAAAACAGTTATTTACGCACTTGCCATTTTTTATTTCCTTGCTGGTGGGCTATATTCAGAAGGCGATCAAATGAACTTACAGACATTTTCAGATCATTTGAAACCCCGAATGAGCATTGCGCTTCCCTTGCAGCATGAAGCAAAAGAAATAATTCGCATACTTTTACGTCCACCCCTGAAGTCAGTTTTTCCAAAACGACCAAAGTTTTATGTAATTCATGTGGTACTTTTTGTTTGTTTGCCCAGCACTTCTTGATGCAGAATACACACACACACACACACACACACACACACACACACACACAGACACACACACACACAGAGAAAAAAAAATCGACAGACGTGTGATTGACAGGCAGTCGAATTTGATATATCTGCATCTCTCAAGAAACTACCATCCTAGACGGGGAAGGGGGGGGGGGGGTACATGCCTTTAAGATTTCTATGTGAAGCATAAAGAAAAAAGGAAGCAAAACGGATCATGGTTACTTTTTTATATCCCCAACCTTTTTGAGAAATCCCTCCTCATTTTTTGTTGATCATTTTGTTTACGAAATACCACGACGGCGGTGGTGAAGTTTTCCAGGGCTGTCTGAAGGTATTTTAGCTATGGACCCCGTCTCTCCGAGAAACTATCGGTTGTCATAACGAATTCCACATATTGGCAAAACGACCCGATGACGGATGGGTTAATGCTAGCCTCTGCACGCGAAGAGGATCACGGGAGCGGCGCGACTAGGCAAGCAGATCGTCAACAAGTGACATTTCTTGACCAAAAATCGACTCTCACTATATGGCTTCTTCCTAGCTGTGTCTGCTCGTTCAGCACATGCTTCTTGATTGGTTGCTTTACTCTTCACAAACAAAATAACTAACGTAACAAAAACAACAGTTCAACCTTTTTACAAGCAGTGTACCGTCACCCCATAGCGGTGTGTTGTAACTCGATGGTCAGCCGCCACTCTTGCAATGATAACGGCGTGTAAACAGTGATGCAATCCTTTGTTGGTCATGAGTTTGTTCCCCTCCTTGCTAGATGTTTGTTAACAAGAAATAAACAGACGAAGCCCCACACAAATTCAAGAATAAAAAAAATAACGTGAAAGTAAAACCTAGGGAAAAGATTATGATAAACTTACTCAATGATTATGAGTTTGAGATAAACGTCCATAAAGAAAGTGATCCTCGCTTTGTATTATGTAAACATTGTACAGCTGAAACACCACAAATAACACGTGTGTGTGTGCGTCTATGTGTGTGTGTGTGTGTGTGTGTGTGTGTGTGTGTGTGTGTGATCGCTTGGAATATACACCAACAGGAGAATGATAGCATACAGTGGCAGAAGAGATCACTATACTAAAATACGAGTCCAAAGTGACACTCAGGTACTATACCACTGTGACACAGGTCTGCAGTTGAAACATCGCACATGAATTTGTGTAAAGGGAAATGATTTAGTAACAGTTTTATTTTTCTTAACTCGAAAACTCGAAAATCGGATGTACAACTTTTGTACCATCTTTGGCACGTGTGTTATGGCACCAGAAGTCAACTATCGCTTAGTATATCCCTATCACATGTTCATCATAGTTACTTAGTTACAAAATCCGATTCCGAAGGTTAAATGTGGAAAAATGTAATTTTATATTATGATAAAGCGCGACCTGTATGGCGCTCGAAAGTCCACCCATATATGATTAATAGTCCCAGCAGTGCATTTTGATGATGAGTAGTAGACGTTGCATTATGTGAAAGTAGCGCGGTGGATTGGGAACACAATCTGGTGCCGAATTCTGAAGTTAAAGACAGGAGCAACTCCTTGTTTTATACTGTCACATATTAAATATAAAAGCTGGATAGCGACCGTAGAGTGGAGAGTATATTTTAATGATAGTCTCGTGAAATTATAACGTCGTCGCACTAGTGTCTGACGAAGATCTATCAGCGAGTCGCGTTGATATCAGCGTGCAAGAACGCAATGCAATTTATTTGACCTCTCGCAACGCACACATTTTTTTTTATTTCACTATACTATGTATTAGTGACCACGAAAGACACCTAACAATATTCAGTTAAACATCATATCATCATTAGCCGAGGCAATCCAAAAGATCTATTTAAGCAAGAAATCAAGCTTTTGTAAATTTTGATTCCTTTAATTCTAGGCAAGACTGAAACTGAGAGGCACAGATGTGGGAATCGATAGCCTCGATTGTGGCGATTAAAAGGGTAGGATTTATTCAGTGCTACCTCCAATAGAAAATGACCTGGACAACGGAAAACACACACAACAGAACAATAAAGACGACAAACAATCTGTCACTGTTGATCCACTGGAGGACCATCGTAGAGCTAAACATTCGCCTTCTGTGATGGGAAATGAAGAATTCATTCAAAACGAAGAAATGGTACACCAATCTGAATCATTGCTTGAACGTAAAACTGCACCAGAGAACGTCGAGAGAGAACTGATGAGGCAAAAATCTCTCTGTATCGATAAACCACTAGGGAGCTAACGGACGTCTATCAACGTACCGTCCAGTCTGGCCCGTCTTCACAAGCACAACAATTTTGGTCCGGACGAAGGAGAAAGAGAAGAAGCTAAAAGAAGAAGCTACAATAGGCAGTGTTGAGGCAGGGAGGTGGAAGGAGACTCTCCCACCTCCCTGGTTGAAGCCTGTGCCCACGCCGTAACCAAGGACGCGAAGTACATTCACCTCGTTCGAAGGATAACTTATATTCACTGTATGGTCTTAAAACGCAATCCTCCTGATAATGTTACAATTGCACGAACCAAACATGGCAGATTTGGCCCTGTCCTGAATTGACCAATATAAGAACCAGTGCAGAGTGAAAGGCTTGAAACACTTCCCTATGTACGCCTCATATCAAAGTTCCCTTTCATTTCTCGGTTTGACGGCTGTTTTTAATCATTCATACCATTTCCATCACAATGGGGATTGATATGTTGGTTGGCGACTACCAATGTATTCCCACGGGAAGGCCAAGCTTTGCTCATCTTGCATCTGCATGAGGTAAGATCAAAGTCGGCTGAGGAAGAAGTATGTTAATAACTGAGAAAAATGGGGAGGGTTTGCATTCGGCTGGGGAGGAGGCCATGGTACCGGAGCGCTACATAGATGGGTGTGGTTTCTCACACCTACGTCAGGCCCTGCAGGGGTCAAAGACGATGTTGTCGTGAAATTTGAGCAGGCAAGGTGTCGGACTCGCGTCTCGCTCGATGCCAATGGCTCGACTTTGACTGTTCGGGGTTATGAATCAAACATCCACGTAATGAAGATTTCAAGTGGATTGTCACAATGCGATGAATCTCACGGGAGATCCTACACGCATTCAAAACACATTCTGGCTGGCGCTAGTCTTCGCAAACAGTCACTGAGACAGATTATTCAGACTACAAGCATAAAAGTGAGATGTTGAAAGAGTGTTTAACGCTGAAGAGGCATATTCTATAATAATAATCGAATCTAGCACTTGCCCTCTTCCCGTAAAGAAATTGGCATAATTATGTAAAATTATACAGTCGCCGGTGATATTTACATGTCTCGTAAAACGCAGGAGTGCCTATTCACATCTAAATGTAAACGAATGTCCCTCGTAAAAATCGACACTTTATATCTAACATAAGTACGTAGGTGTATTATGTTAGTGTCTGTGTGTATTATGACGTGACTGTGTCTTCATCCGGCGCCTAAACGACACCGGTGAAACCTCAAAAACGTCACGCCACATGCACATGTAATAACACATTCGTGGCACATTATCACATTTGCTTTCCCCAACCCCCTCCCTCCTAAAAACAAAACAAAACAAAACAAAAAACAAAGGAAAAAAGATACCCTAAAACAAAACAGAACAGTAAAAAACAACAGCTCGTCGTCCTATCACTTCTGCCCCGTGCTATGCACGTCCATTAGTACCCGTCTGACGCCTCCGCTACAGCACCCAGGGTAGCCCTTGGCCTGCGCTAATAGGATGATATTCTAGAGAGGAAGCTGTGAAGAGGAGCGAGCGCTGACAAAAGGGCGGGATATCAATCGCGGGAAAGACGCGAGGTCGCGCGCATCCATTTTTCATCTCGTTTTGCTCGCTTCCGCGCTTCGTCCAATGAAGATGTGGAATGAATTGACAGGTGTTAAGCGGGAGGTCTTACCGAAGCGTATGAAGGGGTTGGATGAGAGGAAAGGGGGGGGGGGGGGGGCAACTGGAATGGGTTGGATGATCTTGGAGCAGGAAGATCGGGTTGATGAAGAGTGTGCATATCGGATAGGGATTGGGGGGGGGGGGGTCGTGCAGATGCCAACATCATCCAATGAACGTGACTCTATGTATCAATAATACCTGATTAATGCGTGTTTAATGCTCCCTCATTATTCTGACGATCATTATCGACTATAGATGCATGAAAAAATATGGCGTCTTTTTTTAAACGGTTGATACTCGATATCATTTCCTGAGATAGAGGTTCCATACGCTTTTAATAGCAGACCGCAGTGAAGTTAAATACAGTTTAAAACATTGAAAACATAATACGCTCGTACTATCTTTGGTTGCACAAAATCTGATAGGGGAATCTATACCTATTTAAAACACTTCAAAATTGCTGAGAGGGCTGCTTATCTTTCGGCAAGGGAAGGCTTGGTTGAAAATGCCTTCAACCTTCGCTGGCAATTAACATGCACATGGATCAGAAGTGAGTACAGATTATGGAACGCTTCCAAATATGATGGGAACTAATGCAGATAATAGAAATGACATTGTGTAGGGATTAACCTGGTACCCCCTCCCCCTCGTCCCGTTACTTTGCAGAAATTAAAGGAGGAAAAAAAATTAAACATTGTCCTCACTCTGAAAGCTGCACATTCATGGGTGAGGGTTCATTTCGTTGTGCTGCTGAATTGCTATCATGGCGTCTAAATAAATGAGCACATTCAATTTGCCTTCGTTCGTTTTAATAATTCACGTTAATAGGGTCGTAAAGTTGTGAGTGGAATAGCGCGTTTGCACGTAACCGTCGCGGTGTAGGTGATCAAGCATGCAAGGAAATGGAGCTAGATAAATCAAACAAACCGGCACTGTATGAGTAATTTAAACTGGAGAGATTGTCTGCTTTTCCTTTATTTGTTACCGTTCGGACATAATCATCTGAAACTGGGTGTATCTGCAAAATGCTTTAAAGCGTGGTGCAGCTGTAGCAGCGATTTATTTAAGGATCTATAAACTATTTATTATTGACTTTATGCCTTACTAGAATCACAGGCACCAACGAATATCATGCAGAGAGTTCATTAAAAAAGAAAATTGTCCCAAAACGTGTGGATTCAATGAATGCACAGAGAACTGGGGAACACTTGTTGACATTTTGAAAGTAATCTGATATTCCACTCAAATATTTAATTTTTTAAAGTTTGAATTAATTTTGGTGTGCCATTTTCTCTTTATGTGAGGTTTACAACAAATCGTGATTTCACAGTATTAGAAGAGTTTGTTTTCCTCTGACATTGAAAGAGTACTAATTAACGTCCTTTAGAAAGCAACGGAAATAATATTCGCCCAATGTCTCACTAGTACGGAAAGGGGTTGTTACTTTCATTTGAAAAAAAGAAGAAGATTTGTTTAATTCCCGTACATCGTCTTAATACTGTTCTATTATTACTTTGAATTGTTATGAGGGGTTGTACATGGAATTGACCAAACCTTTATAAAACTACGCTTTTGACTCGGATCCACCTATTTTCCTAAAATTCTTAATGAGCGCATCAATAATCTTTCTGCATTTACTGAATCCACATTTGTGTTTACGGAAACGTTCCCTTACATATTTAAGCGAGGGCACTTCAAGATATTCTTTCTGAAAAACAATTCAAAAGGTGAAAGAAGTGGCTGTGTTCCCTATTTTTCTCTCTTTCCCTCTCCGACTTTGTGAGTGTACACTATGTGGAAACATAAACATAAAGAGCTATCGCTTATGATACTCAAGTACTTTGACGAGATCTCTACGTGTCACAGTCTAGGAGCTGGCATAACATGCCATTTCACAGATACAGCGAAACGCGCCCGATAGTTTTGGGTTTGTTTGTTTTTGTTTTTTGTTTTCACCTACACGTAGGCGTATTATCCTGCCAATGAATTTTCAAAAAGACAACAGCTAAGTTATCGACTTCTTAGCAATTGAAGAATTCGGTCATTACCAGTGGCAAGTATCGCGAGTATCCTGTACGTATTTTGAATGTCGATAGCTGATCAAACATTTATGCATTCTCCCTCAAAGTATACCGTTATAGCCACCTAAAGATTAAAGCGGGCTGGTCCAATCTACAATAGCTAAAGCAAAATGAGAGCGACTTCCAGTCATGACAGTAGAATTACTGAAAGACACAGGTGACACAATTACTGGGCCATCATCAATGAATGCAGGAACACCCGCCAATTGTAATTAATCAGCAAACAAAGCAAACTGTGGGTTTAACTTCCATTGACTTCGCACGAACAGCACATGTATGCATGTAAAATTTAGTGAATTACATAATGCTTTAAAAATTCAAAAAAAAATTCAAAAAAAAAAAGAACCACGTCCCTCACTATTCCAAAGTTAAATTTCTGCTTTTGGGTAAATTCTCAGTTCACACCCAGCTTTCTGCGATTAGCGAATTGAAAGCGATGTAACAGATACCCCGTCCACAGGTTCAATGTACTGGTCATGAAGCCCACTGGGATGACGAGAAACAAATCTATCGGCTGGAACGCGCCGGAGCTCTCTATCAAAATGAAATAAAAGTCTGGGTGAACGCCATTCACAAACGCACCGCATAAATCGGGTAAACACCTGGCTAAAATTCTTCGCGCCCTCCCGAACTGGACGGGGGTGGGGGGAGGGGGGGGGGGGTGGAAGAGACGAACTAGGACAAAAGAACAAAACAAATGATAGTATGTTAGCTACCTCTACGAAGTCCTGCTTCAGCATCCGTCTGGCACCCATAAACCACATACTAAGCACTATATAGTATGTGGTTATGCCCTCCCTTCTACAAAACGCTCCCCAGCCTCCAGCTCATTGTGTTTGAAAAACGGTACGACAGAAGAAATTACAAACATAACGTAAAAAAAAGCAAAACTCTCACGTGGGTAGTAGATATGTTGGGCGAGAAAGATTAGAAATCAACATAATATTTGAGCTGTTTTGTACGTTTTTGCCATCATACTGCGCATGCGCAATCGACTCAGCAGTCGAGTTGGTCATGATTTTCAATGGAACTGTGAATGAGGGTAATACTCGTACCATCTTAATATAGAGTAGGCACGTTACTAACACCTGCATGCAGACATTTGTCGTGGCTGTTTCGCTTTTATTCGTCTGTATGTGTCTCTCTGTGTATGTGTTTCTCATACGCCTGGATGTCTTTTTCTCTTTTGCAGCAGATGGAGAGTGAAAAACATTGCGGAGCAAGAATGGATTTAAAGATTTAGATACAGAGGAAAAATAAACAGATGAAGCCACTACATGCTATACGCGAGTGCCAATGTCAACAATTGCCTTGTTTTGTGACAACCCGAATGAATCATTTTACTTTCTTACTGTCGACAGGCATTTCCTGGCCGATGTCCGACACTATATAAAACAAGAGACCCGCGGGTCTAGCGCTCACCTGAGTATCGCAAGTTCACCTTTCACGCAGTCACTAATCTAAATTATTCACAGCTCTACCAAAATTTGACCAGGCATTCTCAAGTGGCAGATGAAAATGTACAATAAGGGCCCAATTTTTTGAGATTTCTTGATTTGGGGGGGATTGGGGCCCCCTGGGGCCCTCTGGGTGGGGCATGGTGCCCAGTTTAATAAATTGAGATCCTGACCCCCTAGGGATGCTACAGTGTACCTGCCAAGTTTGACAAAAATCCATCATGAGGTTTTCAGGAAGAAGATGAAAATGTACAATTCAGGCCCCCATTTGGACCCTTCCAACCAACCCCCCCCCCCCCTACCCCCAAGAGGGGCACCCCTAGATCTCCTATGAACAAACCTGAAACTACAGTCATTAATGTACTCACTCATAGTATTATCTCAACTCTATAACTTCTGATTCTAGAGAAGATTTTTAAAGATTCCTTCATTTTGGGGGTTTGGGCCCCCTGGGGGCCCCCTGGGCGGGGCATGGTGTCCATTTTAACAAATTGAGATCCTAACCCCCTAGGGATGCTACCAGCCAAGTTTGGTGAAAATGGATCATGGGGTTCTCAAGAAGAAGATAAAAATGTACAATTTAGGCCCCATTAGGACCCCTCCTCACCCCCCCCCCCTCCCCTGGGTCCCAAGGGGGGGGGGCACCCCTGATTCTGCCATGAACAAACTTGAAACTACAGTCATCAATGTACTAACTCATAGTATTAACCTAGCTCTATCACTTCTGGTTCTAGAGAAGAAGATTTTTGCGGATTCCTTAATTTTGGGGGGTTTGGGCCCCCTAGGGGCCCCCTGGGTGGGTCATGGTGCCCATTTTAACAAATTGAGTTCCTAACCCCCTAGGGATACTACCTGCCAAGTTTGGTGAAAATGGGTCATGGGGTTCTCAAGAAGAAGATGAAAATGTACAATTTAGGCCCCATTAGAACCCTTCCCCACCCCCCTCCCCTGGGTCCCAAGGGGGGGCACCCCTGATTCTGCCATGAACAAACTTGAAACTACAGTCATCAATGTACTAACTCATAGTATTAACTTAGCTCTATCACTTCTGGTTCTAGAGAAGAAGATTTTTACAGATTCCTTAATTTTGGGGGGTTTGGGCCCCCCTGGGGGCCCCCTGGGTGGGGCATGGTGCCCATTTTAACAAATTGAGTTCCTAACCCCCTAGGGATGCTACCTGCCAAGTTTGATGAAAATCGGTCTTGGGGTTTTCAAGAAGAAGATGAAAATGTAAAAAGTTTACGCACGACGCACGACGCACGACGCACGACGGACGCCGGACGAAGGGCGATCGCAATAGCTCACTCGAGCCTTTGGCTCAGGTGAGCTAACAAACCAAAACAAATTTATCTCAAATCTGTTCCAGTTTTCCCACTTTTCCAAATCGAAACGTATTGTGTATAATAACTTTTCTCCTTCTAACTTATCTTGTTCTACAAAACTTTTAATCACATGTTCCGTTGGCGGTGTGTTATTTTTCCTTCCTTAACAAAGTAATTTCTTAGCTAAAATCATTGCATAATTAACTATATTGAGCTTTTTCTTTGTGTGGTAAATCAATACTAAAAGAATTTCTTCCCAACTCAACTGACATCAACATAATAATAATAATAATAATAATAATAATAATAATAATAATAATGCTTTATTTACCCAGGGTAGCCTCTTCAATGTTGCCACTGCTCTACCAGAAGGCCCTGCTATTATCATTAACCTTGCGTTGCCGGGTACCCATTTATACACATGGGTCGAGAGGGACACAGTGGGTAAAAACATCTTGTCCAAGGACGTAAGCACTGGGCGGGATTCGAACTCGTGTCCTCCGATCGGGAGTCGGGAGTCTTATCCACTATGCCACAGCGCCCCCACATAATCAATAAAGTACTGCACTTTTCCCAAACCTTCCAAATAAATTCACTTGAATAAAATAAATGTTTATAAATCTCTTCCTCTTTATGGCAAAATCGATCGACAAGAGCCATGCCAAAACAAGGTGAAAGGGATACTAAGTAGCATGATTCGTTGCTCCGCCGCGGCGGATTGTACAACACCATCGTATGACGTAGTGTCCATGTCCTGTTTTGAACGACATTCTGGTAGCACATAACAAACGTAATGCAAGACTGGCGGGGCAAAGCGTGAACGAAACGTCACATGGCAGACGAAACTACATCTCATAATGGTGACGTTAATGAAGACGGCTGTGATTACAACGGAAAAGATACGAGCAACGCCATACACAGATGACAGAGGAGCTTGAAGAGACGTAGACTGACAGAAACGGAGAGAAAAACAAAGGCCACGGATAGGAGTGACTACGCCCCAGGCAACGTTAGAATATATAATTATGCCGAAATGTCAGCACATTGATATTAGAACTAAAACATCAAAAGAAACAGAATCATCTTGAAATCAGAAACAAAGAGACATAAAATGCGGAGAGTCAGGCGGGAAGATGGCCCACAGAAGAATAAAACCTCGTGTCTGACGAAGTGTTGTATGAAGAGTCGAAATGCAAAGCGCATAGCAGAAGCGATCGGGCAAGAGTCAAGGACGGAGCTGCGCGCTTGATGACGATTCCATGCGTTTTGTTCGGGGAGCGAGCGAAAATAGCATAAGGGCGCGCTCTCCTGAATGGTCGCCGCAAGTAACCGAGCGACCACAGACGCAATACCCATTCGCAGCGATCAACAAATCCGAATTTGTTTTTGATAATCAACCGACAGCTCGTAGGAGCTGCCCCGTATGGGAAAATGGCATTTTCAGGCAGACATTGCACGATAGTTGTCCACCTTCCTATCACTATCAGCAATGGGAGTCTTCTCTGATTGATATTGCACAAGTCTTCCTTCTATTCTCACGGTTCATTAATATAGACCAACAGGGGCTAATCTGGTCCTTATAATACTTATCAAATCGTCTGTTCTTCTGGGATAATGAACGAGAAGTAAAAATATCAATGTGGAAACTAAACCTAGTTTTGCTATCAAATATATCGTAGCACCTATTGTAGGCTATAGTATAACGAAGGTGGTGTTGTTGATTAACCGGAAGTGTTCCTACGCACTGGTCGTTGAATTTGAGCCAATGTGATTGTCTCCAAATCAATGATACGTGCGATGAATGAGATGAGATATAACGGGAGGAAAGGGGTGGGTCGTTATCAAAGGCTTCCAAGTTGGTGTTTCCGATACGGTCGAGACGCAAGTTCGTCTCCAACGTCACAGTACCACTCCAATATCCAACGACCCGTGGCGGGATTATGATGTGTTGAGAGCTTGGCGTAACCCGAGTATGTCAGAACGAGAACACTTCTTTACCACCCCGTTATGCCCCTTTCACAACCGACGCGCGCGCGCACACGCACAAATATTTAGGACTCACACCTGTATAAAGAATGGAATATCAAGAACCTTATCACTTTTCGTATTGAAGATACTGACATAACGCGGGAAAATTTACGAGAAAAGGCAATATTACCTGCGGTTGACGCAATAAAAAAAAAATCTTCTACAAAATGCATTTCATTTTAAGGCTGGCCTCGTTTTCATTTCAGTAACAATGTAAATTAAGAGGGATTAGCGAATATCTGGACAATAAGTTTAAGGGGTGAACACGTAGCTTTTTTAAGGACCTGTCAGCTGAGCTTAAGGTTTGAAATATCAAAACCAATAAATACTTCGTGTCTTTCATATCTTTTCATTTTCTAACACGAGTGCGTCTGAAGAATCATTCGTAGAGGTGAGGCCGTGTACCAACATACGTACGGGTTTAACAAAAAAACCTTGTCTGGCAGACACAATGTACCAGGATAGTGACTTGATTGCCTAAAGAGAAGAAAGTTATGGAGTTTCTCATGTTCACCATGTTCTCATCGAAAAGTGGAATTGGTTGCAACCACATACGCACATTAGGAGCGGTAGTATTGCCATCATCACACAACTCTCCCATAGGTTCGTCTCCCAATACATTACAAGAATCATGTTTTTTTCTGGTAAATAATTTAGCAACTACAATTAACCCCTTCCTTCATAAATCATGACAGCTAGTTTATGACAAGACTGTGATGTAGAGGATATTGCTTTTTCCAAGTTTATATTAACAAAGAGAAAGGAAATTCGAGAATATTTAGACACGAGACAGTGGGATTATTGAGAGGTGACGTCATTAACATCTCCTCTTAATAGGCCTACATATTCAACTGATACTGAGAATTAGTATCGAGAAAACATGTGAAACTTTAGAATATCAAATCTCTTTATTTGAGGTACGATTTTTCTTCCATTCTCTTTAGACTTTTTTTTTTCACAATATTCACTAAAACTTCATCATATAATTAGTTTGTGCACTCCGGCACTGTTTAATGATGAGTCAGTTGGAAAAAATCCTAACTGCATGGTCCTATTATACGACATGCTACCAGTGCCTCGGGTAGGTTGTAAAAATGAAACTCCTCAACTAATTGCGCTTGAAAAAGACCGCTAAATGCTTCAAGATGTTGCGAATCTGTGTGAGTGGATTTTCCCATGCTCAACTATTCTCATAGACCGTGGTATCCGAATAAACCGATTTGGATACAATTTACAAGCATGGGGACATTCCTGTTCATATATTGACGGTGACGGCACTATTTGACAAAACGTCTGTATGCTTCAGTGTTTCTTCATACACTTGACCATAGTATCAGAGCTACCAGCCTCTGCAGATTAAAAAAACCCCCCAAAAACAAAATTAATAAATAAACAAACAAAAAACATACTGGCGCGGAGTACAAACATATTTTGAAGGCAAAACCTATATTTTGGCTTAGAATGGGAAAATTGCATAAGCTAAGATTGCTATTCGGGTTTGTTAATTGGTTTCCTTTTTGAAAGTACAATGTATAACCTAAACCTAAGCATAATAAACAAATGGCGTCACGGTGGATAACACGGTTCTATATTTCTGATGTTAATGGGTCCTTTCTTCAGCCACTGCATTGGTGTGGCTGTTTTGTGGGTCAGCATTACGATACAAATGCGACCCAAAGCCAAACCTTCTCAGGTTGCAACCCCGCGAAAAGTACATCGAAGTTATTCAGTGAAGAACGCAAGTGACAACGAAGAACGTCTGGACTTTGACGCATACAGTTTGGTAGATAGTTAGCGACCAGATTCAACATACAGACGCTTTATTTCCAGTTTTGCTTCGCTCGCGCCATGTGCAGCCATTATTTAAGGAGAAAATGATAATAGATGTATATACATTAGCAGTTTTGACCATACTAATTATCTATCCTGGATTGCCGCTCCTTAAGAATCTACATCACCTCTTTGACGATGTTGTCACGTATCTCTACTTGTTTTGTTGTCGAAGGTTCAGGATCAAAACAATGACGTCATCAATAATTTGATTGTCATCTATCTTAATCGATTGCCACATGGGTGTATATCATACTCACAGCTCAGACAGGGAGCAAAAGCTTTGTGAACTAAACAAGAGCAACATTGCAAAGAGACAGCACATCAACGTAAAAACCCCATCTCTCGTAGAATACATACAGGTATCTGTATTGTGGTATGAGGTACTTACTTTATTTTCTTTCTATTACGACGTGAAATCCTGGTATCAAATCCTGTATGATCCCTATCCATACGCGGGGAGATAACAGAAGCCACACAAACATCTGTTTATTTCTGGGAATAGGTAAATGAACCATGGGGGTGCTGTCCCGGAACCGCCACAATACTGTCGAATTCTGACAACTTGGAAAAGTTCATCAGCAGCAATGTTATCCTCACTGGCATTAATGTTCCCATTTTGTAATATCACAACATAATGTCTCTTTGATTTGTTACAACTGTGGGAGAAAAAGTTGAATATGACACAATTCTCTCTCATTAGTTCTCATATTCATCATGTCAAAATTTGCTCGACCCTATATGCGCTGGAGGGCTAGCGGCCAGGAGAGCCAGCGATGTGGGGCTTGATACTGCTTGTTCGTGTCGTGAATCGCACAAATGCGGTCGCTGGGGAGAAGGCGAAAATTGAAGCGGCGACGCCGTCATCTCGGTCGGCCAACCTCTCGTGCTCTCAGGGGGATGAAAAGACTATCAACACAATTTTCTCTCTCTCTTCATTTTTAAGAGAAACATCAGCCAGCTCTATCCTCAGCATACCAAATGTTCAATAATCGTGGAATAATAGTGAAATAATAGTGGAATTATACAAGAGCTTCATGTGATAATTATCGGAAAGTCGCGAAATTAACAAGAACTTATCCTTGTCACGTGTGTCAAGCTCATTGAAGACTGCGTCTTCGATAGCATGCGCCCCTATATTTAGATCACAAAGTTATTGTTGAAACAAAGAAAACTCCTGTAATAGCTTTGTCCGTCAAAAGTTTCCAATAATCAGGCCATACTCAGAGCCAGTCCATATCATTACCAGCGACTAACTCCCAGCTTGGCCTACAAATCAAGAGAGATGATTTTCCGTAATTCAGACGGAAAACCTACTTTCGTTACCCCGCAGAATTCCACGCCAACCTCGTCGCGAGAAAACAGGGCAGACCGCCCGGGGAAAGTACGAGGACCTTCCCGAATCGACTCGGTGGTATTAATCGTAATTTGCCCCGCTAACCCGGGCCCATCTCGTCTTACTACCCAACAAGATTGGCCCCGTATGGCTAGGCTACAGTAACAGGCTATACAATGAAAAGAGACCAACAAGTTGGTCAAAATAGCGACTCATCAGAATTACGCTCCAAATTTTCAAACAAACAGATGGAATCTATGTACTTACGCACTTCGTCAAATATGTTATTTCTCATATCTCAAAAATACATTACTTTTTTTCATGCAATGGCCTCTCAGCGTCTGGAAACAACTCTATCAAAACATCTAGACGAGGCAACGTTATGCGACTCTTTCAAGGTAAACTCAAAAGCACTGGATATTACTGACAATTGAAACGGGTGTATATGTGGCAAGAGGATTTCTTTCAAATCAACTATTTACATCACTCAATAGCGGGTCAGGGGTCAGCATTTGATGTCAGAGATTGTGACGTCACACAATGCTTGTCAGCTGAAGTTTAAGAGGACACGAATCACGTTGGAGTGCCATCATTTTGTTCACCACGACTCGCAAACATTGTAGGCCTCTATGTATTTTTCTTCATTATTTTGCCGTCAGTATAAACCTCGCAAGTATAAAACTCTACGCCCGAGCGCCATACAAGGATTTGCCAATGTCCAAGGATCTGTAAAGGTAAATAGTCGAGCACATGAAAACACTTGATGATTACGTAATAGTGAAAACGTAAGACTCTCTGTGTGTGATATCAATACGAAAGGGATTCGACAAAGACACTTCATACATGTACGTGGCACATGTGTACTAGCATCATTGATATGCAGAAATGACGTATCGCAATGCACACACGTATGCATAGGAAAAAAAAAGTGAGTGCAAAAAAGTATATATGTGTGTATATATATATATATATATATATATATATATATATATATATATATTTTGACAGCTTTCACACCATAAATGTACATTATGGAGTGTGTAGGCCCTATTTAGACGTTTATGAAATCCGTACTGCGAATTCGCTCTGGCGAAGTGAATTCCATCCTCTGTTTTAAGTATTAGACGCATCGTGTCAAAATTAATCGCTTCTAGGGGCTGGGTACTTTTTTACCGATTGTGTTTCTGAGCGATCTTTTTTTTATGGAATGTGAAGTGCAGTTGTCTTTTTCTCCCGCACATGGACAAGAATGAGTTAAGAGCTGGAGCTAGACCGATGGCTGGACACTTGTACAGTAACTCGTACATAGTTTTGTGCAAATATCTCATTCTTTAAATAGTAAAATTTCTTTCACGTTTAGTGATCAAACGAACTTTACTCCTGTTAACAGCATAATCAAGTAATTTGATGGAATATACTCATCTATTCATTTACTGTCACTTGTAGTAAAAGCACCAAAAATATTTCTGACTTGCTAAACTTAACAGATAAAGATGATTTTATCAATCCAGTTGATTTTGGGCGGAAATCCTTTTTAGAGTTCGGGGAATGCCAAGTACATCATCTGTAAATATGTAACTTTTGAAACTGTTACGCGAAGTCACAAACACGACACAATGGCATGCCCTGTTGTCGTATGCTTGAACCTTAAGCACAAGTAAAATATTCATATGATTGATATCATCATTGCATTTAGTTAACAACTCTTAGTGTAACTTCTGTGTAACCTCAGACAAAAATTTGGAATAGATGAATTTAGCGAATTATTCGTACCCCCTCCCCACCCGATGCCACTTTTCAATCACGAGTAGAATTTAATATTATGGAAACATGGGGAACACATCCACAGTGATTATATTGACAAATATGTTTCCATGTTCACTATAAGAAATCATTATCTGTAAAATACATATTTTGCGCCTGAATGTAGACTACATCACAGTGCGTTTTGCTATCGGGGTAAGAAAGCGAGTAATCTCAGTGGTCATCGCCATGCGACGTGTGAACCTCGGGGATTTACCCACGTAAATATTGATATTTGGATAGAAGGGGTTGGACGTTGAAGCAGCCGACCTAGGGCGGGCGGCAAACCAAGTGATGGCTTCATTAACACCACATGTGGCGAGTGAGATATAAACCTTTGCGCGCTATGTCGACGCTCGCGATTTTCCCTGGGGTGTTTCTGTAACTTTTGACCCTTGCTCAAGTTTGCCGGGAGATGGCGTCAATCTTTTTAGCAGAAACGAAACTCGGCGAGCACTGAACGTCCGTGCCTCATCAAAGCTCCCCACCAATTCCCAAGGGGAGAACAAATGTAAAAAGAAAAAAAAAGTAAGTCACATCTTGGTGGCATGATTAAAAGGGAATGAAACCCAGCTATATGCATGTGTATTGAGTAAATGCAGGAATAGAAGAATTCTAGTAGAACACATCAGTTAAGTTTGACGAAGATAGGACGATCCGCTGAAATGTTATGAATATTAGTTTCGGTGCATCCATCGCTGGACAGTTCGTGACGTCAAAAACGATATTTAAAAAAAAAAAGAGCAAGAGGATTCCACAAATATTGTGAACGAAAAGTACACATTCTTTTGACTTGCTACTGACATATATTACGAATAACACTATTTTCCCTGCTGAGTGTGAAAGAGACAAGTCAAGTGTTTTTTTATTTCATGATGCTATAGAAAAGGGAAAATATGTTGCATTTTCTTTGTTTCTTTGTATTGTTGTCAATACGCGACGTCGAAAATGCTGAGCTTTTTGTGAAGTTCTCCGTTTATTTCACATTTCAAATCGACTTTAAATAAAGGCTTCATTTCAGATTCCAAGAAAGAGATGATTAAGTGCAATGTATGCATTGAATTTGTTGTATATTTTTACTTGAAATGGGAATAAATAAACGAAACGAAACGAGAAACGAGAAAAATTATACGCCATGGCCGCACCAAAATTTTGAAAATGCATAACGTTTGTACAGATTGGCCGATTTTCTTCAAACTTTTACTGTTGTGTTGTACTACTGCTGCTAAATTCACTCAATCCGTATATGTATGTATGTATGTATATATATATATATATATATATATATATATATATATATATATATATATATACATACATACATATATATATATATCGTTAACGATCGCCCCGTCACTCTACAGGCATGCTAACCTGCACATCACTTGAATATGAGGCCATTCTGAAGCAAATAATTTTCACACAACGATAGATATATAATGTACTCTTAAATGAATCCCACAAGGATTGGAACAATCATCCCCCAGCATTCCCACTGATTCCCACTTATCAGTTATTAGCCATCCCCTAATTTTATAAACAAACGCATAGAAACACTCAGCCCATCTATAAGCGATTCTCACCATCCTAATCCTAATTAGATGTTTAAAGATACTAAATACTTTCTCGTTGTCTTCAATGAGCAGCCTATTTACGAACGAAAAAAGAACTTTATGCATAGCATCTGTGAATAACTATTTGGTTACACAAAACCTGCACAGAATGGTAGATTGTTCCGATAGTCGCTCTTGTCAGATTGATGCATCCTGCAATGCGATTCCATATCAAGTTGGCTTTAATGAAATAGAGTAAAATCAGACGGACAAAAGTGAGGTTTGATTAAAATTGAACCAAACATAGCTGGTACTTTGTTTGAAAGTCTCAAATGTTGTCACGAAACAGTGGTATTGCCAGCAGCCATACGCTCTAAAAATATGAAATGCAAAATCCAACAATTTTGAGTGCTAAATTCAACATTTAGCAAAGGTTGAAGGAGTGCCAACCTTTTACATAATAATTAACATTTCAGAAATTGTTGCAAATCAAATGTTAAAAACACTTCAGAAAGTGTTAAATGTAATATTTGGAAAAAAGTTGAAATACATTTGCAATATGTTAAAATGCTATTCAAAAAGTGTAATCTACAGTTTGAGGATGGAGGAATCATATTCTACAATAAATACTAATTTAACATTTTAGAAAATACTACAAATCAAATCTTGTTAAGTTTAACACTTTGAAAAGTGTTAAATTTAACATTTGAAAAAAATTTGCATTTTTTGTAATATGTTTACATTCCAAAAACCTAATCTACATTTAGCCAAGTGTTGCTTTGGTGCGTTTTTTATTGACTGTTTATTTACTATTTCGGAAAATGTTACAAGTTTAACTCTCTGAAAGTATTAAATGTTAACATTTGGAGAATGATGAAATGCAATTTGCAATATGTTAAAATACTGTTACATCAGTGTAATTTAGCTACTGTATATTACATGTTGTCTTACCACTTTTGAAAATTTAACGTACAGCAAATGTTACATTATACAATAATCGCAAAATAATTAGTTAACGTGCAATTTGATGAAATAACATTCAAATTCATAGTATGCATAAGCACATAGGAGATAAGGACGCTTTCACCTAAAAAGCTTCTTTACTAAATTTCCTAACTTGGCAGCAATTAAAAAAAAAGAACACGTCGTATCGTTCTCATTAGTTTATTGTAGTATTGGTAATAATCTCGCATTGATGACTTGGAAGGAAAAGCGGATAAAGTTGATTTATTCATCGACTATGAAACCTAATTTTGGTAAAAATATTGTGGGGTATAAAGTATTAGGAAGGTTGTGAGATGACGTCATATCCCCCACTAATTTTCATTTTGACTGCGACCAATATCACTATTCCTTGAAATTATGTTACAAAATTCCTTGACGTCATTTAAAGTCCCATCTCGAAAAAAACCTGTGCGATTCCGTTCGTCCAATTTTACTTCATCTTTTTTAGAAAAACTTGCCTTTATGGGGTGGCCACCCCATGAAGGCAAGTTTTTCTGAAATAAATAATTGCTCTTTTTGCGGATAGTCGGTGTTCTTTAAGAACAACAACAAGAAAAAACAAACAAACAAACATTGTGTTCTCATCGCTTTTCATCTTTTATGTCAGGGTCAGACTGCGATTGGAGTCTCTGGTTAATGGAAAAGCAAAAAAAAAAGCAAAACAAAACACTGAAAACATTTCGCTCTAATGGAGATGAGACGAGGTGTTGTTACATTCAGGGTGTGCTTCGCGGTCATGAGTCAGTACAAAGACAACACACACATATATATGTGTGTGTATGTATATATATATATATATATATATATATATATATATAATGAAAGGTGAAGAGAAATAGAGAGAAAGAGAAAGAAAGAGTTAGATAAAAGATGAGTACGGGTACACAGGATACGACACGATGAGAATTCGTCGCTTGTCCGCCCGACTACCGGAGTAGGGATGGAGCAACGGGGAGACAGTCCTCGATAGGATGGTGGCTCGACGAGTGATAAATAATGTTCGCACGCTGATCACGACCAAAATGAATACCTCGAAACACTATGATCTGCACGCAACGTGACACGGCAATCGCTCGTCTTCCGTTTTCCCACAAGAAAAAAGACGACAAAACCGTCTATCAGAAAAAAAAAACAACCCGAAAACAACTGATTTTGAAGAAAACCAAATGCGCATCAAATTTGTACGTCAAGATGCTATTTGTGTGTATGTATGTTGTTGTTATTCTTTAATCTTTTTTTTAATCTTCTCACCAATAAGCTGGGAAATCAAGTTTAAATCCCGGACGACTTTAAAGATTGCAGTTAATTCAAGATTTTGCAATGGGACAGCACAAGAATTATTTAATTCCACTATACACACTTTCAGAATTCAATCAATAACACGTTTACGAAAAAGTCTTGCATCAAAAACTTTAACATGAATGAAAAACGTCCCTAGATTCGTGACATTACATCCTAAATGGAAACAATCAGGAAAAACGTGTATCCTGTCAACATTCTTTGAGTTCGTCCACTTTTCTAGAATGATAAATGACTCAGGCGAGGACTTGGATGAAGAAGGAAAATACTACATAGAATCGAAAGCAAACAAAACTATTCTCGTGATGTCAAGACGATGATCGGATCAAGGGGAGGAGCTTATTTGGAAGTCTCCCCCTGGTTCTCCCGGTTCTCCCACCCCCGCTTCTCTCCGGAGCTGTCGGCGAACGCATCGGAGAACCAGCCGTTGACATCACAATGCGGCCACGGCTCGATGCAACTTGAAATGTAAGATAAACGTGGGGTAATGGGTGTTCTTTTCGCCAGTCAGTCTATCAAGGCAAGGCAGGGGTAATGGAGATCGCAAGAAAAAGGAGGCGGGTCCCAGTAAGCAAAGGAGAGGGCTGCCCGAGGCAAGAAGTGTCAATCTACCTCTCCACTCCTTCTAAGAATATACTAAATGCACGAGATATGGCTCTGGACAAATAGACATTTCCAATGTGTCCGCCAATGTGTCCGCGTACTCTCTCCAGTCTCAGTTCCAAGAGAACGTAGTCCTGCATAAGTTCACTCTCACAATATGGATTAATGTGTTTCCTTATTCTGCACACTCAATATACCCTTTAGGCCTACTTAATTCTAGGATGTAAGGGAACAATGATAATACTAGTCTCGCAATTCTCTCCCTGACAAAACAAAAGAAGAAAAGAAACAAAAGAAACAAATCATGACTATACTACTTCGCAGACTGAAAATATCTTTCCATTGCTCTAGCTATGAATTGATGAACTCCCTCTCTGCGTGAAGTTTTGTCTGAATTCGACATCAGTGTTCCCGGAGATATAATAGCCTGGCTCTCTCCTGTCGAAGATTGAGACGAGGAATGGGTATATCACGTCAACGGGTGTGTGCGGAGTCAGACCGCCGGAGCCGTCGGGCAAGGAGACAGCAGTTGGTTCGATGTTCTCCATCATCAGCATCGGGGTCACTACCAAAGGTCAACGGTAAAGGAAAAATATAGACTCGCGTCGCTGTGCCCAACTCTTCCTCGCCCACCTTTTTTTTCCTCTTTCCCTTCCTACGTCTTCCTAACTTTCTTATTTTTTTCTTCCATCGTAACATCATCCCTTTCCTGTTTGTCGCGGGCAGTTAAGTGGATTTTAATAGTTTCTACTTTCGCAAACCTCTTCTAGTTAAGATTTCTATAATGAGATAAGCTCCAAAGTTCTATTGAGAGTTTTATTTCCGAAGTATCGGTGTTGCTGAATTTTAAATGTGACAATCTGAACAAAGGCGGGGTTGGGGGTGGGTGAGAGGGGGTTCAGGTGAAGAAGAAAAAACATACAAATGTAGCAAGCTTTCATTCAAGAATTTCATTCAAGAACGTTACAGTATTTCACGTTGAAAGAGCAAGTTATATTGTTCGGCATAATGCTCGTCAAGGAAATGCCAGCGGGTCATCACGAATTCGTTTATGTGTTTTGTTTTGCTTTGGGGATGTTTTATTTCCTTTCCTTGCGAATAACGACAGGCTTATCTTGGTAACTACCAATCGTCCTTCAGGTAGAGTCCTATCCGATATCTCCTCTCCCGATGATGATGATGACGATGTCGCAACAGCCGCCTCGGCTCGTCACCTCTCCGACTCGCGAAATGAATGGGACGACGAAATACTGTGGCATGATTCATCGTAATCGTTGTGCAACATACGGCCCTATCCTGCATCTTCTGTTCGTCATTCATTATTCGTTATTGGATAGACAAGCAAAAATTGGCGCACAGTCTTCACCTCTTTCAAAACAAACAAAAAAAAAGGGGGAAAGGGCGCTGTTGTCAGTGGTATGAACAGGCGCGGATGAAAGAGATTGAACAGCTTTAAGCGATCGAAAGAGAAGCAAGTTCAACAAAAGGCTAACTTTTTAATGGCTGACCTAAAATATTGCTATACAGACATCCATCGCATTACATCATGCAAGGGACTACAAAAAAGAGTAAATCAATATGTATTTTGTTGCGACTTCAGCATTCCACTTTTGACCAAAAATCCCGGTACACAGGTCGATAAGCGTTGATATTCCATTGACATCTTGTGCTACCGTTTTCGCATGGGCAGGGTGTTGGGTGATTTCTGGGGTTGTAGGTTTATATCAGCAGATTGTTCTTTTTCCCCTAGTTACATTCGATACTTTTTGTGGCGCAACTACTCGCAGTTGTTAGCGTGATTAAAAAAGAAAACACACAATGTTGTCTCCTTCTCGGAATCTCCTATTTATGTTTTTAAAGGACAGTGAAAATCTCCCATTTCTGTTTTTAAAGGATAGTGAAAAGTGTGTGCATTTGGGTAAGAACAGGAGCTGAGTTTAACTCAACAATACAAAACAAATACACTGGAAACAGTGGCTACAAAATAAAAAAGGAGCAAGATTCAAATTGAAAACGCAAAGCATATAATGTCTGTGGCTCCATCATTAAAGTCAGTATCATAAAACCAAACACACAGAACTATGCCTTTGTTCCAAGATTCAGGTCACGACCGCGAACTCCTTGGACCTCTTAACAAAACAAAAATGCAAAAGGCACGTGTACTTTCGCTGTATGTGCATGACTCGCGTGTACGTGTGGCGGCACCATGTCTGCCCGTGGGCGGCGTCCTTATTCCCTGGGCTCTCTACACCTGTCGTTCGGACACCTGCGTCTGGTACACGGCGCACACACACCTGTGCCGCGCGTAGTGGAGTAATTCGTGTCATCATCGTTACATCGGGGGCAATTGACTGGTGAGAAGTTGTGAAAACTTGTGACAACTTCCCACGTCCGCCGCGCACTCGTGAGTGTATGTAATGCCAGCGTCATGCCTCCCCGGTCCTTCTGGCGTGCAGAGATCAAGCGTCAGCTACGATAATTGGAGAATCTCTCGAACATGAAGTGATACCGATTGTTTCAAATGAGTCCCCTACTTTCTATCTCTTCCATCACGACATCTGTTTGAGAAAGCCTGGGTCAGTGACCAATTATTCTCTTTTATAGTTATACTAAATGAAAAGATAGTGCCAAGAATGGCAAAATTGAAAGAGTACGAAGTGCGACGGGTGGAAGAGCTTCGTCGATCATTGACTGTAACACCAGTACTATACTCACATCATCATCCAGTGGCAGAGTTTACCTCCCAAATGTCCATCATCGTGGATGAATGTAATTAGAATCATTTCAGAACATATCAACTAAATCTCATGATCTGTTGAAAACAATTACACCTCTAACGTCGGACAATCTGCTCCGGGCAACGTGTCTGAATTGCGGCCTAAAAGGAATGACACATTTGTAAGTTGCTTTTAAC
Source organism: Diadema antillarum (assembly GCF_040938485.1). Taxonomy (NCBI): domain Eukaryota; kingdom Metazoa; phylum Echinodermata; class Echinoidea; order Diadematoida; family Diadematidae; genus Diadema; species Diadema antillarum. The sequence continues at coordinate 317,050 of NW_027271775.1, read as the reverse complement.
GTTGCTGTAGTCCACACTGACATTCCCCTGACCCAAAAGTGATGTCATAGATCAGAAGAAAAAAAAAATCCGAAAAGTTGTGCACAACTGTTCATAAAGCACACTGCAGAAGATGCATAACTATGACAGTTCTTGTACACTGAATAATCCCAAGCAGCTACAAGAACACAAAGGACAATTCCCATCGTAACAGTGTTGCCTGTTAGTGCCTTGGTAGACTGAGATAATAAGATGTCAACTCGTGCGTTGTCATAGCTACGTACGTTCCACCGCCACCAACGTCCCCATACATTAAAGGTAACATGGAGGCGCCGCGAGGCCGATTCTTTCTTTTCTCTATAGCTCTTTCTCTTTTCACATGGCAACGTTTATTTGAATCCGCGAAGATCTCCGGCGAGATCTGCAAACTTCGTGTGAACTCTGAAATGATCCTTCCGGAGCTGTAATTTTGATGATTTGGATAGAAACATAACCTACAGTTCCGTTCTTACAAAAGACTTTGCGTTTCTGATTTTTTTCTTTAAATCATAAATGTTCATTTCCTAACATCAGATATGAGAATATGAGATACAAACTAAAGGCAAATGGAAATTACTCAGTGCAAATGTTTTTAAACATCTAGACAAAGTCAGAACGGTTCTCACCTTGTTTGCCATACTGGTATGTTTTGGTGATCAATGCTATTTACTTTCATACATAATTCAACTGTTGGACTCACATACTTTACGACCAAACAATACTAATATACCTCCTTAGCAAATACACTGCATGCAAGTACTTTCAAGATGCATACATTCCATCAGCTGGACGTAGCTATCGAGCTCGTGACTGAAGGTATTACACTGGCATCAATCCACGAATGCTAGAAAATACTGATAGACGCATCGTTTAGATTTGTCCGCCGTGCTTTTGTCACGATCATCGTGACTTAATTACTCTGCGTCATTTTCCTCTTTTTTTATCTCTTGCGTTGTTGTCTGCTCTCTCTCTCCGTTCTATCTCTTGCTCTTCTGATTATTATTCACAATTCCCCTGGATTCAAATTAAGGTTTAAGCGTCCTTGGCATTCTCGAGTATCCACTTCCAAGCGCACACTATGCAACATCCTATGCAATGACATCGAATGACACATAATGGGAAGGTGCTTTCTGTGACGTCTATCACTTAAAATTGTCCAGGACAGAGACCCAATCGAATGCCACACTCATAGTCTGTTTGGACTGGACTGCATTTCCCTCGCGTTTTGATACAGAGCCGAGGCGTGATGACATCGTCAGGCTTTGTTCCTTTTGCGCTTCTTTATTTGAGATAAACAATGGTCTGCTTGACAAGACTATGCCCCTTACGACACCAGCCTTTACCCTTGTTTCAAGCATTCTCATTAGCGACAGTCTCGGGAGATCACACTGGAAGGTATACCCTCCAAAATGCCCTCGTTTCTTTTCTTCCTTAGCGCTGTTGTTTTTGCCGTGGATTACGTACTCATTAGTTTCTTACCTATTATGATTTTTATTACACCAGTGCGCCATGGCCCCCCCCCCCAAAAAAAAAAGAAAAAGAAAAAGAAAAAATGCGGACATTATCAGTTGTGTTGTTGGAGATCATTCGACATACGCGACCTGACTACGAGAAAGCAACGAAGAACATCATCACTACTCGTACATTTACCAGGACCAATTCACGAGGACAGCAACACTTCATCAAACTCCACTGCGAAACTCCTTGAAATTCTCCGGTATACAAAAAAAAAAAAAAAAAAAAAAAAAAAAAAAAAAAAAATTGGCATCACACAATTCGTCATAACGGTCGTTCATACAAAATGAACATTCATTGGTCGCGAATATCATATTATTCTCACATGCGAGAGTTTCGAAAGAATCCGACGAAAGTTTTTTTTTGTTTTTTTTTTTGTGAGTGTGTGTCTGCGTGTGTACGCGTGTGTTTGAATCGGTGTTTTGTTTCGGAAAATGCCCCGTTTGTTTTGAGCAAACCATCTATTATGTCCACGTTTTGCAGGCATTTCGCGAGAATATAATGTTTAAAAAAACAAAAAGCGGATTTTGTTTCTTTGGTTAAAAAAGTTACAATGTAAGTTTGACATAATTTTGCACAATGTTCGTGTCACTGCATTTTGTATTTGTATGGTGTAAGATTGACATTATTTTTTACAATGTTGCGTATAATGCAGTTTGTCTTTGTGATATGAAATTGAACGAAATTCGAATAAAGAATTAAAAAAAAAGTTTTGTTGGTATTTTTTGCCAATATGGCTCACCTCTCACATTTCAAAATTCTGATTTCGGCACAAGCAAGTATCGGGGTACATAATTGGTTACTTTCAATTACGTTCTATACCTGCTTTTAAGGAATGATGACTTGTTAAAATCGAAAACGCTCCTTGTTCGAAAGGCTAGGTAAACTTGCTGAAACTTGCTTTGGCGTCTTGTCCAAGGGGAAAAGGCGAAGAAGGCGAAAAACGACTAGGAACAACTCATCAAGGCGCCTTGTTTAGGACGAGAACACGAGGACAGATCATACCTCGCCTAGGCGACTTGGCGTCTTGCCGAGTTCTCGTACCTACTCGCCCTTTCGCCAAGAAGAAGACGTCTGGGTCTGTGTGACTTTTAACAAGGAGGTATCAACCTTCTCACCGCACGCTAGATGCCGTACTTCAGGATTTTCGCTCGCCACAAAAAGGAGTACGGGGTGGGGAGATATTTGCACTACTTTCTATACTGAAAACGCCGAAGGTTTGGAGGAGGAGGGTGCAAGCCAGCACGAACTGCTTCACTACCCGCGTTAACGGGAGCGAAAATCCAGGTTTTATATGCTTTGCTTTTCTGCCGATACATGAATGAAAATTGGCAGCTAAAAACGAAAAAAAAAAGGTTTTGTTTTGTTTTTTCTTCTTTTTACATGACAGACTTCTGAAAATTCAGCGACACACCCAAAACAAAATTCCGAGTATTCTTTTTTTCCTCATGATTTTCTTTTTTTTTCTTCTTCCCGGCGACTTTATTCACCGGGATTTCACAAATTATGTGAGTGACCATACATACATACATACATACATTCATACATACATACATTCATACATACATAATATGGTAACTAACCTCTCACTTGGTTCCGGTTTTTGTTCACATGACTCTCTTGAATCGTTTGCATGACAGCAAAATGGTTAGGTAACTGATGATTTTCGATTATACTTATTATAAAGAGTTTAATATGAAGAAAAAAAATCTAGAAATGAAACTAGAGAAATCCGACTGTGGAGTGCAGTCGGCTGGGATGCCTTCACTCATCACGGGAATACTGTATCTGCCATAATGTGGGCCGTCATGCACAATGGCTATGAATACAAGGAAGTGTTTCTTCCATTCCCTAAATAAAATCAAAAGGCTTTATCAGTGGACATACCTAGTATCATGGCCAGAAATGGCATTTTAGACACATTGAGAGACCTTACATCTTGACCATTTTTATATCTTGCAAAAGATGATATGATCATTGGATATTCCTAGCTGAAGCTAAGGCGGGAAAGTGACATTTCTAAACAAAGTTCAGAGACCTTTGACCTATCACCTCTATCAAGGGCATGCCAACATTTTTCTATATATAATAGTTCCGTATCCTTCCTACCAAAATAGATTTGCAACTGAAAATGCCATTTTTAGCTTACATTCAATGACCTTTGATCTTTGAGCGATTTTGCCCCATTATAGTCTGCGCATCTTCACCTCACTGCCTGGACTATCTTCGTACTACCATACAGTACTGACGCGTGTGAGAAAGTTTACCGATTGTCGTCGCTGATGGCGTAGTATGAAGCGAACCCCGAAGACAGTCCATTTCTCCAACGGCATTTTTCCTATCCACTCCGTCTACACCCTTCCGCTTTGGTCGATTGGTTTTGGTTCGTGATCAAGACTTAACGATGATGTTACACTAATATCGGCAAAATATCGACTCAGTTCGGCTTGGGGCATGTTATTCTTCTTGAAGGCAAAAAGGCAATTTAAGCTTTTTCTGCATTTTAAGAATAACACCTTATATCGGAATTGAAGATATGGGTTGTTGCAAATATGTTGGAATTTTCACATTTCATATCATTCATTCTCAATGTGCCAAAATCGTCTGGACGGTTTTTGTTTTGATTTGTTTTGTATTTCGTGGGCATATCGCGCGATCACCGATCTCGGCGTACATCGTGAGGGTTGTGAACGATAAAAACGTCTAAAATCTGGGGAATCCTGGACCAGCCACCAAGAACGTCCATTGAAACGAGAACTAGGACCGCGGACTGACAACCGGAAATCAAGAAGACTCCAAGGCGGAGGAATGAAAACTAGTTTATGTTTTTGTTTTTGCTTTTTTAGGAATCCGGTTTTGCCTACAAGTATATGTGGACCTTGATAAATCAAGGAGGTACTAGGCAATCGCCTACTACCTCCTTGGATAAAGCCATGAGAAGGATAGACGAGGCAATAAAAATTGCTTCCCTGGTCAAACCCACGGTCAGTCGCCAGGGGTGCGAACAGATGGATTGTCACAGGGGGATTCCCCCTTCTCTTGTCAGCCCGGTGCTGTCCCGAAAATCGACACGGACTGAGGAATTGTGGGTGGCCCAGTACGTCATGAAAATACGTATATTACAGTCTCGACCGGCGTCCACCATGGTCCACCGCAAAGAAATATCGAGACAACGGAAAATAAACAACAAACCAACGCTACATAATTATATGGGCTTCAGATATCCTGAACACGTCAATTTCCATTGCAATCAACGAACTTGAAACACTGAAAATTCTCCATAACATAACTAAACGTAACATATTGCGCATAACATACAAACAAAAATGAATATCCGAGTAATATAATGTGCAAATCTACACAGACGGATTAATGAGTCGGAAATTGAGAGAATGGCAGTTCCTATTTCCATTCCTTTTCGCTAGGATTATTCCACTACAGAAGTTCTCAAGCAGGATTCTTTTAGAATCTCATTTTTGCAAGCACATCTCGATTGCCTTTCTCATCAATGATTTTAAAGATATCTTCCGTCTTTTGATGAATGCAGCGGGACGTTGTGAGATGTAAGCTTTTTTCATATTTGTCCAGTCTTACTTGCTAAGTCTCAATTCTAGGCATTAGATTAATCAACAATGCTATCTACTGTATCCAAAGCCTTGTACCCCTGACACAATTTAGAGCCTGGAAACCAGGCCAATTCTGATCTAATGTAATGTGCTATAATACCGGTTGGACTATTGCACCGTCATCAGTCACATTATTGTCCGGCAAAGGACGTGCAGCGAGAAAAATAATATCCACTTCTGGTTTAAGGAAAAGACTATCGTTGAACCCCAGGTTCGTGCGCCATGGTCACCGTAGGGACAACCCGACGCCACGCAACCCCATTCCTAGAGTAATCCCGTTTGATTTATTGCCCACTGACGGAGACGAAAAACGGAAATATTTCACTTTCTCATGGTCAAGCGCTATCTTTTCCCTTCTTTCATTCCTTAACCACTATCCTGGGCGACTTAGGCTCTGTCGAGCCATAACCAAGACTTATGTATTCTGTTTTCGTTGGCAACTGTACAAAGATAGCTGGGATATACTTCATATCAGGGAGGTGAGACGAAAACCTCGTCTCACCTCCTTCCTTGTTCCAGGGAGGTGAGACGGGCTTGTTCATATCAACATGTAGAAGTTCACTTCGGTGCTTGCTCTTCACAAAGACACCGATATCAATACTACTGCTTCTGTTTCATTCTCAAAGTTACCTAGGATCATTCAGAGCTACAATCATTTGTATAATAACGTGATGAAAATAATCCCACGGCGTTACAGTTTTTTTTTTTCTTCATCACACTGAAAAATATTAATATAAAAGTAATATTGCTCGAATCGTGATATAAGTCCTGTTGGAATATACGATTACGCATTTAGCATATCAGAGGAAAACCGCAGAGCGAAAGTAAAGTTTATACCCCAACATACACACAAACACGCACACACACACACACACACACACACACTAATTGAAAATCAGAGATGAACGGATGGCCGAATCGGATGTGATTCTTTGTCGCATCCCATGAACTCACTTTCTCGATACGTTGCTAGGACCGAGATGTGGAGGAATGGATGCTTTTAAAGCGAGCGACGTGCGGTCAGCAGGAGTTTGACAAATGCGCCATGCTTACTGTGCATGATTCTACAAAGGGAAATCTAAGGACAGAAGAGGGCAATATATATGGAAGCAAAGAAAAGAAAGTCGATTTACACAGAAAAAAAGAAAGAAGAGGTCTTTGACACTACCTTTGGAAGCAAGATAGATTCTCTTTTCTACACACCAAATAACAAACATGCACTCCTGTACTAGGAAAAATCACGGCATTAAGTCGCGATGGTATATTATAAATGAGGAATGCAGTCTGCACTGTATAATCACGAACTTTTCTTTGTAGCATAGCTTTGGGAACGTATACGACATGTATTATGACATATATTTCATGCGCGCTGCAACTCCAGTCTGCGATCGACTCTTGGTAGTTTCGCCACATTACCGTTGTACACCCGCTCAACATCACACCATTGCGTATCCTTCTCATATCAGTTTATGATAAGGGCATTGTCCGCAATAGAAATAATGCCCTAATCCCCGATATGATATTATGTCCTATCATAACATTTTTTTTTCCCTGCGTCAACGATAATACCACAGTCGCTCTGCGACAATAGAGGCGACTTGGGCAAAATGGCACCCATTTATCACGTTCCTTTTGTACGTCAGCAATTACGATGATTGCGCGAGCACAACACAAACAACGAGCAGGGTCACCAGCCACATCTGGCGGGCTCGGCTTGTAGCGGCCGGTTGCTACATCGCGCTACTTCTCCACCATTATCATATGAATTTGGTACGCTCGTCCAATTGGTTTGAACCTTGGGTTTGAACTACTAGTAGCTGAGACAGACAAGAAGAGAGATGAAGAGAGGAACGGACCAAGAGCGTCACGTGTTACTCAATATTTCACAGGGTTACAGAGCACACGAAATTACACTTCTGAACATTCTGCCCCTTTTTACACCAGGGAGTCATCTCTAAAATTCCTTCATAGGTACCAATTACACTTGTGAGATGACTTGTCAGTTAAAAAAAAAAATGCCACAGTTATACAAAAGTAACATTACAGCAACACAACAATACTGATGTCATGATATGTCAGGTTTTTTTTTATTTTTAATTTAAGATATTTGGTAGGCTTTGGCGTTAAAATTAGACTCGATTTCTTTCAACGCTATTTTGTTTTTCTTCGTGCTGATGGTGATGATCTTCGATTATTGTAGAGCTAATCGTAGCCACAAACGCAGCAGTAAAGAACCGTGAATTAGAAACCATTCAGATTGGGATGAATATGGCTTGTAGTTACAGTAATGATACTATTAAACGATAATACATGAGATTAACAAATAGCTGTATGTTCTCTGTTTAATTTTGCATTATCAGATTGCATGATTAATTCCACATTGAAAAGAAAAAAGTATAGCTCGGGAAAAAAAGCAGTATAATGACAACGGCACTGTCAGATTGTCAAACTTGTGACTATAAACAAAATAATGATAATAGAATTTAGGCCATCATTGTGTTCACAGGAGAGCAGCTATCTGCGTTATTTTACAAGATATCAATTTTGACCAATAGGTAAAAAAGGATGTTGTCATTGTTTGTGGCAGTTTTGTATAGAGTATTTTACAGGATCGCATTACAATAATGAAACTGACAAAAAACATACGAAACAATATTACTGGAACATGAACACTGGCAGATTACTAAGAAAGTCGGATGATATTATTCACATTTATGCGCGCTTGTCGATACGGCACTTATTGTAACACATTTCGAATAGATTTGGAGAATCGGGCTTTGCTACATCACAGGCGGAAAAAAAAAGAAATTGGGCAAAATCCACTGGCCAACCTAAGACGGTGAAATTCCCGTTTGAAGTGGAAAGCTAATGATGAGTCCGAGGACCTGTGGTCAGATAGATTTCTGTGTTGTCTTCCAAAATCAGATGCTCTCTTTGACAAGATTGGCTCAGCAAATATCACTGACCCTTATTTAGGTTGCGCACCCCAGTTTTTTTTTTCTTGAAAGCATTGTGTCTTATATTTGCGGTGGTTTGCTTAATCTTGGGAAAGAAAGAGAGAGTGAGAGAGAGAGAGAGAGAGAGAGAGAGAGAAAGTGAGATAAAAAAGACAAAAGGTTAGAATGCACACGCACATGCAAGTATGCCAAGCAAAGTAAAACTCTACATGCATATTATGGTATGCAGGCAAGGGTTCCGAGTTTCTTTTCTGGTTCCTAATCCCACTCGTTCTAATCAAGATTGATAATGCAAATTATCTGAGAAGAATCTGTCTCAGTCGCTGCCCTGAAGAGAGAGAGAGAGGGTTCTTTCGCTACTCAGAAGATTTCCATCCTTTTTCTGGCGGTAATATGTTAGATTGGAGCTAAACTCGCCAGTCACTCTCTATTACGCCGCTATGCATCCCGGCGCGTACGGCCAATTTGGCTGAAATAATGATAATGGGCGCCCCTATGCTCGCTACAAAATAATATATTCAATAACCTCCAAGATAAACATCGACAGTTCCTTCTTAGCGCTGCGACCTACCTCGCTGTTCCCCCTACCCCACATCCAAGCAACGACTGAGAGAGAGAAAAGAAACATTCAAAAGTATCAAGGGGGTTTATTTGATCAATTGAATGGCGAAAGAATTTAGTGCGACACAAATCGTTTCACTGTAGTGGGTCAATCGAGTGAAGAATACGCGGGAAAAAGATGATACCGCGAAGAAGCATCCGCTTCATAAAGTAACCAGGGACGAATTAGTTTCATCTCGTTTTAGGAGAGATACTAAGTTAATAACTGACGCTGGTGGACACAAATACTTTCCAAAATTGGCCTAAACTTGGAGAGGTATTTTGGGTCCCCCTCGAGGCGCTTGTCAACGCTGTTGGGGCGCATACCGAGCTCGGCTCATGACTAGTGTTTGGGCGCACAAAAGAGCGACTCCTCAACCGGGAATGTTTTCCTGTATGTCATGGCTAATTTAGTTATCGCGCCATCATCTTGGCGTTATATTTCAATCTCTCCTAATCTACAAGTAGATGACTAGTATGACAAGAATGATATCAATTTTCTGATGTCTCTCTTCAGCTTTTTCCTCCTCCTCTTTGAAGCTCACACATCGAAGAGCGTGAGATCTGTTGGTAAAAGTTATGATTGATAGCCGTAGGAGTCAGACGCTCTCTACACAGTTAAAGTGCAATTCCATACAATGTTCTTATAGTTTGCTTCGATAAAGTAAAACCAAACAAATAAAATGGTATGGATTTCATAAAAATCGGACAAAAATTTGACAAAAAAAAAAAGAGTTATGACATTCAGGAGTTTCATTATGTCTTCACAAAACAGGACCATAAAGTAGCAACCACACAAACAAATCAGATCAGGGGGATGATGTCATACAATCCAGTCATGGCCTCATAAGTCTCTATTAACCTACAATCAAAAAAACTACGCGTATCTCTGGCAGTAACGTTTTGATGTACTGCCATCAAAAGGAAGGAGATATGAGTTGAATTATAATCATCACACAAAACACTACTTGAGACTTGATAGCATCCTCACGTCAGCTAATAACTGCATGATTATTACTATTACTTGCACTACCATGTGAAACTTCCACTAATTCCTCTTTTGTAAATTCCAATTTTGATAGACCCAACACTGTGCGTCTGATTTGACTCTATTCATTAAAGTGAAATTGAACATAACGAGGAACTGCACTTTGAGTTTGGTAGGAGATCTAGATCTTCCGTTTGAAATCTAAGATGAAAAAGATGTTATTTCAGCAGTCCATGCAAGCTAATTTTGACATTACGTTTTCCGTCACCTTGGATTATCTCATAGCATTTGATGTGTTACAATCAACTGGTTCACATATTTCTGCTAGTGCCCCCATGTTAAAGGGACTATTGGCCTGATTTTTCCAGGGCGGGGATGGATGGTAGAGATTATCAAATTTTGAAATCACCTGCTCAGTGTAATCTAAAAATTGCACATTCTCATCCCCCGAAGAAAAAATATCTAACGAAATAAAACCTCTACACACACACACACACACACACACACACACACACACACACACACACACACACAACACACAAATGAGCGAAAAGGACTGCAGTTATAAATCAGACAACCTGAGATACGTTGACTAACATTTCGACTACAATTTTCTTAAAGGCCTAGTACATTTTTTAAAAGAAATTTGAACACGAGGGAGACAGCTTTATATATCTTTGATTAGAGAACAATAATCCCATATCCTATACCTCGATCTACTACCAATATCAACACGAGTAATCATGAAAGTGTGATATTTGTTATTTCGTCACTAATATTAGTTTACCAGTATTTTTTCTAGGTTTAGGTTTACTGTTCCTGTAATATTCTTTTTCACTTTGAATATTACGTCACCTTTAATGCAATTGAACAACAAACGGAAATATTTGCAAATCTTCTATCAAAAAAAAAAAAACAAAAACCTCCAAACAAACACCAGCAGCGTCTCCCGTTGATTTCCCATAGACACTTGCCCTAGTATACTCGGGACTCGTCCTCAACGGGTTAGCTAAGAGCAATTTTCTGGAAGATCACGGGATATCATGGTAACATGACTACGTCACAGAAATAATCGAAGAATCCGGGAGAACTACCGGTTACTCAGTGCTACATGGTTCTGACAGTGGACCGGCAGGCCACCCGCGACCTGTCCAGACCTATTAACTCGACCATTCATTACACGCTGATGAGCCTAAATTGGTGTGATAAGGCGATGCACGCATACCAATCTGCGGACCCGTTGCATTTATACGCCCATAGGCTCTGCGTTCGTTCAACTCGTGTCCGCAGCACCTCTCGCGTGGCGCCTCTATACCAAGGAAGTGGCGCCACACGCCAAAAAGCCGTATATCACCTGTACGCACACACTGCACAGAGGCAAGTCACTCCACAGATATCATGTGACTATTGCATATAATTACACACCGTCAAATCGACGCGCCTTGTAATCATGATGACACCAAATGCTTGTAGAAAAGCGTTGTCCTAATATTCATTTTACAAATTTTCGAGTAGAGGATTTTTTTTTATTGAAAAAAAGTCATAAAATAAAGAGACGCCAACCGGAACTTTACTTCCATAAAAATAGATAAACTTAATTTACCAGCTCCAGCATTACGCAACTCGTGATCATGATTAAAATGGGTTATCTGGGTATCACAACGTACTCGTCAGTATACACGAGTCACCGTTTGGACGAGGTCATACAGGGCATTTCATTCAAACCACGTAGACGATGGTATAGGCCGACTTTGCATATATTATATAGGGAGCTTAATATACGCCTTACTTGATGGTTATACTTGGCGGTTTATCATGATCTGCGCGAGAGCACAAAACTTTCTCGCACGCAGAGGATGATGATGATGCTATTAATATAGTTGACGCCCAGCCTTCGACTACCTTTCGCAGTTGGCTTCACACAGAAGCTGCAAAAGTAATCATTTTCACGGATGGTTACGACGGTGAGAGAATGGGATGCGAAATTCTTCATTAATTCCCCTAGCCCGCTGACTTTTTCCACTCGAGACTTTGGGCTGACTCAAACCATTACTTCGACTCCAGTTGAGATCAAATTTGGTGCGGTGCACATCAGCCCCAGCTCATGGTTGATAGTCGGTATATTGCATGCATCTACACAGTTACATATGGCGGCTCATCATGCATAAAGCTTTCACGCGCATTTCGCAGCTATACGCATGCAACTTAAAGAGTGTGGGTGTGCGTTTTGAGTGAGTGAGTGAGTGTGTGTGTGTGTGTGTGTGTGTGTGTGTATGTGTGTTCGAAACGCTTCAGGAATCTATTTCTCCCGCGTTGTTCTGCATAGTGGCGGCGCTTCAATTTCCTTCGTGTCGCTTCGGAGAGTCTACCAACAAAATCAAGCGACGGATTGTCAAGGAGAAAAGTGATCGCAGTGGTCTGACGAGAATTCGAAGCAGCTACTTGCACAAAGGACCCAGAAGGCATCTTCGATACAACGACCGATATATATAAACTCCTCTCGCGGCATCAATTACACGCAGAAAATGAACCGCTGCTGGTCTTCACTTGTCAAAGACCGAAATTAATTTCGCCGTATCATTTACACGGCAATAAAAACTTGACTACGTGTATTTCTTCTTCATGGTCAATAGATGATACATCTCTCACGGAAGCGGCGCTGCTCCAGAAAATAATAATCTCCAACTGTCACTGCGAATTAAGAACACAAAGGGAGATACGTGGCGTGCGCCTGATTATTCCGATTAGACGTATTTCACCTTTCCCTCTCACTCCCATAGTTTGAATGCACTAAAATAAAGGCCTTTCACCTTCAATCGCATATATCGTTGCATTACTAACAGCTGCAATACAGCAACTTTCTAAACTTTGCTTCTGCATCCCTACGAAAGTTATGGCATTTTGAATGTCATCGTGCTTTATACATCAACATGTTTCTTATCAAATCGTCTTCAACTAACCAATTCTCGGCAATTCCTTTCAATCTTCTTCCTTCCCAAAAATAAAATTATCGACATAAACACACATTCGCATTCAGGGAACAAAATATTCAACTGTATAGGTTTTCTAAGTGCATCGAGATTATGCCGGATTTATTCTTCTACAGATAGATTAATTGTGTTTTTGTCCATTAAAACGATATTTTTGATTTCCTTACGTCTAACTTTTTATTCGGAGAGGGCTCAGATGAAATCCACCCCATACAAGGCGACATTGAATAGGAAGGGCAATTAACATGATGTACGATCTAGTCCAGGCACATAATTGACCACACAAGTGAAGTCTATAAAAGAAGGTCATTGTGTCGACTTCGCAAGAATGAAATACTGTGCAGTTGGCAAGTTATAAAAGGGCGGCAGAAATTGATTTTAACGATACTCGCTAAATACAAAGATCACTCATTACCCAAGAACGAGGATTAATGTTTTGACTAATTGTCGTATGTTATTCGAAATGACCGCCCAGTTCTCTGGGCAATCATGTGGATGATTTTGTTTTCCACTCATGACAAATGCGACCAATTATACTTGTCAGGATTATGGTGAGTTACGAGCGAGAGAAATTGGGACATTTTACTGGGCGGCCCACTGCACAGAGCCCTCAACTCCACTACCAGGACATCGTTTGGTTCCACGCAAGTTGCGCCACTCCCCGGAGACCGTTCACCCAGAAAAGGAAAACAGTCTCTTGCTCTCACAACTGTCTGCCTGTAGGCGAACCCGAATTCTTGCAGATCTTTCTCAATCGGTGCGGATTTGTGGTTTCGAGATGCATACAGTATCATATGTTTGACTTGGCGGTGGCCATCTTGACAAAGACTTATCATTTCTTAATGTTTCTGCCAAATCAACACAGATATTAGGCAAAATCAACGTAACAAAGACATTATCAAGCAAGAAACCAACACCAAGTCCACCATTAGAATGCATACTTGTAAAAGAGTTGCACCAGATGTGTAATAACTGCCAATCCCGAAGAATTGAACTTCTCTTTGTATCATAATTCATATACTCGACTGTTTTGACCAATATAACTAACACAAATATTAACTTATGCTTCTATACTTTTTTTTCTTGATATCCGATTTACTAATCAATAAGTCATGCGGCAACCATGCTATTCTTTTCCTAAATGCCTATGATCATTTCACATTCACGTCATCATGCTTCCGCCAAGATGGAGACGCAGATTCCTGCAAGCTTTCTTTTTTCTCTCGGCGATATGGAGTGGATGAGGGCGAGAGATTGATGTGTGCTGCTCCTCAACCTGACAACAAAATTGCAGCGATTCCATTTTGTGAAAAAAAAAAGGGCCAGCCATTATTCTTTAACGACGAATTGTTTCCTAGTGTCAAGACGGGAATGATTGTTTCTCTGTATCATTTTACCCAATCCTCCATTCCCTTTCTCTCTCCCTCTTTGGTCGCTTTCGTGCCCAGTCTAGTTTTCCCTTTGTGTCATTGGCGTAGTTCTCTCTCCCTCTCTCTCCCCCAGCTCGACTTTTGTTCGGTGAAACAGCTATAATAGCTTGGCGTTCATTACCAATGCCCGCGGAATCGCTAAAGCATTTCACCAACTCTATCTCTTTATCAAATGGCGCTCGCTAAGGACGCCAATGGAATGAATTTCTCAGCAATCTATCACAAAAAACCCTTAGACACTGCATGCCACGCAACCAAACACACACACACACACACACACACACACACATTTTCACATTAACTCTCCATCCCCACTTCTCCTCTCTTTCTCCTTTGCTTTTACGCAATTTATGAAAAGAAAAACAAAACCCACTCTCATGTGGCTTAAACACGGTCGGTCGAAACGCCGTAGACGCTGATTTTCAGTATTTCGCGGGATTAACCGGCTTCGACTGCTTGTCCGAAGCGAGCGGGCCTCAATATTGAAATAAAGTACGTGCGATTTAGCAGGAAACATGACTGGGGACAATCATGGTTAAAGGCACATTCCAGATTGTCCCTTCCCCTTACAAGTGATACACTTAGCATAGGTCACATACCCTAACCATGGGAGATTCGGGAGTCCCTGAAAGCGTGTAGAATAAAAACAAAAGGAAATAGCAAACGTCCAATTTCTGCAAGTCATGTTTAAAGGCGTGGAGAAGCATCTCGCAGAACCAAACAACAGATCGTGTACCGAATGTTCCCTTCCAATGCGTTTTTGCGAAAATACGTCAAAAACAAACAAACAAACAAACAAACAAACAAAAAAACACTAGAAAACGGTCCATTACCACCAAGTGTTTCTTTGGTAGGGAAGGGGCAGACATAATGGAAAGTGTTTAATTGCACTTGCTCGCTACCATAAAAAAGCAAACAACAGAGCTCATGTTTTCGATTTCACTTGGAAGTCGAAGTTCGACAAGAAGGATGCATCTTTAAGCTCGATGGCCAGTTATGTGGAATATAGGGTAAGGAGGAGTGGAGGGATTTGTGCAATGTGGTAATGGCACACTCAAAATACCCATAAATCATCTCTCTTCCTCCTGGCATTGGATGTAGCCCAGCCATGGCGGATTTAAAATTCATTCTCCGCCATTAAAGGAGACGGTATTCTCTTAAATTAATGGTGGTATCGTTTAGGCGCCGCCTCTCAGTGATGGTGGTAGATTTTGCATCGCATTAAACATCGCCTCCTCCTCGTGATTTGAACAAGTCCCAGTCAGATTCAAGGAGTATTGCCGGGGTGAAACTCATTGTCTCAGTGAGTTGGATTTAATTTTCCCTTCATGAATCATTAATACGCTTTCGTCTGAGAGAAAGAGAAAGATGGATGCAGAGAGAAGGGGGCTTAGAGTATTAATAACGTTCAACTCAGAGGAGTGTGAGCTCCTGTGTGTGTCACTTGTATGTGAAAAACAAAATAGGATAATAATGTGGAACGTCAACTTCTATTAGGTCATAGTCTTTGAAGCTTGTGATCCACCAACTCTGGAAGGCTCCAAGGATGTAGCTCCATGTTCAAAGTGTGATATGACCCGTGATACACAAGAAAGCCGGTCCCGAGGCCGGCTTTTCGTAACCGGCATGACGGCGGATATCAGTCGTTCGCGAACCGTTTCCGCTGCGGGCCGGCTCGAGGAATGAGATCTCTGCTAACACACAAGACAGTCTCATGTCGCCTCTTTCAGCTCTGCCGTGGGAAAAAAAAAATTGTGGTTTTTCTTTTGTTATGCAATATTCCAAGTTCGTTTGAATTACCCCTTTTTGAACATTCAGATAAAATTATGATACACAACGTCTACGGAGTACTTCAAGACAGAATAAAACAAGATAAAGAATAGAAATGTGAGACTAAGGAGGGCAGCAGCACAACGGATCAGCTTACATTCAGAATACACGCCATTCCCTTTTATTTCTCTCTGTACAGAAGTATGAAACAGGAGAGTATGACAATAAAACAAAAACAAAGAACGTTCCATGAATGATAGAACATGGCACAAGTTCCAAAACTGGGTGAGCGTTTTGCGCAAGTCAACCAACTAATAATCACATGTCCCTACAGAGGATAATGTGACCAGTTAATGCCAACTAAACTCTGAAATCGTGCCTCTGTGGACATTATTGCTCGAGCCAGCCCGAAGATCATGTACAAACGGTTAGCGATATGCGATAGTTGGCCTGATACTGGCGACGAAAAGCTGGCCTCTGAACCGGCTTTCAGGTGTAACACGGTGTTTGGATCCACCGGCAAGGGGACGACGCATCGCCAACAAGCGGCAGGACAGTGTGCGGCCAGAGACACAGTCATGTCTGGTGGATACAGTTTGATACTTGGGGCGCCTGTGTTGTGACCACGCCCCTAGTTGGCCGTCACACAGTGAATACCAACTATAGAGAGTAAACCAAGAAGGTATCTTGGGTAAACCAACCGATGCAGATATGTTTGTTCGTTTGATGTGCTACATTCTTTAAGGATGTTGCCATGCATTTCATGTCATAAATCTACAGAATTAGATTGCTGCAGAAATCGTCGAACGCTCACACTCTTCTACGTAACATAAGCTTTCATTTTCATTTGTTGACATAATTTAAACAAAATCAAATCAAGCAAACAAAATAGCAGATATTTCGTCAATATTGGACTTACGCCAAGAAAGTCCGGGAATATTAGATTTACACTTGTTTTCACATGATACTAGTCACACACACAGAGCATTGCGGATTTTAGATGGGGTGATGGTGTCATAGTCCCCAGTCGACATTCACAAAATCACTTCCTACCTACTTCCTTTCTCGATCGAAATCGCAAAAAAAGAGAGAAAAAACAAATCACATTCAAGGAATTGTTTGTCTTGTTGCAAGAAACCAGTAATGACGACTTTCAGGGGAAAATTGTTGTGTGATTCTAAATACTTGACTTTTTATATATAAATATAATCCATATTAAAAAAAAAAATGTGTTTTCAGTTTAACGCATCTACAAACACAGGGAATCTTAGTAATTATAGTCCTGTTTTGTCAAGTGTTGCAACTGAAATACTCAAAGTCGCTGCGATAATCAACTCAATAACATCGCCACAGAAATTGTAATCGTCGTAGTATGTAAGCTGAAACTTGTGTGTGACTTGCTTCGTGAATGAGATCTGTATAGTGAAAGCAAACTGTATGCCACTCACTGTTTCTGCGTGTCGACGGCTCTGTAAACACTGTAAAATCATTTTTCGCTTCTTGAACATGTGTGATTACAATGTCACTATATAGCACACACACACACACACACACACATAAACAAATAAAGAATCTTGTACACGAGGTTGTTTCTTTTTTTTAGGGGGGGGGGGGGGAGGGGGGAATATCACGTTGAAGGGAGGAATTCCATGCCATGATAAACAATGGGAAGAAATCGGCACCGGCATTTGTGGTAAAAAGCAGGGTCTAGGCGATTCCGATTGAGAGTCGTTTGGCCACGGCTGGTCGCATCTCATCACATCAACCTGGAGACACGGCAGCGAGATGAAAATCCCGCATTAGTATTCGGCGGCATTAATAATAAAAGTGAGCACAGATCATCGTTGGCAGCGTTTCGCGCAGGATATCTAAAAAGAATGATCTAAAACACAACAACAAAACAATATAACTTCCTTTGCGACAGAATTCAGTTAAATCTGATTGTGTATAAATGGTAGTTGTCTTCCATGTCGTTAATAATCCAGCAGGTCTCACTGCCTGGCTTCAACAAAGTTTGACGATTTCTGACAAGCTGTATCCATCACCTGCTGTTCATTAAGAGAAGTGTGTGCCACAAATAAGATGAAAACCCTCATGTAAAATGCGACTAAACAGGCGCAGTTTGATCCGAATAAAAGCAAAAGAGGTGACACCAGTCCTAGACTTCTAAATAATTGAAAATGGGTGAAAATTCATCCGATTAAGATGTTCATTTCACATTGCATGGCTCTTGTTTAGACCTAGCCTGACATGCATTGTGTCAATGCATGAAATATTTACGCCGCGTATGAGCTCTACGCATGCTCACATCCCTTATCGCATTTGGATGAGGATGTTCTTCAGCACGCTTGTTCACATCCCTACGTGTGTCCTATCCTGTTGCCTAGGAGATGAACCGTCTATATAGCATCTGCTTCTTGTCAATCATGCCTTCGTTGTTGTCGTAATGTTTTAAAAATTAGGAGGCATAATTGCGTATAGTGCATTAGATTTTGGACTCTCAGACAGAAGATTCTCGATTCGAGTCCAATAGGGTGCGAACATCCTTGGGCAAGAATGCTTCATCCACGGCATTCCTCTTAGACCACAATATTGAACTAATTACGTGATAATGGTGAGGGAATAACTGATAGGGCCTTTTAGATGAACTCGAACTCGGGACCTCCGTTCGATAGTCATGAGTCTTATCCACTAAACCACATTGCAGTGCTTTAAGGTATGAGGAGGAAATCTAACTGAATAACTGCACTACACATTTAATTCTTTCTTTTTATCAAACTGCTATGGGAAGCTGATTTTTCTTCTGTACAGGGTATTGTTTTGTTGTTGTTGTTGTTGTTGCTTTGATATGAATTTATACTAAGAATAACATTCACCTCATGAGCACGGCTTAAAAAAAAAATTACAAAAAAAAAAGATGAACATTAGTCTGAAGTAAAATGCTCATTCTTCAATGCATGGTGTCGTCTCAGCCAGCGAGGCGAAACAACCGAACGAGACGGTGGCACGTGGCCACGCAGAACCCGTGGCATGGTCGCTTCCCGAATCCACTCCATTTCCCGCACTCAGCCATGCAGATGCGCATTGTCTTACTCGTCACTCACAGCGGCATCACTTTATCTATAACATTACCATTAGTTATGATACACCAGGCTGTAGGGAATAATAAAAAAAGCAGAAATTTGAAAAGGTATTCAGAAGGTTAATCCATTTCATCTGCTTCCAGGAAGAAAGAAAGAGAGAGAGAGGGGGGTGGGGGTAGAGACTGTGTGTGTGTGTGTGTGTGTGTGTGTGTGTGTGTGTGTGTGTGTCTTTATGTGTGGTTAACTATCATAAGACTACACAGAATATCAATTCTTTCATATAATAAATATTGCACTATTGTACGTCATCTAATAGGCAACAACTCTGGTCTACTGAATATCTGACAACAGAGATGAGCCAAGCCTGACAGGAAGCTCGGGAAGCTCCATACATTAGAATGGTCCCCCAATGAAAACTGTTCCGAAAGACAATGCAATCACTACAGAGATATGATAAATACTGAAATACTGGTCAATAACAGGAATCTATTGATCAATATTCAACTGATACACAAACGGAGAATAGTTAGTGTACCCTCGCCTGGCTACTCGGGCTTTGGGGGTTTTTTTTGTATGTGTGTGGATTTACTTGCTACTTACGAGTATTTCAAGTATATGCATAAACAATACTGTACGTATTAAGACGATCCACATCTCCACAATGCAGAGTGTCCTTTTTAAACTTCAATCTACATACGGTTCATTATATTCTCTCCGTCTGACCGCTACAAAATAAAAGCATGCTCCTCTACTTAACTTATTCCACTTTTACATCCCACTTACTGCTCATTCGCCGAAATTTTGCTATATACCACAGTTTGGCTTTCTGCGCTGAAAAATGATAATCAAATCCGATTAGGAGGGGATCAAATCTTTACAAACTAAATCACATTTCCATCTAAATTCTGTTATTTTTAACAAAATTTAAGATATATTAAATGGATGAACTCATTCTCAGGCACTGTCTTATCCATTCGTTCAGTAGTAATCCTTGCTTTTTGACATTGCGAGACGAACGAAGATTTGTGCACGCAACACTGTGAAAGAAGGGGAAGAAATCATCCAACTGATTACATTTCACTTCGCTGCGAGAGTTTCCACGCTCCAGGAAAATTACATTAGCTAATGCGAAAAATCCCCAGCACAGCTCCAAGCAAAAAAAGGAGACAATAAATAGGAAATTAATTGAATCTTAAAGGCGTTTTATTCGCGTTGATGATACTGAGCGCGTATTATTGAGCGGAGTTGGATTAGCACGTAGTGATTCTATTAGGTAAACTGCCGCAACGCGATCGGGTTGGGCGGTCTTTTTTGGGTTTCTTATCCTTCAAAATCTCCTCACAGAGGGGGAGATTTTTTTCCCCTTCGAAAATACCATACTCTCATCACTTCATGCTTTCTAGGTAAGACTGCCATAAGGGAGGATGCATTGAATGACGCTACAGAAAGGGAACAGCAACAACAACAAAGACACGGCAGAAACGTGTGACAGAACACTAAGATATCGGAGCTGCATGACACAACACCTACAAATGGCAAATTATCAAATTATATCCGAGAATAACCATCTTTTCTTCCGCAGAGGAGGGCATGGGAGATTTTCTTTTCAGCGTCGTTTAACGCTGTTGTCCATGCACGGTTGACTGGCACACAGTATCCAGAGGCGCGCCCCACCGAAAAACCTCGGGGAAATCATCGCGCGATTCCGATGCTATTAAACGTCATAAAATACGTCGCACACAGGCACTTTAATCAGCGTAAACGAACGAATAATCGGCGAATAATGCAATAACGAACATCCAATTGCGTTATAACACAATTAGCGGGAGCTCTCGAAAGCGGGGTGCAACTGAAATTAGGACGTAATTCGGCGAAGTAATCGCAGCGCCCGGCCGCGCTGCGGTTTTCTCGCAAGCCCCTTCCTCCAGCAAGCAATCCCCTCTGCACAGACCGAGACGCTCCGACTACGATCAACGCCTGGGGTCGTGGCGGATGCTAGGCTCAACGAGACACTCCAATCATTTATTTGACTTTTCCCTCTACGTATCTCAATCAATATCACGATATTTTGCTACACTACTCAACAAATGTTATACAATTTCCTCTTATTCTGCTGCGATAAACGATCTAGTGAATTCTATTTTCTCAAGGAGGGTATCGGGATCACAACACCCATAATGAAACGTACATAAAGAACGACACAACGGTTTAAAGCGATACCGCAGTCATAATCCCCGCATGATTTTGGCGAGTAATGCATTCTCATTCTTGCCGTGGGGTTGATATTTATTTCATGGGATTTTAAACTCATTAATTTCATTCTTGGTAAATCTCTTCAGAAAGAATGACGATCGATGTTTCCGAAAAAATAGTTTGACACATAAAGGACTTCAATGCTGAACAGAAATACTTCTATCTTTGGAAGATCATTGAAAACCCTTCATACGCCGCACAGTGGCGCAAAATTGCTCGAGGAAACAGAATTATATCATAATTGTTTTCGTTTGGTTACCAAAGTGCGACTCAAACACAATTTTATTGCAGTCATAGGAAATCGGTTTTCTAATTCATCAAAATTTAAGAATGTGTCAGTGATGATTATTGCACATTTTAAGTATTGTGCTTTTGAAAGACTTAAATCTGAGTGCAACACCTCCTTCGATCATAGGTACCTTGTATATGATGATAATACAATTATACATATTCGTATTGACTCTATCACTTATACGTGTACAAAGTGAATCTTGTACCAGTTGCTGCTACGTCAAGCAAGCCTGAGAAAATTGAAAAATCTTACCGGCAAGAATGAGCGAGTTATAATACACTCGAAAACCAAAGCAATTTTTAAACATGCTACAGCTGAGAGTCTAGAGTTTTATAAAATATCTTTATCCAACTGAAAGTAATTATTGTATTTCTCGTTAAGTTCGTATATCAGGGCAGGGTTCTCGCCAGGAATTTCTTCACGCTTGTCGGCATTTATGCGCGCTGTTCTGGGGGTGGGTACGGGAGGGGGGTTCCCCCTCCCGCGCGAAGCGCGGAAGCCTTCGCTAATGCTCAATACAACACAGATAAATCGCCGCTAAAATGCCACTAAATGCGACATTTTCACGGAGATGTAATGAACGTTGTGAGGGGCATATTCTCACAGAAACAATGCAGAAACTCCATACCTTTTGTTAGCGGCAGTTCCTAAATAACAAATGAAAGAGAAGTAGGTGCCGATGGTGGAGGTTCCGATTTCTTTTAGGCCTTTCCTGTTTCACTGTTATAATAATTAGCCGCCTCTGCATCGCAACAACGCGCGCCGTGTTGCTTTCTCGCCGTCTGCTCGACCATGTGGTAGGCCTATTGCATGCAGATGCGCGAGAAGCGATCGAGAACTTTCGGGACATCGTTGCACTTTCATTTCTGGGTATACTGCGGTAGTTTGGCCGTGACATCAAAGAGATATCATACAAAAATGTAATGATGGTCATTATTCCGAAGGTTTGTTTAATCATAAAATGAAACGATTCATTACTGAGTACTTCGAAGGTTTGTAATCGAAAACAACAACAACACCAAAGGTCGGTACTACAGATGAATGTTCAAAATAAAACTGATTTCGTTCGAAGATTAACAAGCATTTTTTCTTTATTATTTTCCGATCAACGAACCTTCAGAAAGGAATCTATCATCTATCATCGTTATTGTTTCAGAATAACAAACCTTCAGAATAAGAAAACACCCTTTTGGGGCCGTTGTTGTATTCCGAAATTATACTGGCAGAACATTCGAAATAACAAAACTGATTTCGTTTGGATATAAACGAATATTTTCTCCTTTATAATTTTTCTATTAACGATCATTCAGAATTAAGAATGTAGAGTATTATTTTGCCATTATTCTTTCGGAGTAACGAACCCTGAGGGTAAGAAAACTGTAACCGTTTTCATTTCTTCTTTATCGTTTTCCGATTAACGATCGTTCAGAATTAAGAATCTAAAGTATTATATCGTTATTCTTTCGCAGTAACGAACCTTCAGAGTAAAAGAAAACTGTAACCGTTTTGGGGCCGTCGTTTTATTCTGAAATTTCAATGACGGAAACGTTCGAAATAACAAAACTGATTTCATTGTGAAATGAACGGACATTTTTTAAAATCATTTTTGGATTAACGAACCTTCAGAATAAGGAATATAGTATTATTTTTTCATTAATCTGTCGGAGTAACGAACCCTAAGAGTAAGAAAAGTGCAACTGTTTTTTGGGCAGTTTTATTCCAAATTTCACTGGCAAAACGTTCTAAATGACGCACTGATTTCGTTTTGAAATTTACGGACATTTTTCTTTATTCAATTTTCGGTTAACGAACCTTCAGAATAAAGAATCTATTATTATTTCATCATTACTACTTCTGTCGGAATGACAGACCCTTATAGAGTACGAAAACACGCTGTTTTGTGCCGTCGTTCTATTCCGAAATTTCACTGACAGAAACGTTCGAAATAACAAAACTGATTTCGTTGTGAAATGAACGGACATTTTTTCTAATCATTTTTTGGATTAACGAACCTTCAGAATAGGGAATCTAGCATTATTTTATCATTAATCTGTCGGAGTAACGAACCCTCAGAGTAAGAAAACTGCAACTGTTTTGGGGCAGTCGTTTTATTCCAAAATTTCACTGGCAAAACGTTTGAAATGACGCACTGATTTCGTTTTGAAATTTACGGACATTTTTCTTTATTCAATTTTCGGTTAACGAACTTTCAGAATAAAGAATCTACAATTTATTATTTCATCATTACTACTTCTGTCGGAATAACAGACCCTTAGAGTACGAAAACACGCTGTTTTGTGCCGTCGTTTTATTCCGAAATTTCACTGGCAGAACGTTCGAAATGACAAAACTGATTTCGTCGTGAAATGAACGGACATTTTTTCTTAATCATTCTTGGATTAACGAACCTTCAGAATAAAGAATCTAGCATCATTTTATCATTAATCTGGCGGAGTAACGAAAAAAAAAAATGAATCCTGGTGGCGATAACTGATGCTGGTGTAGAGAAAAACAAAGACAGCTCGCTCAAAAGATGCTTCCTTCTTTGCAGTTTACTTTCTCCCCAGTCATTCCTATCGTTCTCCTCCCATGAACCCCTGCCATGCACGGACGATGAACAAAACAAAATGTTACCGATGCTGCAATGAAAAAAAAAAGAAGAAAGAAACACTCCCTCAAAGCAAATTATCTACACTTTTCAAGTTGAACAAATTGATGTTCGTAATGAAGAATAAAAAAAAAGCACGACCTCAAGCAGTGGGGAAACTTGATATCATGGCTTGTGGAAATTTCCATGATATTTCCACGAAAGCCAGGTGTCAGATAAAGAATGTCGCGCGTACTGCCACCTTGCTTCAGTGGTCGTAAACAGCGTGTACATAGCATGTAAACCAACTGGGAACATTGATGAATGATCATCATTTATTTTCTGCCCATGAAGGCCCCCTAACCCACCTTTTAACAAACCAAGCCAGAAGCACGTGGAGCATTACGTATACGTTGAACTTGAAAGACCATCATGACAGAATTACTATAAATTTCGGCCCGGAGAAGGAAAATGGAATATTCACGAATGACGTTTACAAATCCATAGAAATTGAAAAGGCTAAAATGGAACGCATGGCTTTTTAGATTTAAAAAAAATAACCCACTGAAACTACCAAAACCTAAATAACAATTTGCATTTGCTTACTCCATCGCACGTTCTTTTTTTTTCTTTTCTTTTTTTTAACGAAAAATGGAGTTAATTTTCTCTCTGCGGCAATGCTTTGAACGCATCTAATTTTGCGTCATTGCCGATGGCCAGCTTCCTAAAGAATTGATACGAATCCTTTCAAATATACGAAACAGTCTAAAGATCCTGGATCCTGGCGGTGAATTTCGGTGGTATTATAAATCCTGCTCACTATCAAAATTTAATCATCTGTTCCTTGCGCCATTTTACCAACCAACTGTTCCTGAAAATTTCATCCTAATCTGTTCCCAAATTTTGACTTATTTTGCGAATAGAGAGACAGACAGGCAGACAAACTAACAAACAAACCAAAGCAGCCAAAAAAAAAAAAAAATACAACCTTTGGCGGAGGGGGGCATGCATTTCATATCGTTTGTTTTTGCGTAACCCGACAACAAGCGTGACAACAAGCGAGCACGTGTCAGCCTTCCTCAGCCTCGCTCGGCCTCCGACCCTCTCTTCCCGTCCTCTCTCTCCCTCTCACAATACACTGTAGCGTTGTACACGCAGGCGGCTGGATAAGTGGCCAGCTGGGTGCTTGTGCATGTGTGTGTGGATCCCAAATCAGAGCGCATGTGAGTGAGCAAGTGTGTGATGTGTTGTGTATCAGCAGGGAGGTGAGACCTCCCTGGTATCAGCTAGTACGTCGCTCTGTTGAGCCGCGTTGTTGTGATCGGTGCGGTGACTGCGTGGGTAAATTTTTGCGCTTGTATAAGTATGTAAACTGCAGCTGCTTTCAACATCTAGCTTCTTTTCTAGCCAGATAATAAAGACTGAAAAAGGCGAGAAATTGGTCCGAACTTAGCTCGTCAAGCAAGTTACCCTTGTCGGCAAGTTCACGCGTGGTGTTACCCTTGTCGGCAAGTTTTACCCTTGTCGGCAATTGCTTCTTCAAACCGCACGCTTGTCGGGGCCGACAAGGGTGATATACGCTGGCGAGATCCCTGCAGGGGCATATGATTTCACAACACAATCACAACAGATTACTCCTATACGCAGAGGGGAGATTTCTAGACACTGTACACTCGATTCAAGACTGCTGCTATGAATGAACCCTTCAAGACCAGTTTACTACGAGCCACAACGAAAGTGACTGCACCTGCGCCCCTGTTAAATCAAAATTCTACATGCTCTACATCACTATTGTACAATATGCAATATACAATGTATATTAGTTAATTGAATTGTAAATGACGTCAAAGAACCATTACGAATGTGGTCTATTTCATATGTCAGCGTTTCTAATCACATTAACGTCTAATAACACTGATACCGCGGAGATCGTTAATCTAACCTGACGGATGAAATAATATAGGAAACAACGCTTTACTTTTCCAGATGTATTGCCCCCTCATCATGTTCATTAGTCATAATCATAATGTAGCAATCCACTTTTAAATGGCTAGCTTTTGTTGGTAATAACATGACATTGTATAGATATAACTGGTGCAAGAAATGTTAGATCTATTGCGATCCAGTCCAGTCAATTAGAAATGAGGACGATCGTTTCCAATCATTTGAGTGTTCAATAGTTATCTTCGAAGTAAATTAAGATGATTAGTTTCTTACATGGTACAACATGACTCAAGGTGTCGTGAAAATTTGACAAGATAAACATAATAAGTTACAAATGAAAGCGCGAACAAGAATATCCTAGGCCCGAACTATAGAGGGGGCTTACGTTTCTTTTCAGCAAAGGGCATAAAACAGTCCTTGCCAGCCAGTAAACCAGTCTGTGTCAATGAAAACTTCTGATTAAATCAATAGGTAATGAGTATGACATTATTGGCATAAAGGTACATTCTTATTACAGCCAAGCCCTTAACACTGTTTGAATGTTTGTTTTAAGTCTGTATTATCATTCTCACAACACTCCATCCATCTTTCTATGTCGCTATCCCGATGACTGTCTTCCTGTTAATTCTCGACCTATTACACGTCAATATTCGCTTCTCTTTATACTTTCGATATTTAACGCCCCCGTTTTTACTCGCTTCACGAGATATTTCACCGCTTGACAAATCTTGTCCAGGAAGTTTTGCGACAGAAGCCGATCCTGGAAAAGCCTCGCTGTCGACAGCGACGATCACTACGACAGCAGGGATAACGAGACTTCGCTGCATTTTGATGGGAATTATGTAAATGTCTCTAACGAAAACGGAGAAAAATGAAGCGCCGCCCACACCACTCTCCAAGTCTCCTCTATCGTATGTCCTCTCAATTCTATTTATGCCCTATTTATCTGGTCATTTTGACCTATTTATCTACATATCAATCAAGCTTTGTAAGTCTATCTTGTCAGCGAAATAGAAAAACGTCGCTGTAGCCACACACTCAAGTTGGTGATGGAGGTATAAATTAAAGCCGCTTGCTGATTCGGACTCATCAGCTCCTTGTCTTTTTCTGTAAAACACACGCATAAAATACACAAAGTTTCTCTATACGCACGATCTCAATAACACTCATTTCATTTCATTTCTTTATTTATCCAAATTATGTATAAAACATGGCATGGAAAATTGGTTTTGTCACACATCCATAAACACATATTGACAACAGATAAACACCAAATTACATTACATAATTTTTGTAATATTACATGAATATTCACAGAAGTTACAGGGAACTAAACATAAAAACACGCAAAACATCAAGTAGAAAACACAGATGAAACTACAGGATGGTGTATCTCGTTTTCCACTCCGCGTTTCGTACAGCCCTAGCATAATTTTTGAGCAAAGAAAAAAAAACCCAGTAGGAAAGCAAATATAAAACCCGTTTTTTTCCATATCACAATTGGACGAAAAAACAAAACAAAACAAAACAAACGACATCATCACGCGTGAATACAGCCAAGTTGATAATTTTGTTTCCTACAACTGTCTTCTGTTAACTGAATTCCACATAACTAAGTGTGTGTTGACCCTTTCAGCCTACGAAGTCCTCAGCATGTGATCATGATTCGAATATGCTTTCGATTAGAGGCCTATAATAAACTACTCGTAGTCCGTACGATTAATATTATTGTTAAAGGAACTGTTTAGTAACTAGGAATACTATTCAACCTGTTAAATTTACATCTTTCTCTTTTTTCTTTTATGAATATGATCAAACCATGAGGAGTGTAGAGAGTAATTTGTTTTTCAAACCAGTGCTTTTGAGCCCTTATTGCTATCGTTACGTTTCGTGTTAATTGCTACAAGTTACAGCGAACTTTTTTATGGACTTCTACACGGCAACATTTGACAGCGACTGCTCCAAAGTATAGAGCTAAGCTTCTACAGATTCAACAACCTCCCAATGAGGGGGTTCGAAGGTTACAGCCGCAAGCATTCGAACTGGCTGTGATTAATATTCGGCGCCAGTTTCCCGTGGAGGCAGGATAGGGTGCTTGTTAACCACACACACGGCAGCGTGTACATGTGGGACTAACGTGAAACGGGTTCCCCTCGCCGAGCTACAAATCCTCGCCGAGCTACAAACCCTCGTCCGATGCTTGACTGGATTTAATGAAACGCATTCAACATTCAAGAGTAAAAATGATAACTTTGTTGCATTGTATGATTTATGGATTTTTTTACAGACATACTTCGCTCCGTTATGGTTTAGAGCGTATTTTTGAAAGGTGTTCTCTGTGTTCTTTAATAATATTCTTTCGTAAGATTGTTCGAAATGTCTCCAGTCGCAATGCGGAGAGAAGAGTCTTCGACTTTCCGTAGGTAATCCGCTTGCCTTCCTTCAAGTACATGTGTTGGTCTTTCCACAGATAACGTCTGGGCCATTTTAAATCACATGCGTCGACAGTTGGATTACGGGTTTTATTCATCAAATCGGTGATTACCATCGGATAGGAGACACATACTATGTGTGTGTTTTCATAAATGGTAAATTCTCACTATGTGAAAGCAATCAAAGTACATCGTGGAAATAGCCACAGGAAACACAGTGTCCATCTACATTTATTACAATAAGTTATGATTATGGACGTTTCTGATAAATTGGCAGAGAAAGGTCTATTCTCAAAGGTCGTGTCAAACAGTAATAAACATCATGCTTGCGAGTAGCACACATGGTCGCTATAATCTAATTTGAGCCTAAGAGACCAGCAAGTAACAGGAATATTAAAGAAAAAAATTTGAGGAAAAATAAAGTCCCCGCTCAAATGCTACGATTTTGCTTGAGGTCACGACCCGTTTAATAAGTAAATAACAGAAAGAGAAGTGTAGACGAGTTGTTCAACTTTCACCTGGTGTCACCACACATTACAAGCAGCTAGGTCACTTCGTCTATTATCTGCCGTACTATGATAAAAATTAATGTCCATTGCACTGCAGTGACAGAGCAAGGTTTTAGTGCCTTTTCGATCATAGAGTATATATCATTATGAAAAAAAGAATTTTTAAAATCATTATTTTGATGCCTCCCCCCCCCCCCTCATACATGTCGTGCTTGGCCTAATGCTCGTCAGTGATTCGATCATTTCTGTAGATTATGGCCCTTAAAAAGAATATAAGATTACAACGGACCTTGCTAAACACACCCACACTCACATACACACACGCAGTAGTGCAAATGAGGAATTCTTCATATAGGCCTATGTCGAGTAATAAGGGCATAAATAATGCAAGATAAACAAGTTATCGAAAATTTAGTTTTTGCTTTATTCGGCAGAAATCGTCTGTTTAGGTGACGTCCTATTTCCCTATACGAGTGTACACTCCACATGAACTAATGCGATTTTGTGCTTTATAGTTCAACAAGATGGCTGTTTCAAGACATTACAGGAATCGTATCCTTGTTGAAAGCAAACTTTCACAAAATGACGCTTCCATTTTCATAAATACTTGATCTTTAAACTGATTGCATCTCGATTAAAAAAAAAATCACGATGAACGATATTGATAATCAAATGTTTAAGAGGTGAAGAGAGAGAGAAAAACAATACAGACAGACAGACATCCTATACAGATGACAGATACATAACATCATTACATGACAATGTGGCAGAGATGGGTATATATAATTTGATAGAATAGCCAAATAGATTAATAGATGGCTATGGAAACAAACAACGGTAAGAGAGATAAATGGACAGGGATGGAGATAGATAGAAAGATGAATGAATAGACAGATAGATAGCCAGGCAGACAGATGAGAGAGTAGGTATCAAGCACTCTATGGTGTTGATATTATGCACACGCTTCGCCGCGTAGTATAAGGGCAGCGGCTACCCCGGGTTCACCATGTCAATGAGAGAAACACGTGGCTTAATTAAAACCCAAACGCGTCTAATTACAGGCAACACGCACGCCGTAATGTCAAACACGCTACTGCACACCACTAAATCCACTAAGGAAAAACACCTGTCTCTTAGGGGCTAAAATTGGAATAATCATGTGGGTCATTGGTACAAAAAATTACAAAAAAGGGGGGAAATGTCATATTTCCTTTCTGAAGCATCGTGACTGAACTTAACTCCGGCTAGGCAGCATTTAGCTTTGACCTTAAGGTTGCCAAATCGAATTTAGAGTGCAATGCCATCTCGACGGGACGTACAATCACCGGTTACAATTTCCTCGTAACATCTTTAACTTATTATCATCCTAACATTATTACATGAAGTATCTTCGACGTCGAGCGAAGGAAAAATTTGTCACAATTTTCAAAGCTGCAAAGTTACGGGTATTGGCTGAACACACAAACTCTCACACACACACACACACACACACACACACACACACACACACACACACACTCATCATCATCATCCACAAGGCTCAACTAATCTGATAAAGCTATCCATATAATACATACATCCATGACACCGAACCAATTCCTACATGTTTGGTGGTAACAAGAAAGAGGCATTGCAATAATAATAATAGTAATAGTAATAATAATAATAAAAAAAATAATAATAATGATAATAATAATAATGATAATAATAATAATAATAGTAATAATAATTATAATAATAATGATGATAATGATAATAATAATAATAGTAATAATAATAATAACAAGAAGAAGAAGAAGAAGAATAGTCATCAACATCATCATCATTATCCATACTTCTGAAAATGATATCGTGCATGGATTTAGATATGGTACCTCTTGAGTTGTAAATATTATGTGTGCTTTCGGTTCCTATTATTCTCGTTATATTCATCTTTTAATCCTTTTTGACGTCGATCTTGGTGCCTATGATTAATAGCACACAGACGATACACACGCTGGTTTAGTTGAATTGCCGTCTGTCGAAGAAAGGTGAACAAACGCCAGATCACTCCCTTAAGAGGCCAACCCCAACACGTTCTTCTAGACCAAGATAGAGGAGAACTAACCCTCTTCCATCCCCAAACCCAAACGACTCTTGACCTTTGACACTAGCGTCGAGAGAAAATGATCTTGACACTCTATCTCGACCTTCGCCAAGCCACTTTTGTCTCTTTACAATCTTCCGATGCTCTGCGATAAAAGTTGAATAGCTAATAACGAGTTTGGGGTGAGTTATGCTTGATGCTTTTTGGCGGTGGGTCTGGCGTTTCTCATACTCATTTCCATAACATGATGTCCTCCAAGATAGTTTCTATGGGCATCGCATACCTTCATCTCTTCTCTTTCTCTCTTCTGTTTTCTGAATTTCGAACATGACAAGAAAAAAAAAACCACCAAATAGTCACGTTCAAAAATGTCCACGTTTCTGTTTCTGATGTGTGCTCATACTGAGTGAACTGACACTTTCTTCAACATGTCTCTTTGTCCTTACGGTGATTTTGTCCGACTTGTGATATACACACCTTTCAAAATATGTAAGCGAAATATTGTCCCTCTTGAATACTTACCAATCAATTATGAACGTGTATTTTCGTTTTGTGAAGGTACGTTCACTTCTTCATATCACTGCTCCTCTGTTTATGATAAAAAAAAAAGAAAAAAGAAAAACGGACGCGTAGCAACTGGAAGGATCAGTGAGATCGGTCCCTGGACCCAACTCCTTCGTCCTTGGGCTGCTCTGCCCCTACCCCAAAAGAAACGTTCCGCGGCCCCTGTTTAAATTACTTGAACACTGCCAAGCTTTCCAGTGTAATGTTGCCAATCAGTTATTTATACGAATTATAATTTCAGATGTGATCTGAGGAAGACACTAAGACGCAAGCATAGACATTATAGTGATAAAAATGTTTGCAAGAAATTTAGGTGATATTCTATTGCCTGTCATATGATAAGTGCATGCCATAAAAACTTTATTTTGATGTAGGCCTAATATATCACTTGAAACTTTGCAAAAAAGAAAGCCTCCCCCTGCTTCGACGTTCCATTCCGTCAATGCGGTCCTCTGCAATCGACAATCGGCGAACGACTCCTTTCGTATACTCGTATATTCATTCAAGAATCGTCACGCTTCAGGCTGAAAAATACATGACTTCACTCAAGAAAAGACAACAATTGATATACTAATAACTATTATAAAGCTGGCATTTACAAAAACCGCAAAATTAAGTTTAATATAGTACCCACAAGCTCTTCCTTGCTCTTCACGTCAAATATCAACCACTGCTGTAGCATCTTCATCAGGCCAACCATCTTTCAAAAACGTGGCGCCGATAGGAATATTTTGTCGCTTGCTCATGAACGCTGTCTCTCCGTAATGACCAAAACATGTGGCTTTGCCATCACTGTCGCAATCAATTTTTTTTTTCTTTTTGTAGCCTTAGCCCATCATTTGTTTCTTCGCTATTTTTTTCCTTTCCTAATTCTAATATTTATTACCACATCCGTGACCTTTTCCCTTACAGAAGAGTTTTCCCTGATAAAATGCAGCATCAGATTCGTGCGCCCGCGTAATCGCCAGGCGAATTGAATGTCGCGTCGTTTCTTCGCGGCAACTTCGATTCGGGAGCACCGCAATTAATTGATGTTGATGTTTCAAAGTTGTCAAAGCAGAAAAACAAAAATTACGATACTGCCATCACTGTCCTCATTATGAAGATAACTTTTAAGACATGTGTGATTCATTGTAGTTGTTGGGGTTTTTTTTTTTCATCTATCTCTGGTAGCTTCCTTGTAGGTGAACAGTTGGTGATTTTGTGGGGATACCTGATTTCCTCCTTTCGGCAGTACGTCCACAGCTTCCGTGGAAGACCAAGATGAGATGGCTTGAGACGACATCCATACTCTTTGCCAAATAACAGAAACCCACTTCCCCCTCCCACATTATCATGTTCCATTCCCGAAACCCTCATTGCAGAAACAAGCTCAGTTGATTGAAATATACAAATCCCCAACACAGGGACAGAAACTCATCTCGAATGTCCACCGTAGTATGTACGTTTTTTGTTCTGTTTTATTTTCTGTTTGTTTGTTGTTGTTGTTTTGACTGTGAAGTAATTCATGTAAGCCGTACCTGTTGCTAAGCTTCTCTTATATAAAAAAAATAAAAGAAAAACATGCTTAGGAAATCTGAATAACTTGATTCTGGTAAGCATATACTTTGTATTATATGCATATCGTTCAATTCACACCTACATTGTAATAGTGGCGTCTGAACGTTTGAAATCCCATTATGCTGTGTACACATGATACACAGCAAGTCGACAGATCCCAAACTTTAAAGCCATATTTCTTCTGTAGTAAGATATCTGGAGTATGGATATTTTTTACTACTTAAGTTGGATAAGAATAGCTAATCCAGATGAGCTATATATCATTTGAAAGCAGAGAACAGCTTTTGGAAATATCTGAGCTAAACTAAAAAGTCTTTAAAGGCAACTTTTTGTTGATTTTATAATGCATGGCCAGGTATCACAGTCCATCATACTGCTATGTTTCACCATCAGAAAATGTGTATAAATGTTTGCCAGACATGAAAATGGGATGCAGAAATTTGGTAATTTCATGCCAGCAATCACCAGAGTATGTTGTTTTATGGTGCAGTTTACATCTGAGCAGTCCCAGTAATGTCAAATGATCCACTTTCACTCACGCAGGTGAATAGATACTTGAGTGGCTACTTCTCATTCTCCTCTCCATGCACTAATACCTGTATACACAAATATACAGTATATATATATATATCTCTCATATATATATATATATATATATATATATATATATAAATATATATATATATATATATATATATATATATATATATATATATATATATATATATATACACACACACACACACATACATCCTGAAACCCTTCCGATCTTCTTTTTCATCTCTTACAGTCTCTGTGCAACTCCTTCCCAATATGTCTCCCTGCAAAGAAACAGAACTCACTCGTTGTGAGCACAAGGGGGCCATTTGACTTGCAAATGAAATTGAGTGCCGTTTGTATCCCCAGGGCTCTAGCAGCGACACCTAACTACCCATCCTCCTGTACCCGCACCCTGTAAACTAACACCTTCTTTTTGCAGATGATCACTTCCATGACAGTGGTGGCGTGACGGAGGGAAGGAAATCCACTCAGAATCGCAGAGTGTGTCTATCCTTCATTAGAGGCAAAAAAAAAAAAGAAGGGTTTAACAATTCTTCTCATTTTTCCCCCACAGTTTCCTCCCCTTTTCCCTCCCACCCTCCAGGACACCCAAACCGATCAATCTCTTTCATCAAATGCCCTCAGTCGATTTCACCAGGGAATACATAACCCCCAAGGACTTGGGAGGAGAGAGGAGAATGATCTCTGGTGTAAATGTGGAAGTGTTTGCAGGAGTATGTATATAGGCCTACATAAGCATTAATGCTTCATTAGTGCATATGGCCATACACAAACATTCACATGCTTTTGTTGGATATTATCTTGAACTTTTTATATCGTCATCTCAGTCATTCACTCACCTGTCATTTACTCATCCATCCATCCATCCATCTATCCATCCATCCATCTATCCATCCATCCCTCCATCCATCCATCCCTCCATTTACTCATCCATCCACCCTCCATCCATCCATCCATCCATCCCTCCATTTACTCATCCATCCATTCATCCATCCATCCCTCCATTTACTCATCCATCCATTCATCCATCCATCCATCCATCCATCCATCCATCCATCCATCCATCCATCCATCTCTTCTTCTACAAAGACTTAGGCCTACATTCAAACTTGAATGGACTTCTTTTCTGTGCATATGTTACTTGTAAATGTTTCAATCATGTTTACTATCCATATTTATCTTGGTAGCAGTAAAAAAAAATCACAACACAGATAGATTAGTCAAACAACAAATGAAAGAGATTACTGTCAAACACTAAGAAGTTAAAAGAACAGAAGCAGAGTACAGGAACAGAAAGTCATGCCCAAAAGATACCTTGGAGAGCATACACAATAAGGGTGTGTCCTATTTCTGCCCCCCCCCCTCCCCAACAAAGAGTAAAATCTCCCACTGATACAGCATGATAAGTATGCCACTTACAAAACTGCCACTTGAATGATGGCTCTTCTTGAGTTCATTTCCCTCAATAACGCCTTTCCTTCTTCCAATGGTAAAAAAAACCCCCCAAAAAAAAACTAATAAAAAACAAGATAAAATCACTCTTACCCCTCCATGCCACCCCTTTCAATCCTTGAATTGGGGGCAAATGTGGTTGAGTGCACAGCATCACACCTCCCCTTTGTGTCAGTGACTGGTAGGCAAGCACTGCAGGGTGTGTGATCACAGTCATGATGGATAGATCATTGCGAGATGGATAGAAGCACTTGGGAGTGAGTGTGTGTGTGTTTGGGGGGGGGGGGGGGCAAGGTACTGGTTGCAGCATTAATGGAGCTGCTTTGATACATGGCACAGTAAAGAGTGTAGAATGAATACCACTGTGGTGAATAGTCCATCCATAGACCTTGCTTGGAAAGAAAACTGTGGGAAAGCTCTTCCTCTGCCCAATTTGTTTTCAGGGAAATTTGCAGATCACATCTTAGCTGGCATTAAGCTAAGTTTATATCATTAAGTAGTTCATCAATATTTCACAATGAGGGGTTTAACTTTCTCATATTATTGTAATCAATATTATATGATTTACAGTACAAATACAAATATTATATGATTTATTGTGTGCTTATTTCACTTTAGGGTCTGAAAACTTGATAGATCATTCAAGCACAGAGATAGCTGTGATAACTTTATGCATTTATGAAGAATTGAGACACTCTGTTAAAACCTCACTCAAACAAAATGCAAAAAGGATAATAATATATCATCTTTAACTGCTTTTTTTTAATACTTCTTGATTGACTTTAACCTTCTTTTTGTTAATCTGTCATCTGTCAGTACCATGCATGCTGAATTAAGTTCTTTCATATTTAGGCTGTCCCCCTCACCCCTCCCCCATCTCTCTCTCTATCTTCTCCCTCTCCAAATCCCAAACCTCTGTTAGTGATACCCACAAACTCTCCCAAGCTCTGGGCCCACTTTGCTCTGGAAATGTGTCAATGCCCCCCTAGTAACAGATGATGTGGGAGCCACAAGAGGTGTCAATCCTCATTCATTTTAATGAAGTCAGGATGCAAATTTGATGGCTGTATCAGCCCAATCCATTTCTCTAAAAACTTAATAAAGAGAAAGAAAGAGAGAGGAAAAAATGACTTTGCAAGATTGTTGCATTTTGTTCATTTTCAGATATACCCAAAGGTTCCTTAGGATCAATGGATTGTGGGAAACATGGTTACATGTATTAAATTCCTAACATTCCGTTTTTAAAGATGAAGTTGAGACACTGTTTCTCAAAGTGAACACCAACTCCATGTTAAATTTGACTGTCATGGTTAGAGATCCAGCGTATGGAATGGTAAAAGTTTCTGTAAAATCTGACCGAAAAGTCCCCTATTTTCACTATTAAAAATATTCACAACATTTTTGTTTCGTCTTTTTTTCTTTTTTTTTTGACATGAACTCTTTTACAAGAAATTGTATGCTTCACGTCATATTATACAAGCAGATTTTTAAGAAAAAACAGCTGGATGATGCTATATATCCAAAACAAACCTAAACTATGCCAAGCTACAAGGATGTATTATTATGTGTAACTGTTGTGTAACAAAGATCAACATAAAAGGACATAGACAATAAGAAGAAAAGAAAGAAAACAATGCTGGCTTTCTGTAGATGGTTCATACATCATTCCTGCTTCTCTCAAAGATGAGTTTGTACCATAATCAAATTCGATGTTGACAAATAACTCTTGCCTCATAGTTCCGACAGCAGCTAAACCTTACCCTGAATCTACACACACAAAAATAAACAAACCTTACGAAGAGATGAAAATAATGCATCTGCTGTGAAGTATTTCCAAAAAATGGGTAATGAGTGGCGACAGGATAAATGTGAAGCAATCTCCCAGCACTGACAGCGTCCTCTTCCACTTCCATCTTGAATGAGATCCCTCCAAAGGCCTGATGTAAGCCTGATGATACTCCAGGCCTTCAGCCTACACACTAGAGTGTGCAGCTCCCTCTATCACAGCAACACTTTTTTATTCCTTTCCCATTAATCCTACGTGAGCAAAACACATCATTACCTACAGTGTATGTTGTCAGGGTCAGAAAAAAAAAAATCATTTTAATGTTTCCTTCTAGGAGAGCATCTTTAAAGCCTGACATAGTCATTCTGTGTTCACCAAATGCTCCTTGAACATGGTCACCTAACATGAACACAGTGTGACAATTGAGTGATACATATCAACACAAACCTCCCTCTCCTTTGTTTTATCTTTCTACCCCCAGTATTTCATGCCCATATGCTCAACCAAGGAAGTGGAAAGGAATCCCCAGTCCAACTCATGCTGACCTGTCTCTAGGGAAAAAAAAAAACAAACAAAATTTCTGCATATTTGAATTTATAATGAATAACTAAATCATCATGTTGATTCAAATATATCAATCGCTCTCATAGCATTGTAAGTTTTATGTCTTTGATACTATCACCATCACCTTACTCTTTTTTTTCCCCTCAATATCCTGCACAATCACAGACAGGAATATAAAAACAAGTTGAGAATGTCTATCCTCCACTTAAAGAAATGAAACTGAGAAAGATTTTAACAATATTCTATGGTTTCCTTTACAAAGAATAAATGCATCAATCAGAATGTTTAATTGTTCAATGTTCACATGTCATGATATTTTGTGTATTGATATTTACAGAGAAGCTGCAGAACGATATCAACCTGCTTTCTTTGTGCTCCGTGCTCTTTCATGGTCTATATGTTTTGCTACATCACACTTCACTGCAGTAAACTGCTACATCTGCCATCTGCTGTGTGTTCAAATGATCAGTATGGACCAAAATGACCAGTAAATGATCAATTCCACAGGACATGGTAAACTCAGAACTCAAGGAGAAAGACAGTGTCCGAGGTGTTCTATCACCCAGAAGACCAATGGCGTGGGATGACAGCGCCCTCATTGTTGGGTGTGGTGGTATGAGGGTCTCTCCAAACCAAACCTCACTGGATGCTTCTTTAGGTCTCATTCATTAACAAGCATATTCAACAGGAGTGTGTGCTGGACCTTGAACTGGACTAGTCCATCAGGGTGATAAGGGTTCCCATGCTCTCTTCTTCTATCCAGATCATTTACATGCTTCCTTTTCAATGCCAGGCTAAAACAAATTACAGTCCGTCCATACAAATGCAGGTAAAGTGAGGAAGTATTTTTATTAAGAAAAAAAGTAACATGAACAGCGGCGCTCTCTTTGCCTTTTGGAGGGGGTAGTAGAGTATATTTGTATAGCATCTGATATAGAGAGCAAGACATATAACAACTATGATTATTAACTTAAATATGAGATGCATTTATGTAGTAATGCAACAGATATCTACTGCTACTGTGATTATTCAAATCCATGTGTGAAACCTGCCATGTTAAAAAAGCAGAACAAAACAAAACAAAAATGTTCTCCAAAAATGTTCTCAGGATTTACAGTGAATTTTCTCTGCTCCTTCTGAAATAAGAAAGACAACATAACACTAATACCTACAATGTGTACTCCCAAGAAGATATCTATCAACCCCAAAATTCCTTTGACATCTCTCTCATAAGAATGAATCTGATCCCATACATTATGAATATCTGGATTTGATCTCATTTTGTAACTATCCACGCAATTCAGACTGCTGCAGACGATCTGTCCTGATTACTTCATATATCTGGGTCACTGTAACACGCTGCGGGAAGATAAAAGGTGGTTTCCATGTGGCTCAGGTACATTCAAGCTTCTTCACTACAGATTGGAGAATGTTCTTGGCAGCTCTTATATCATTCAGAGAGGTGAATATTACTACTGCCACAAATTGATTACATCCTCAACATTCAGAGCTTTACATATTTGATGAAGGCTCACTGACAGCCAGCATACTACCCTTTATCAAAGCACAATTCATTAATATCAGGTAGATGGAATGGTTTCACCAGTGCTGGAAATAAGAAGGTTATGGAATTTGAAAATTTCACATGCTTTCACCACAAGTGACACTAGTTGCGATCACATACTAAATCAGACAACATGATTGTGACATAAGCTTAAACTCACCCACTGATTTCCTCTAAGAAAATGTAGAAATAATGTACTTGGTTTAAAATTTAGCAACTACACCCACTTAACCCATTAACAGTCATAAATACATTGTTATCATAGTACTATATAACTGCATTGTTATCATAATACTATACTAAATACAATAGCATGCATCTAACAGTCATTACTAGCAGGTTTGATGAAATAATGATCTTGTACTTTAGAGCAGTAGTTGTGAAGAGCCCATTCATCCATCCTTTGAGGTGGCCTATCTGACCTTTATTGCCACTGTCTAGAGAAATTACATCACATGCATCTAAGAATGACTACATGCAATATGACCTGGTTGCACTTACAATTGTACTTCTGGTTCTGCAGGAGGTGATCTGTGAAACAAACACACTTTATGGCTGTCACCCTACCCCCATGATGAGGTACCATTTGAATAACTTTGTATCCCCTGTCCCCTCTGAATGATTTTTGTGACATTTCCTGAAAAATTTGCCCATGCATTTTAAAAAAGATAAATGTCAATTTAAATCCTGGACCCTATATACACTAGTTTACCATCCTTGGTACCCTCCAAGCCGACCACTAACACTGTCACGAACAATTTCTTGACCTGTACATCTACACGTATCTAAATGTAATGCAAACTTTGAAGTTTACGTACTTGCGAGCTTTTTGTTTGTTTGTTTTTGTTTTGTTTTGTTTTGTTTTGTTCTCATCCTGCGGTCTCACATGTACATGGGCCATCTGCATCGGCGCATGAGTTACCGACTATACTCTAGATAGTCAACATAACAAGTAGATACTGGCTTGGAGGGGGGCAGGGATCCACTTGAATGCTTCATTTTCTTGACTGCTAGTTCAATTATGAATATTTCTGTAAAAATGTCTCAGAAAAAACAAATGAAACTTTATGTTCAATGATATTCCCTGTTCCATTCTTGTGGAGATTGAGCATACCGGTATAGATATCACATTCACCCCGTCTACATCAATATTGCCATTCAATTTGATGTTAAACAGGGATGCAAATATTTTAGACGACTCTTCATCGGGGATGACAACTATCTCAGTATATAACCAACTACAGATGGAAGGTTTCTTACTAATTCTGAAAGCAACACTCAGCAAAATAACAGGAGAGATAGATAGGCAGATAAAGATAGACAGATAAATAGATAGATGGACAAATAAAGATAGAGAAAGAGAGAAAGAGGAGAGATGTCATACTAACAGTTAAAATGAATATATGATGGGAAAATATGAGATGCTAATCTGTGCTGTGCTGTCATCTAAAACATTTTAGAATGCTCTTTAGTGTCCCTGAGAAGAAAGAAAGGTTGTAGACATATATGGGGAGATCCTCAAAGAACTCTATGGTATTGGGAGAATTTGCACCACATCAGGTACTTTAGCTGTAGCTACATACGCAACGCGTATTTGTGTCTGGTCAGAGACGACAGAACACGAAGAACAAAAGTCTTATTTCTTTGCCTGTAGCTACTTATGTATGTGCACATCCTGATTATTTGTACACTCTTCAACACATACACACACACACACACACACATGCAGATAGAAATGTATGTATACACGCAAAGACATACCCCCACACACAAAATACAAACCTACACACAACTTCATAGTTACGTTAACACACACATGTACAATGTAGCAGCAGGGTACTTTTCATTTGGTTTGTTTGTTTGTTGTTTTCTTGTACATGGATGCATCTTTCAGACTTATAATACTCCTGTATGCTGCTCCTGCGCCTGGATCCCATACGGTGGATCACAGATGCAATCCCAATCGATTTTGACAACGATCTCTTTGGCAGACCGGGGTAAAATTGAAAAAAAGTGGTTCAGCAAAATGTCAAAGGATCGTCAGGACATGGGCTCGCAATCTATTCCGGCTTGCGACCCCCGCGCGCTGAATTCCTCCTGCGCCTTGATTTGAACACCATTCGGGTTCCAGCTCGATTGCGAAATAATGGCCGAGATGAAATAACAGATCAAGAAATATCCAAGAAGAGGCATAGTCAGGTAGAATGTAATAAAAAAAAGAAGGGGGAGGGGCAGAGGACTGACTTCATGAGTCAATAGGGATAATGCTGTAGATGTGTATTCAATTCACGTGTGTGCATATATGCCTTTGAGTGTGTGCATATTGTTTTGTCGAAAAGAAAAACCCTTGAAGCGAAGAGTTTTCATTAGGTATTCAAATTAGAACATTGGGAAATAACTATCATGTGTATTGATAAACTACCAGTTGACATACATTCTGATGTCAAAAGAAGAAGGAAAAAGAGGAGAGTGTATCATTACTATACCTTGTACAGCTTTCTGTAGTATGTCTAACACATAAACAACTTTGTTGTCAAAAAAAAAAAAGAAAGAACATGAAGGCAAGGCAAAATCAATACTGAGGAAGATATGCTACTCTTGGTATAGGAATTCTGTATTTCCTGACAAACAGGTTTGTGCGCAGTCAGAAACCAATGTTTTATTTCCTTCCTGCGTTCTCATTTTCCCCCTAAACCTCTTACCTTCGACAAGACACAAATGAAATGACTGATGCTCTGTCTTAATGTCATTTCTTTGCAGATGGCTGATATCCACACGACGGGATAAGCTTATTGGATCGGCTGTTTTATCCCGCCACCAATTACAGCTAAATCTGCCATCTTGTTTGCCTGTCTTCTGCCCATAACCGCGAAGTTGATCTCCATCTTTTTCCCGCCCTACAAAATGCCTGTCAGGAGACATTTCGCCATGGAAATTACGGCACAGAATTTGCCAAGATGGAAAACTGACGTCCTCACATAAATTACAAATTTCCCTTATTTCTTCTTCTTCTTCATCTTCCCCCCAGCAAAATGCATTTGTTGCCATGTCAGAAATAGATTGTAAATTGACCTGTACATTACAGAAGGGGATACCGGCCTCATCTCTGTGCAGCAGCAAAAGCAAATTAAAGCTAGTATGATAGCAGCAGGACTGACATAACATAGGCATAGAAACATAACATTATCTGCATCCATGCCGTGACCTTCCCCACCCCCCCCCCCCCCATGAATAAAAACTAAAACAGAATAGAATAGAATAGAATATAATAAACGAACAAGAAATCCTATTTTACCCAACTTTGTATGTGTGTTGTTCAACATTATAAAGATTTATATGGAAGGCTGGGGGTGTCAATATCAATGTGTTGATGTGTTGAAAATTATTCTCTAGAGTACTTACTACACCCTTTTCATCTCATTTCAAATCTTAGAGATATCAATGTAAAATGTTGGTTTTTTTTTTCAACTCTATCCTGTCATTGAAATCACTAACAGCAAAGAAAAATAAAATTGCTACTTGATTTTTTTTTTAACGAAAGCACAGATATAAAACAAAAGTCTGCATGCAGGCAATAACCTTTTAAGTGTGAAGCTGCCCATTTAAAAATGCACTACAGAGCTACTTCTAAACAATCCAACCTAGCGGAGACTGTGAGAGCACAGGATCATCATTTCCAAACATACGTTGAAGAGACATGACCCTTTAACTGAAATGAGATGCCAAAATTTTACGGGAATGTCTGCATGCATGCCATGTTGTCATCATGTCGCTAACTGATAATTCATTACGTATCCTCACAAGAGTGCTTAATGCTGCTTTCCTCATCTCCCTTTCACAAGGTGCAGCCAAGCAATTCAGACTGCATTTTTTTTTTCAAAACTGAAAATAAACAGATCAATCCATGAAAAGTGCACTCAGGATTATATTAGCAACAATGCCATGATGATACAAAATGTCTACACATAAAGCACATGGATATAATCCTTTGTATGCATACATGATTAACATAAATAATATATGTCCTTGTATCTTATGCTGTATTCGTGAGTCAATTTCAAAATGATAATATCCGCTAATCAGCCCTAATGACGTGAGCGTAGAAGCATGCAGGTATAACGAGGGATGCCGCTATCATTAGATTAACATTTTACTGCTGCTCACGTGGAATAAACACATAGGACTATGGTGCAAATGGCAGGGCTTAGCTAGTTATAGTAATGACCTCGGCAAATGCATGCAACACATGCCTGAACCGTTTGGCAGCTCAGGCAGCTAACGAGCCCACGTTGGTTGGCGCACACGAGATTCAATTGGCACTAATTACTAATACTGCTGCCAGTGTCGGGCTGGGCCATCCTTACAAAGATTCTTGGGATATTCTGGTGACATAGTAGCCTGCAGAAAAGATGTTAGCTTTTCACGTGAAATACGACTCCTAGGAAACATGTGTGAGACAGAAGCACACACGAGTGTGTACTCTTCATGTGTGTGTGGGTGTGTCTGTGTGTATGTGTGACCTTGTAATTAGGCCACTCTTGTAACAAATCTGTCAGATAGAAAAGGCAAACACACAGAACACACTTGAGGGATAGTGAAGATAAATGAAACTCTAGGTATGGGTGGATGTCTTCGAGAATCCAAGAAAGATGAAATAGACCAACTTTACAACTGAAGCCTGTGTAGTGCCAATGATGGGCAAAACATCACGAGGTGAAAGAAGAGGTACGCTTTTTCAAATAATATAAAATATATATATATATATATGAAGGGTCTTCTGATTACTGAATCGTTTCCAGTACTTCATGGTGGACATACACCTCCACTACGGATTCTCATCTTCTCTACCCTCTTGTGTATTCATCTATCTGTACTTGTGTCTGTGTGTATGTGTAGGGGGTATTAAAAGGTTTGTCGTAATAGTGGATGTACCCTTTCTCTCTTACAGACCAACAGACAGCTAAAGATGTAAGACATGATGGTTATGATGAAGGAGTTGGAAAGCATGATGGTGGTGGTCGTGGTTGTATTGCTTGTGGTGACAATAATTGCAATGAATAAGAAATGATGATGATTAGATAAATGATGGCAATGATAATGATGAAACAAAGTCAATACTGACATAACCTCATGAGCCTTTGAGTGTGTGTCTGTTTTTGTTTTTTGTTTTTTTGTTACCTAGTAACCAAAAATAAGACAACTGACAATATACATACATAATAATTAATAGTATTTAAGTGAAATACAACGTTACAACATGGTTGATTGGCTATTCTTGGGGAGGATATGTGAATCTCGTAAGTTCTTGTACACAAAATTGATAAAAACACTATTCCTAAAGACTGAAAAGAATATATTTCATTGATTCTGTAATTACACTGTAGCTAGACACTTGCTATAGCATTGTCTTTGGCCCACTGTGGCTAATTCAGAATGCACATGCATTTTAATGTGAAATGAATGTATGAAACAAAAGCAGTATGAATGAGTGTGGAAAAGCATCAGTAGTATATTATCTAGTTGAAGCCAGGGAGCATAACTGTCAAAGTGTCTACTACAGACTTATATTCACTAAGGTATTGGGTGAGGTCGGAGACCTTTCCTTTGAACTAAGCAGGCCTTGTTTTGGTCTCAACATCTATCAAAATGCTTGTTAGAAGTTAAATACATTACTAGACTTCGGACTTTCG
Organism: Diadema antillarum; assembly: GCF_040938485.1. Taxonomy (NCBI): domain Eukaryota; kingdom Metazoa; phylum Echinodermata; class Echinoidea; order Diadematoida; family Diadematidae; genus Diadema; species Diadema antillarum. Next base: position 272,229 of record NW_027271775.1, on the reverse strand, counting down.
ACAGGAGATATTTAAGATATGAAACGTTTGTCTATGGAACTTATATCCTTATATCAATGTTCTTCGAAGTCTCCTTATACTACTATTTACTACGCTTAAAAGTCACATTTCTTAGGTTTCAATGCTGTCACTTTTTTTCTCTTTACTTTGCTTGAACATCTGTGACTCTACCAGAGCACTGTAGTGATGGGTCACATGCTATTCATGTCGGTGATGCATGTAAAGTTATGTACATGATTATCAACCAAGGACATCTTCTTGTCCTTTATCTCACTATAATAAAACACAATTACAACAGAAAATCAAACCATATCTAAAAAGCACACCCACAATACTTCACTGGGATACATAAAGACAGACATGTACACATACAAAGCATGAATTGAAACAGTATCAGTTCTGATGGATACTCAGTATTAACTCTTCATAATAATCATAGCTAAGGTCTTACAGCTCTCAACACAATCAGCTCTCTTGCCAAAGTCCCAGTGACCAGGTAAAAGTTCACTCACATTGTAATGGTTGCTGGGATGCATGGGGACAAAGAGGTCAAAGGTCGGGCAATAGCATCTTTCTCCCCAGCTAGTGTGCACACACACACACACACACACACACACACACACATACAATACACATACACAAAGAAACTCCTGTCTTTTTTTTTTCCTACCATAGAATGCATTCACTTCCAAGTCCTTTCCCCTCTCCGCCACCAAGCCCCAGAAAAAGAGAGAAAGTAAAGTGAGTATCCAATGTTCATTTAACGATGCCTATGAGGAGGGGCAATTGGCTGATTAAACGCCAACTCACTTGATGGATGAGCACATATTTGAGCTTTATGACAATTCCCAAGGTTCCTCTCCTCCAGCCATAGACCTCACCACTTCTGTTTCTTGTTATTTTTTCTCCTCTCACACTTCTCCAATATGCAGGCCATCAAACTAATTCCCCCCAAAAAAGTCTCTGAAGATAAAAAGAAGGGATGTGGAGACTGAACCCCACAATCTGATCCTATGAACCAATTTATTGTCACCAGCTGCACACAGCAAATTTGTGAATGAGGTAATATCATAAGAAGAAAAAAAAAATGCTGTTGACAGCACAATGTACACATTGTATGTTCCTCATTAAAATCAAAGTAAACACATTGTCTGATGGTGATTAACTATTCATACTTTTCTTTCATCAACTTTGCTCTTACTGCTACAATGTGTATATCACATGAAAATCCATGTATTTTTTTCTGTAGATTATTTTCTGTATAGCAAACTGAAATATACGTTTCATGATGCCTTTCTCCGATTCATATCCTTCTATTTCAGCTGCAGATAACTGAAACAAGAGCAAAGCTAAATGCCATCATGTAGAATACTCAGCTATTGCGTCCTCATCGTCAAAAGTGAAGTGGCAAGTCTGAGCTTCTGCTCACTTCTGATGAACCAAGAAATTAATACACCAAAAAACAGACAAACTGACAAACAAACATGCAAGCAGACATACAATGTAGTGAAGTAAACACCAAATGCTGAAACAAAGTTTGAGACAATATTGAGAGAGATTTGCAACACCTACCTTGGGGTCAGCTTCCTTGAAAGTGTTATCTTCCTCATCGACCTCAAAGTACATCTCGGCTGACGTAATAGACAAGGTTCCCTTGACAACCACGCAGGGGGCGATCATGTGAGCAGTTGTGGTGTAGACCACAGGACCTAGGACATGAGGATACAAAAGCAAGGCCAATTTAGAAAGAGGGGGGAAAACAAACATTAAAATATTGGTAAAGTGTCCATCCTACCTTTGCTCCAACTTTACTCAAAACTTACCAGAAAGACACAGTGACCTGAAGCATGCACAGTTATTAAGTGTGAAGAATTTCTTTCATTATCAGACAAATGCTGATTATTGTTGCATTAATTACAAAACTACAACTCTGTAATATTCAGAAATAAGTATTTATGCATGTTTCTACTTTGAACGCCATTATTGCAACTGAAATATGCACTGCCCAGCTCACAATGAAAAAAATCTCAAATGTCGGTTATACACCTCTGCTTATAAGTCTCTTGTTTAACTATCGTAAATCATGGTAGAAACAAAATACGAATAGCCTCTTGATGTAAAAATGTCAAACGCTTGTTTAAAAAAAAAAAAAAAATCATATGCAATAATAATTTCACCAAGAACTGTATGTGCAAAACATCAGGTCAAAAAAACAAACAAACACAAAAAAGAACTGTGATCACAACTTCTCCTGGCCTGTTCAGGCTACAGACAATGATTACCTTAAGCACACCTTTCTGTTAGCACAAATTATTACCATCAATAGTTTCACAGACAGTGACTAACCTCATCTAGTCAAAACATGTATCAAATATTTTCCACATGACATCACCTGTGTCAGACTGGATCTGAACTGACTTTATCAAGCACGTCAAAAATCTGCAAAGATGACAATCTGCATAATATGACATTTGGACCTGAAATCTTTTGACTGTGATGTGCAGGATTTAAAATGCAAATTAACTTCCTAGGTCACAAGTAGGACTATCTATGGTCTAATTTCAACCTGTCTGCGAAAGCATCTATGGAGATGGGCATTAGAGAAATGTAGATGAATACAGATGGAGAAATACAAAGAGGAAAGATAAAGAATGAGAGAGATGGGAGCATTAGAGCAAGAGCAAAACAACTTTATGCCACTGAATCACACTGTTTGCATAACAGAATTAGAGTAGTCACTCCTACGAGAAAGGTGCCTATTTCTCTCCACAAAGTCTCTGATATCTTGCGGACGACAGTGACAGGATTTATGCCCGGCAAAATCAAGAACTAGCTTATCCCTTCTCTGGAAGTCAGAAGTGTTTAAATCCACACCGTGACAATGACGGAAGAGGTGCTCTGTGAGACGAGAGGAGAGTATCCCCTCAGAGGTGGAGAATCTTAATCCAAGATTTACTGCCATGAATTGAAGAACAAGTTCTAGTGGTGATCAGTTTCAAGAGAAGTCTCCTGATGTATTCTACTAAGAGTTATTCTCCTCAAGTACTTGTAGATTTTTTCCTCTTTTGTTCATAATTTACTGCCGAGGCAATGCAATGAGGAAGAAAGCAGAGTATTTAGAATTTGCTGATTTTCAATATATTCTCTTTGTTTCTCCTCCTGACAAAACGCTGTTTCTCTGTCATCTCATCTGGAGTACTACTTGAATCTCCTCCAAGGTTGTCCTGCCCTGTTTTGAGTTCCATACGAAAGAAATGTAACATTTTGCTATGACATTGCACCAGTTTCTCATTCTACAGCAAACATACGATGATAAACCTCACTGTCATATTCACACCTTTCTATTCTTAAACATAGTGGTTAATCTTTTTCACTTGTACATTACACAACATGTGAAACTCCTAACTTGTTCTTCATAGAGCTTTCTGGTTTGAAGCCAATGGCAAACTCATAAAAATTCTCAAATGGCCTTTGTTTTGCATGTGCAAACATCACATCCATAATCTGGCAAATTGCTTGCTGTTGTAAACCATTGTAAAACAACAGTTAGGAAAAGCATTATGTCAAATTCCTCTAGAATTTCCACGATAATTTGCTTGTAGATAATACGAGACCAGCATCAATTATTTGGAGCTGAATACAGTTATCTTATGTTAAGATGGACAAAATGAAGCTGATTCTTCAAAATTAGTGCTATACATGCATTGGTATTAGATGTTGCACAGTTTGTGTCTGATGTCTGCTTTTATAAATTAGGTGTGCTTTTGTACTACAACTAAATCCACACAGCACCATTTCGCCCACATGCTGCCCCTTAAACCTAGAATGTATTTGATGCAGCCCTTATCTCTGGAGGAAAATGGACTGATATTGACGGTTTGAAGCATTAAGGTTTGAATGTTCAACATTTGACTTATATGTGGTGTGAAAAATGTCATTTTTCAGTCAATTTGAGCAAATTCATACTACGCTGTATGTCCTAAAAATGTGATTTTATAAATTTAGAAATGAATTTCACTAAACATTTCTTCCCATGCAGAGGTTTATAACAATTTGCTGTAATAAGAACATAAAGTCAGACCTGCTCCAGCAACCACCTTTCTATAATGACCACCTGCCCATATACTGTAAAACGAGGAATGTTCGCGATTCATTCTAATTTCACAAATTTTGTGAGAGCCGAGTTTCGCGAAATTAAAACGCACACTAAATATCTTGTCTACACTATATGCATTGAATGTTAGAGCTAACAAATAAAGCCATCGGCTCCCATTCGCTAAAATTTCATGCCGTGAAAATATCATGTTTTACAGTAGTAACCACATGGGATCCCCTGGACAGAAAGTGTGTAGATAAGAACCTGTATGGTATACCTACCTAATGCAACCATTATTTCCACTAGATGACTTAAAACTGTATACAGCAACCGCCCAGTGGCTTGCTGTGATAGAGCTTCTAGCTTACAACAGATTTGCTGGCCATTGCATCTACCAAATGCCCCTGAAACTTTTTAGAGAAAAGACAACTGGTAACTGTTTGGAGGGGGGGGGGGGGGGGCAATTAGCTAACACTATTGACTTTATATATACAAGTATATGGGCTGCGACGTGAGAAAAGGGCCCTTAGCGCTGTCATGCACAAACACCATAAAACCGGCACAAAAGTTTGACAACCAATATGCGAAAAAAAAAACCCAAACAGCTAGCTAGCTGCGCGCGCATGAATAAATGCATCAAAAAGTGGCAGGATTTGGGCAAAACATACGGTTTTAAATGTCATAATTGGGGCATTGAGAAGAGGAATTTCAAAAAATGGTTTCCATATCTAAATACATCAGAGTTCATTCTACAATGTGGCAGTGAAAACTCATTTTCGGCATTTTATGCCTTAAGGGGGCTTTTCTCATGTTGTGGCCTGGATTATGTATATATACCTCGTATGCATACATACACATGATTTAATATGCTGTACTATATAGTTGTATGTAGTAGTATCATGGTGTACATGTTATTATATAGGACACTGAAAATAGCTTCCCTGTTGGCTCCTACTGAATGTGTCTATAATGACCACATTTTGTGTTTCCCATGAGCAGTCGTTGTACACAGGTTTGACTTTCTTTGCTTTGGAAGGAAAGGTCATAACATAGCACTAGCTCTTTCAATACAACATACCGATGAGTCATAATGTAAAACTCCACATAACTTGTATGTCTATATACTTGAGACAAGGTCTCTTCCACTAATGTAGTTGATGTATATCAAACAAAGGTATTTTGTATACTGAAAGTACCCTCATCAAAGATGATGTTTAATCTTTGATATGTGAGCACAACTTGGGAGTGACACAGAAACTGAAAAAGCGCCCCTGCAATATTTCACACCATATGTCAGCCATACTGAAAGGACGTGTTAATGTTGACTTGTAGACATGTAACACTTCAAGGTGAAACGATGACACTAGTCACATAAACAAACCTGACACCCAAACAGAGCAGACAATGCTAGCTGAAATTAAACACTCTACATTTGTCACTTCTACAATACAGGTAGAGAATAGAAGGGATGACATACAACAGAATGTAATAACTGAAGAGGTTAAAAAACTTTGAAAGGAGGGTAATGAAGTCAAGTTATACAGCCAAGTCAATATGGTATATCAAGGACTAGTTCACACCTAGACATGCTCATTTATATAATAAATACACTGCATGCTGGATGGCCTAGTCAGAAGAAAAGCAAACTGAAGATGGCTGAATGAGCAACCAAAGACCTTTAGTTGTCAGACAGCTAGTACCAGGAGCTATTTGTATCCTATGATTACAACCCAAGCACATTCCATGCACAACTTTAAGATCAGTGGTAAGTGTTGAGTAAAATTCTCTTTCATTGGTGTCCTTTGCTGTTTACATGTTACTGTGTGTTTCAGTTGTAGAATTTTAACAACATTTTTAAATACATCTGTACTAAAATCATGATTGATTCTCAAAGGAGCAACACATTTTCAAGGGATGGTATAATTTTGGTAGCGGTCAGATTCAGATTTTAACTTTTTGGGAGATAATTAGAAACCAATTATAAAACATGAAAGGTAAATGAAATTCTAAAAGAAATTCAAAATTTCTTTGATGAAAATTGAGTATATGAATATAAGAACGACCCAAGTCCATGGAAGACCACTTCGAGTAAACTAAAAAAAACTTCATATCTTTTTTATTTGTCCAATAATATTCTATTTAACTGTGATGGGAAGGCAACATTGTATATACAAATTAGAACATATATTATTATGACAATTAATATTTACATTAATTGTGGAGAGGCCATTTTGTGTGGTGGACTTGGGTCGTTCTTTGATTCATATACATGATATTCTGCTATAGAGATGAGAGAAGGATGAGAGAGGGCGCTATTATATGAATGTAAGAATGACCCAAGTCCTTCATTCTTACATTAATATAAGATTTAACTCATGCATTTCAGGCACTTCCAGGGGTAATTAGGATTTATCATTTATACACAAGATGAGTCCATGCATAAGCTACTATTTCCCATGTCAAACTGAATTTGGCCAAAAATTGGACTTGGGTCGTTCTTATATTCAGGTCTTCAATTGGTTTTGAAATGGCTGAGAAATAAAAAAAACAAAACAAAGTAAAACAAAGTGGTCCTAATAAAAGGTGAGTCCCATCTTTTACTAGGACCTCCTTGTTCTTTATATCTCAGCCAATTCAAAACCAATTTTCAATGAATAAACTTTGAATTCCTCTTAGAATTGTATGCTCTTTCATATTTCATAAGCCACAATTATACCATCCCTTTAAAAGTAAATTTTCTTTGCGTATTTCTTGCTGATTTTGTGCAGATCTAATGAATGAACAAGTTTTATCTGATCTCTCTGAAACATAAGATATGAAGCAATATTCACAGTTGCCAATCTAATGATGAGAAGATGATCATTTGTGCAGAGAGACATTGAACTGAAGAACATCAACAACTGCAAGACAATTCTCTGCCTCTCATGCCTTCAACTAAAAGGACTCACTTTCATTCATTACACTGACTCACTTTTCCTTTCCTTTTCTTTCCTTTCATTTTCTTTTCTTTTCCTTCTCTCTGCACATACAGCTTGTATATTCTTTCATACTTTAAACAATTAATACACTAACATTTCTTCAATGTGGGTGTATAGTGTGCACCCCTCCAAGTTCTCTTTGTTTGTTTGTTTTTTGCTTTGTTTCTTTAACTGTGCTGTGTTGTGTAGATGAAGGAAGAATCTAGTCATCATTGGTAGAAGTGACTATCTTTAAAGGGGTTTCTGTGCACTGTTGATATATGTGCAAAATGTCTTTGTCAAGGTTTGTGAAACTGAAATGAATTATATCTTGTTATATATTCCAGTCAAAGTTCATTATGGTGCAGAAGAGCAAATACCAGTTTTTTTACCTGTATTTTTGGTACTGATGCATGAACACTTCAAAATAAGTCTAAAATAAAGTCTAAAGAAAGCATTGGGCTTCATGTACCATATCCTGTAATATGGGAATAACTAACATGTAACTGAAGTCTTATTCCACTAAGGGCATTTTTCCTATAAGGTCAAATAACTTTCATTTGCTGCCAATAAAAAACAACAACAATAACAAAACAGTAATAAAGGATTACCTGCAGGAATGCAATGTACACTAGTATCAGTTCATAGGGCAAAACCAATTGGTTTTCTCCAGCAAAATCCATCTTCTGATTATTCATTGCTGCAGAAATGTCAGGATAATTAAACAGAGCGACCTATTCTCTTTTGATATTCTTTTTTTCTGTCTCTGGTTCTCTGTCCTACTCAAGGACAGCTCTTCCCTCAAGTACTATCACCATGATTGCCATATCCTAGAGGCAAGAACTGTATTAGTTAGTGAACTGTCAGATTGAGCAAAGCTAATGGTCCTACACAACTTTGTCCCCATGGCCTAATCACTGCTTCCCCCTTCCCAGCAAAATGGTGGCAGTGTCTTCAAAGACAAACTACACTTGCCCTGTCCTGTCACAGCAAATATAACCAATCAAATTAAAACCTGGGACAAGGGAAAACACAGCATTCTTCAGAGTCAATTCAATTACTCTGGCGACAAACGGGTAATCTTTGTCAGATCAAAGTGCCAGAACGCTATTTCCATGTGAACTTTTCTCTTTCCTACACTTCATTTCCACCCATCCTAGGAAAATTATATGCATGAAAATAACTTGCTAGATGCAATTTTTGAAGGCCATGTTAGTTAAGTAGCAACAACAACAACAACAACAACATATGTGAAGGACATAAAGCTGTAACTGACACTCATAGACAAGATGGTTCATCTGTCAAAGTTGTGTCACACCAATGTCTTTTTCCCCCCCTCTGTGTTTGGTCTTTTTGTCTCCGTTATCTTATCAACAAGATTTACTTATTGCACTTACTAAGTATCACTGCATCTGTCTTTTAAATATCGATACTATTAAAAAGGCTTTTCCTAATTTTATGACAGTGATTTTCAATTTTTTTTTAAACCTATCACATCATCATATGCCACTGCCGTAAACTGAAACACATCACCAATTGTGTTGCGTGAATGGAATGTTTCTTCCTTAGAACACTTTTCTGTAGTATGATGATTTGTATTGCAACCAATGGTGATTAGATTTGTGACTTGAAACAGTGCTAGCACGCAGTATGAAAAGATATTGACATTTGTAACAAAACAATTAGTCTAAATGATACATTTTGACCAGGAATCATGGAATGTGACATATGCTGAAAACTTCAGCCTCTTTTTCAGCTATCAGAGTCTATCCTGACACATCCAATGAAAAATAAGACATACAAACAAACACAAAACACAATCCTAGAGTGAGCATTTCTGCCCACAAACAACAAACACTGCCCTCATAACCTCTTCACCACACATGTGGAAGTAGAGTGGTTTGTACCATACTGCATTTGAATACTCAAGGCATGCTATAATGACATGCCAGCTAAATTATCAAAAAGTACACATGATACAGAGCAAGGCTTAGGAACAGCTGCACAAAAATGACAAATAGCTATGAACTTAAAAGTGCTGAAAATACTATAGGGGAAGCGTAAACACTTACAATTTATAAAGCTATTTAAGAGCCTTTATATGTGATGTGAAAATCTGTCACAAGAAATTACAGTCAACATAAAGAGAGACAGTCTTACAAAAGATATGCATCTCATGCAAATTAAAACAATAGAATAAAAATAATCATCATTAATCAAGACAGTTTCAAAAGGCATTTATGGCAAAAGTTCTGAAATCAAATACATCAGATGGCCAATTTAAACTGTATCATATCACATACCAGTAGTAATTAAATCAACAACTTGCATTCAGAGTTTTCTAATGCTTCACAGTGATGTTGATGATTTCATGAAAGATAGAGCTCAATATGTCATTTTTTTTTAAAATAAATACTGTTCTTTTTACAGGTTGAAAAAAAAACCTGTCTTGTTCCAAATGTGTTTAAAAAAATAATAAATCATACTTTGAATTCTCTGGTCAAAGCCAACGCTACAATACAGTAATTTCTGATGAATTCCTCTTTTTGGTTCAAACTGCCAGAATGAAAAGTGAGAATACTGACAAGCAATCTTTGGCCACCTGTCCGAGCCTGTAAAATGAGTACTGTAAGTCTATTAGCTGTATGAAAATCATTCCCTCTTACTGACTGTGCACCTGATGTACATCCTTACAACAATGGGCCATGCAGATAATATACTATAAGAAGTAGATGCATTGGAGAGGAAAGTCTCATGTCAGACTGAGGTATTCATTAAATAGGTCATGGTATACAATCAGAAGGGGGTGGGGGTTGAGGGTAGGAGAACGCGAAACAAAGAGATGGCATTTCGCAGCCTTAAAGGGAATAATGTTTTGATTCTAGTTTAATAATGACTCATATGGACCCTATACAGATTGCTGGTACTGAAGTTTAATTCATTTATCCACTCACATCATCAGTGTGTGTATCCATCTATATCTGTTTGATCTACAGCAACCATGGTCATTCATAACTAAGGTCTGGGGCCCCATTACAAAAACCTTTGCAATCATTTGCTAGTAATAGGAGATATTAACAATCCTCAAATACTCATTCGTCATCAGCCGAATTGGAATGATACGTGGTTGCATTGATTGTGCAATCTATTCATGAGTTTTGTGTCATGAGAAGTCAAGGCCTTACATAGATTTGATAACTTTAATTTGGGCCAGAAGCAATTTGACTGCAGCACATAATCAACTGGGATGCATCCACCTTCTCAACCAATCACAATACATGACCTTTCATTTACATTTCATTACTGCTAAATCACTGCTAAAAATAATGTTATTAAACTTTTCTCCAAAAACTAATTGGAAGATTAAAAAGCACTGACACCTTGTCTTATTACTCTGCCATGGACATTTTCTTTTTGCTGGTGTTGCTTTGTTTGTTTGTTTGTCAAAAGTGTTTTTTACCATCTGTTTTTTCATGTGTGTGTGTGTGTGTGTGTGTGTTTTTCAAGATCCTGCTGACCCTATGACCTTGGTGAAGGACTGCCCTCTCTGACTGCTCCCAGGTTGTGTATTTGACTGTGACTAGCATCACTGTTTTGAGAAAGAAAGTTCAACTTTAGAATTCCAGAACGGTCTGATTTGTGTCTGATTGTCATCAAACGTTTACAATTCTGCTCGTCTGACCAGATTACTTTTATCAGTCAAGCTCAGTTTGGAGGGAATGTATAGATGGATGCCTCAATATCCACACAGGAACAAATCTATCTGAATTAAATCCTATTTTCAGTGAAACAATTATTCTCAATTTTCAGAAATATGCAAAATCAAACACAGAACTGTAGAGGCTTGCTGTACATTTGCAAACAATCCATTCATTGAATACATGGACATACTGTTTTGGATAATTTGTTACAAATTATCAAAAGTACAAAGATAATCTTGTGAGGTAAGTCTATGGTGAAATGCTTTTGTGGCTGCAAACAAGGAATTGGGCTACTACAATCAAATATGAAACTGAAAAAAAAAAAAGAGAGAGAGAAGGGGATGAAGTAGCATGATTAATTGTTGACACATTGATATGTACATGTAAAATCAAATCAACCAACACAGTGACTGTATGAATATATGGCAGGCACCTATAGCTCATCTGCTCTATGATATCAGACATACATGCACATCACTGCAAAGAAACAAATAAATTTCTGATATGTGCAAAGACTGAAATCAGAAGTGAGAGATGATAGCACTGGACCAGTGATGACAGGTGAGGAAGACACGCACACTTAAAAAATATCTGGATGGAGACATTTCACCTTCTGCAAGTTTGAGACTCATTTGGGGATTAAACTCATGCAGCATGCCCAACAATACTTGACGACCTGCCATGGAGGATGATGATGATGATGATGATGTGGTGGTGGTGGTGATGATGTTGGTGATGATGATGTTGATAGTGAAAAAAAGAGGTGCAAGACAAAACAAACACAACAATCAAATGCTAATTGCAGCCGGACCAAAAAAAAAAAATGTTAAAAAAAAAAGGTGAATACATCTACTCTATTATTGTCACAAGATGCTACTTGACAAAGATTCTAAAATATCAACCTGCACATTGGGGATTCCCCTTTGGGGTAGAGATCAGAAATGACAACATCATGTATGAACTTTAGGGTCCTACACCAACACAAGAATTGATGCTACACCCAGTGTCATTGATGTGTTGGCTATCTATTGCTATAAAGCATTTTTCACTCTTAGAGCTCTTGGATGCATGTAACACATTGTTGATTTATGTGTGGAAGATGAGGTAATAAAAGGCTGGCAAAGCTCTTGCTAAGTCAAGAGACGAGATGGTGAACAGTGGCATAAAGATTGTTAAGAAGCTGTACGACAAGGAAGCCAGACAAACATTTAGGCAAATATCAAGGGAGATACTCTAGGACAGAGAAACAGAGAGAGACTGGTAGCTGCAAAATGTTCCAGAAGAATTCAACACATTTTTTAGAATGAAATGAATGATAACGATAGGCACAAAACAAGGCAAACATTCAGAGATACAAGTCTGTCACATGAGCAGTTCAATTATAGTAGATGTGGGGAAGGCAGATTGATAGATTGTAAAGATTCTGTTTTACATGTACTGCACAAGAAATGACAGCTGACTCAGGAAACCAAGTCTGGTTATCATTGAACATTCTTTGATCAGTACATTATACACTTTCTTCTGATGTGCACTTATACTACAGGAGATGATGGCAAAATCAGCAGAGTATAACTGATAGCTATAGCATTAGCAGCATATCCTGAAAATTAACATAATGCAGAGTTCAGCACACATCTGTGTAAGTCCTCTTCCTCTACGTTTGTTTTGTCAAACCCATCGCACCTAGCAATCATATTCCTTCTCTAAATCTTGAACACATTTAGTAAACAGCAGGGCAGAACCTCTACCTATATTTTTGGATTATTGAGCAAATCAGCAAAGATGATTAATAGAGGACATTCCCAACAAATCATACAAAATTAGAATGAACACAATGTATGCACATATGTGCCACAAAATATAAAAAGGAAAAAAAGAATGTTAAGTATTCCACATGCAGTAACATGAAAGTAAATATCATGAAGAAAGATGGATACAAGGAACCTCAAACTGCCAACAAAAACATTAAAGAGGCAAATTGAAATGAAAGATGATAACTTAGAAGGAAAGAGTATGAGAAAGATTTAAAGATATTTGCAATACTCAAAAAGCAGATGAAGAGAGGAAATAGCATGATGGATATCAGCTATGAAAACATGTTAGGAAGAGAGAGAAGAAGGAAGGAGACAGACAGAAAGTATGAAGGGCCATATCTCATTGGCGGAGACATAACTGGGACTGTTGTGACTGATCACTTGCAGTTACTCAAGTGACTCAAGAGACCGAAAAAATAACTTTTCCAGATAAGGTGACAACTAATTTTTTTTTTTTTTAAAGCAGGATTGCCACTGGAACCATCTTCCTCATCTTCTATAGCATCAATTGCTGCCTCAACATCCACAAACTCCTCTGAAGTTGCCACAATTGCTTCATCCTCCTTCTTCTTGTCCTTGCAGCCCCCACTACCCTTGAGTGGTGTGGTGTAGGGACAGTACTACTCTGGAGTTGGAGCTGTCCTCTGGCTACACAAGATGGTGGGGCCTCTTCCAAGGCAGTACAAGGAGCAGCAGCAGCAGCAGGAACAAGTACCAATCAGTGATGAAAACCTTGATAGAAATGTATGTGACTTGGACCAGGAATGCTCAGTCGTGTGGTCTTTTAAGTGGGTCAAGCAGCATTGCGGAGAAGTCACTGCATCCTCACTGTAATGTTTCTTCTGCCTCCAGCACATCATGGAGACGTTGCAGAGATGTCACCGAGACATCAAGGAGACAGCAGGGAGACATGGCTGAGATGTCTCCACAGTCCCAGATAAAATTATCCCAACTGACAGAGATGTTGCAGAGATATTGCGGAGACATCTTGGAGACCTGCTGGAAACGGGAAAAAGTCTCTGATTTTCCTATGACTCCGCAGAGACATGCTAGTCTCCAGGAGACGCTGGAGATACATTGCACAGACGTCTCCACAACCAGTAAAGACTCAAGTCGCCACCTAGCCTCCAAGCCAGTGAGACACCGACTAAAGTAAATACAACAGCAACTGCGCAAAACAGTTTCATATTCTATCTAGAAAGTAGTAAAGGAGAAATGGCAAAGTGAAGATGACAAAAGCGAGAGGTAGAAACACATGACAGAGAGGAAGAGGGTGGGAGAGAGAGAGAGAGAGAGATAAAGAAAAATGATTGTACAGAGGGAAGTGACGTAAGTAGTGGACAAACCTTCCAGTTCATTTTCCAGCTCTGCATCCTCCTGGAGACTGGTATCATCCTCATCCAACTCGGATGTTGGTACAGTGCGTTGCTTGGCAGCAATCTGTGCGTGGAGGGCCTGTTTGGCCTTCTCTACCACATCCTCTGGCTCACCTGGAAGAGGATGTGAGAAGAGTAAGATGTAGCACTCACTGATACATGAATACTGTGTCTCACTATCAATCCATAGTGTATCCATCGTTCAAGGTGTGTACTTGCACAAAATGGGGGTTTTAGCCTTCCACTATGCATCACTTTGACACTAGATCCTGAAAATCAAGTCAATTTTGCTGCAGCATAAACACCAACTTACGAAGCCATTGATCTTGCTTTCTTTGTTGACAGTGCTGATAAAAAGGCAGTGCTGCTGACTTAGCAAACTTAGCAATGAACACATTCTTTTTGATATTCTTTTTCAGATCAATCCCTCTTTCCTTCTCCAACTGTCTGTCACACACACAACATGGCTACATTCACACACACACTCACTACACACAGTGATGCAGTCAGAGGGAAAGTATGGGATACACGTGGGAAAGGTGCCTCTCCATACTGAAGCACATGTACGAGTTAGCAGCTGATGACACTTGATGTGACCACCAGCACAATGCCACCCTCCTGTCAAGTCTCAAAAACTATGATCTCCTGCCCTACAGCAAAATGTTTAGACTGCGCAAAATACACTTTCCAAAATTGGTTTGAAGAACAACCATTCTGTTAAAGAAATTGAATCCCTGTGTATTACATCCTATGGATTTGGTTATCATATTTAGACATCAATGAGGGAAAACAGAAGTGTTTTAGCAAAAATCTGTCTGAAAAGTGGTGAAAAATAAATATCAAAAGTTTGTTCCATTGGATACCATTGCACCTTGACATGTAAAAAAGTAGCAAGAGTTATTTTTTCTTCTTCATTTCCAAGCTACGTGGTGATTACTTGGTGATGTGTCAACACAAACTTTATATCTTTATTATAAATCATTACCGAGCAATATGAATTCATGCTTTCAAGTTTAAGAATAAAAGAAAGATTACCCACACACATCTGGGAGACAAAACTTGATTTTTTTTTTTCTCAGAGGAAGACAAGCATGCATCACTGTCTATTCAAACTGTAATGTCACTGTATGTCTCTGGGTCTGATGATTTTTGACAGAAGTCGCACAAGATCCTTTCACAGGAGAAGCAAAGATGAGAAAGTATAGATTCCTAAAATGATTGAATTTATTTTTTTCCCCCATCTTCTTTTACTTCTGAATATCTTCATAGGTATATATCTAAATTTGGTATAAATTTTCAACAGTAAAAGCTTCCCGAAGCAGTTTTGTTTAAATCATTTTCAGTGGTTCAATGCCATGTTTCTCCCTTTTGCTCGCTGCTTGTCTTTAATTTCAAACACAGCATGCTGTAGATGGGGCTGAAGTGACATGGTCACTTGAAGAGTGAGGAGTCATCAGGTGAACAAACACAGTAGCATTACACTGGCCAAGTTTCCCACATCTATTGCCCTCAAGCTCTTCAAGTGTTACTTGTTATACTTTACTTTTAACTGAATTACAACTGTTTTGACATAACAAGTTAACATCCTTTTGCACAAAATTTACACAAAAGAGATTGTGCAACTTATATGAATTCTCAGTAATTCAAACCCCCGTTACTGCCAATATTATGAGGTGTACCTCATGAATGGTAGGGCAAAATTGCGGCTTTGTTCTTGAATAAAGTGGAAATTTTGATGGCACTATTTCTGTTTTTCTCTAAAGGCCTTCGTCTACTTCTAACTGGCTCACCAGAAACACATCTCTTACAAAATGTATGTATGGTTTATCACATCTTAAGATTTGAAAAGAGCAGAATTTATTTCATATGAGAATTTGAATATACAGAATGCTGATTTCCACCTGAAAATATCAGACCCAGCACACAAATAACCATTGTTCTAAAATTGTGCTGACACTGATCATCCCCCTCCCCCTCCCCCTCCCCCCGCGGGGAAAAAAAGTACCATGTTCTATTGCAGCCTTTAGGGCAGCCTCTGAGTGCGAGGATCCATATGGATTTCGAACCAGACGACGATGACGACGTGTATTGTCCTCCCACATGTCAAGGCGGAAGAACTCTTGAGGCCTGATGAAAGAACAGAAGAGAGATGAAAACTCAAATGACTATAAAATGACTTCAGAATTATGCACCACACCAATCTGGCTATCTTTACATTTTCATATACAAGTACATCAGATACAGCTAGGTACATTTAGAATTGTCGAAGGCATAACACGACATTGTCAGTTGGTATCGACTTGCTATTCTAAAATGCCATATAGAATGTAAGTGAATGATTTCATATTACCAGTCTCCCCACAAACACAAATTATCTTCATCCCATTTTACATAACTGAAAAAGAAATGATGCCAAGGGGGAAGTGTTGCATCTTGCCTCAAAATTCAAATCATGTTGTCCAACACAGATCAAAATAGGCAACTCAGAGCTAGTTCCAGATTAACACAGCCACATAGCTTGGAAGTCATTTTGACACACATTTTGTAGTACTATGTAGGATCAATGAACATGTGTCAATCTAGCACGTCAACTCTTGGATCTTGGATACATTGGGCAAATAAAACTGTACCTTACAAAGTCTATTATGTCATCAATGGTGCACTCAATTCCCATCAGCAGATTACATTTCTGTAACAGTTTGTTCTATATAAGCTCCAAGCTCTGCAAAATGCAGCTGCAAGGCTTGTGACTCTAGTTTCTCAGGCAGTTACACCAGATTCCTGTCAAATTGTGCATCAGGATAAAACTACTATTCCTCACATGTAAGGCAAAGAACAATTTAAATCCCACTTGAGAATAGAGTTCTGCCCACCACCACTGTCTGTGGCACGTCTATGCAGTCAGTTCTCACACAGATGTGAGAAGTTTTAGTGGTGGTGGTGGGGAGGGGTGGGACTGTAGGGAATAGTCTCACCGTTCAGACTTGTTTCCCCAAGCGCCATGCTTGTTGGTAAGGATGTTGAGTGTCTTCTGGATGAGCTGACTGGCCAGGATGTGGTCCCGTCGCTTGGCCGCTGTGATCAGGTGGTCACACATCTTCTCTTCCTCCCGGCAGTCCATGGATGTCTGGGCGCACAGTGACTGACAAAATATACACACATACATCACAGAGACATGAAAGGAAGTCAAATTGATTAACTGACAAGTAAATTGGCTATAGCAGCCAGAGCTCTATGGGTTGTAATAATGGATTGGTGCAAAACAAAATGATGAAAATAACGGTTCTGGTCAATGACTGATCAACTACAACCACTGACGTAATAAACAACACCACTGACAGATATATCGCCACAAGGATGAAATTTGAGAAGTAAAGGATATGAATTTTTCTTTTGTAATTTAGATCACACAAAGAAATCTAGTGAAGATTTGTGTGTATGTCAACGGGAGTCTAGCGAGAATATGATATCATCACCTCCTATTGGCTTCCTGATTGCTAGTACTATCAGTCATTTGAATATGAATGTGAAGAGCTTTAAACTTCCATATTTGAGGGAGGTCCAATTTTGATGAAACCTCTGCCATGCTGTTTGATGGATAATACTACATTTGGGCCACCGTGGACCGATGATGATATTAAAGTACGCTAAATTCTGGAGTCAAACATCAAACACACAGCAGGCAAGACAAAGTTAAAAGGCTCTACTGGCTCAATCCCTTGGACCTCATGGGGCCCATTTGAACCTGTTGAACAACTTCACATTTTCTACTCATCAGAATTATTCCTCCTAAAATGAGTTAAAATCAGATCATGCATGTTGAAGAAGAGAAATATGAAAAAGAGTTAACACATAATATATGACAGACAGCAGGCAGCAGACAAACAGTGATTACAATAGCTTACTGAGTACTTCACTTCATGGGTCAAGTAAGCTGACAAGATTGTATCAAACTTAATTCATGGTCATTTTTTTTCAACCTGACAATCCATACCCTCATCTGCAGTAAACCTGTGAAAGTCTTTATACTTACATTCTGTGGGTGTCGTTTGCATATTCAGAGTCATTTTATTAGGTTAAATAGATGACTAGTAGGAATGGACACTATACAACTAAACAGAAAAATGAAAATGCCAAAAAGTTTTTTATTCACGCCAGGTACTTTCAAACCTTACTGTGCTTTGTTTATTGGCATGCACATCCTGAAAACAAGTGAACAGAAATTACATAATCTTATTCATAAGGCAGCAAAGTTAGAAAACAAAAAAAAACTATCTGTATGTTACTAAACAGCTTAGTCATAATCAAGTCATAATCCTGAGCGGGGGCTAATGTCGATGGCTGTAGCAGTCAATGCCTCACCTCAAACTCGGCGTGTTTCTGAACGTCCTCCGCCCTGTGCCTACTGAGGATGAACTCCGCCTCATTGGCCACACGCAGGAGGTGTTCACGGGTCAGCCCCGAGTAGAGCCTGCCCTCATTGACCAGCTCGATGAAGGCCAGGCCAGCATGCTTCTGGATGGAGTTCTGCCACTCTTGGGAACACAGCATCATCACCAGCTCAATCACTGAGTTGGATGATTTCATCGTTATCAGACCTAATAAGAGAGAGAACCATCATTTAACAAACATGTAAAAAACTCAAAGTATTCTCCGTATGAAAATAAACCTTCACACCTTATTTGTTTTTCCTGTCATCATTAATCCACATTACTACCAGCACTTTGCATCTTTGGGCATTTGAAAACACTGATACACATTTGATTATGTGTACACGTACTATTGTGTATCATACAAATCTCACACAAAGACGGGACTTTAACACCCTCATACTTTTAATGGGTGGCATGATTTAAGCTGAATTGAAGTGAGATGTACAGCAGTAAACTGATTCCATGAACAATTGCAGCTGAATTAACATTCTTGACCTTTTACTTTTCACGCTTTGAAAATACTACAACTTTCCATCACTGCCAGTGGTTCTCTCTGTGTTCAGGTGACTGGAAATTATCTTCTGCACTCAACACAACACACCTCAGCCTTTTTAGGCATTGACTCCAATACTAACAGCAATCTCCCTTCAAAACTTTGGTGGATACCATAAAAAACTGATAAAAATTTCTTTGCTACGGTGACATGAATTTTCTCACAGCTACATATGAAATAGACACGATTCAACCCTGTCAACCAGTGGCATCTATACTGCAGGTTGTCCTGCACCCTGTGAGGAACACACCTTCAATCAGAAGCTCCTGGCCATGACTGCCAAGCAGTGTCTTGGAGAGGAAGGGGGCAAAGTCCAGGAATATCTCCCTCAGGAGGGGCGCAGCTGTCTCCAGGGCCTTAGTCAGACGCTCCTCCACAGTACCCTCTGAAGCCCCACTCGCCAAACGACGCTCTGCCAGGGATGGACCCACGGCCCCATCCCGCATGCTGGAGAGGTCCAAGGGTGGCGGTCGGTAGAGACCTGCCTTCTCCTGGATCTCCTGGGGCAAGGGGGTGGGCGTGGGGCCATCACTGGAGGCAGAAGCAGTGGGGGCATCAGGGACAGGTGCCATGCTGGGGGCAGGGTGATCTGGTAGCTGTTCACCATTCTTGGTTCCTGTCCAGGGCCACGTGTGAAGAGCTCTCTTCTCTGGGTGTGTCAAACAAGGATTGTTACTACCATACTGCCATCCCAACATCTTACAGCACACGTAAAACTTCATTGCACATTTCTGGTTAAAATACAAAAGGCAATGTCTTTCATTGACTCAGTTGGCGAGTAAAGTATTCATAATTTATCATTTATCAGTGATTTTTTTTTCAATGAACTCTTATAATCAGTTTCATCACTAGTGAGATTTAAATGAGAGATGGAGTATAAATACATGAAAGGCTCCACACATTACTCTAAATAGAGTGAATATTATTAAGGTCTGTTTATAAGCTGCCATGTGCTACTAATATTTACAGTGGGCATCTAGGTCTCTGATGCTAAAACTCAAATAAAGTTTGCTTTGGAGAAATAGAATACAACTTTTCACATCAAGTAAATATCAAGACAAGACATTTGTGAGCTTGTCTTAAATTGCAATGTAATCTGGGTGATACAGATGGGCAACCAGGAAACATTGCTCTTGGTACCATTCTGGGGCAGAGCTGAGCACTTCACCTCTGTTGTAGCCATATATTTCAACATAGGGAGAAAATCTCAGAACCTATAACCCATTTTGCTTAAAACTTGCAAATTCAAAAACATCCTGTGCATTTACCTCTTGCTTAAAACCTCGACTTAAAAAGGGTATATTACGTTGTCCCTCTCCATACATACCATGTGCTTTGTTTGACATATACACAAAAGCACACACATTTATTAGCTTTACTATATATTACAGTAATTCCTTGGCAATACACACTGAACAGCGTTGTCAGAATGTGATTGATGAATAAAAGAACATATTTTTTTTCCATAAACTCCAAAGCAATCAAATCTTGCTCTTGGAAGTGACAAAAGGTGGTATGAAGCATGCTATGAATTTAATTTCTTCGCTTGCACTGGAAATACAGGCAATCAACATTACTCTTGGAATAAAAGAGAGAAAAGCATTTTATGTAGTAAGGATTCAGAGTTGATGAATAAGTGACACATGAAAAGTGATACATCAGTGTGTAAACACTGGGACATACAAAGCTCTTTTACATTTTGACAGGTGCAAATAAAAAAAAAATATATTCGAATATAATGCAAGTAGTGCCAAGGAATACAATCAAACTCCAAAAATGTCAGTATTGCACAAACTGATCCATTGGTGAGGGGAGGGGGAGATATATACACGTGTAAAGCTAATAACAAACTCGGAAGGAAAAAGTATTGGTAATACTGCAAGCAACAGTCCAGTTTAAAAGTGGTTTGGTATATTAGGAAACAATCAATGACAGAAAGACAAAGGAGGTTCAAATAAATTCTAACATAATTCAATGGGGAACCATTTACTTGGTGTTTGGGTTTGCAAATCAAAATACTGTATTTGTCTTTTGTAATACATGAGAGCTACATATTGTAACTATTTTCCAACAAATGTAAAACAACACAAAAAGTAATGCAATTGTGTTTATATGCAGAACTATACCAGTGGTATCAAAATAATTACAATGTCATAAACATAAATGAGTTGACAATCTGGATTTTTTTTTTTAAAGATAGTTTCCATTCTTTGCACATGTAATTTTGTTTCATTTAATAGCATATATGAACAACCAGCCCAAGTAACGATTCAAATAGTTACATGGTGGACAAATTAACTTATTTTTGCTGTTTCATGCAGATGACAAAATTCTTTAGGAGCATAACTTTTCTATAAGTTAAAAGCATTGTTTGTTTGTTTGTTTGTTTGCTGGGTTTTTTGTGTGTGTATATGCAGAACTATAACCGTGGCATCAAACAATAAACATAAATGGCATGGGCATATTTTTTCTATAGCTTATGTAACTCCTTGAAATACCACTCTTCATTTTCTGACGATAAATTTCAAACTAGTGGCTATCTTAAAAATGAAAGACAAAGGAAAGTCAAGCAAGGGTGGGGGGTCCACAAACCTGGCTTGCATGCACTCACCATCCGACTCACCAACTTTCTCTGATGCCATGGAGGAGATAGAGGAGATAGCTTGAGGCCCCTTGGATGGGACTGCACTGGCTGCCTCGCTGTCCATGGAGACTCCTGCCTCTATGTCACTAGAGCTGGCCTTACCCTCCACCTTGTTATTCATCCCCACGATAGGGGAGGCAGTGTCCGTGTCCTTGGTGGGTGGGGTTGGGGCCTTGGTCTCCTCCTCCTCATCATCATCATCCTCCTCAGCCAGGGAGCCATTCTCCAGGGAGACCTCTTGCATCTCCTCCACATCCTTGCCTGACACTTCTCCATCACTACCGGCCATCGGGATGATGTCATCTGGAGATACTGTCTTCTTGTCGTCAAGGCAACTCTTGATGTCTTCAGAGTCTCTCTTCTTGTCGCTCTCCTCATCATGTACCTCTTTCTCCTGTGGAAAATGATACAAATCCTCAAAGAGATTTCGCCTTCACATACACCTCTCTACACTTTGATTCCCCTTTTTCAAGGGAACACAGAGGTGAATTTGAAAAAAAATCAAATATAAATCTTCACAAATGACTAACAGAAATACACATTTTCATTCAGATAAAGGAATGAAAATCAGAGTAACATTTTCTATCATTTTTTTTTTCAGTTTTCCCTTCTATCCTTTTTTTCTCACAATCCACTATTTGATATCTCCTTCATCAAGATCCAAATATCACAGTGACTTTGCATTAGAGGAATAAAGGAGTTAGGTATGTAGAGACTGCAACTCCTTTCATAAAAAACCCCCATCATTTTGAATGTGACTTCATCCTCATCCCTTCTGCATCCACTAACTCACCTTGTCCGTCTTCTCCTCACCAGCTGTGCTGCCATCTTGGGAGGGTGGGTCGGATGGACTGACCTCTGACATCTTGTTGTCTTCTTGCTCCATAGCGCCCTCTTTCTCTGCTGGGACCCTCCTGGCATCCTTGTTGTCTCCAGGTAACTCTGTTTCTAGCAAAGGAACAATACAGACACTTGTATGATACACAACTCGACTCTGAGTCCAGGGTCCTGTTGCTACAAACTGGACTTGCGATTAATTAGTTTTGATAATACCCAATTCCATACAGATTTGATGAACTTTGATATCGATTATGTTCAGCCTGATTGTGCTGCATCCAACATTGGCTTAGTTTAATGCTTAAGGAGTAAAGTAGCATGGCAGTCTTCCTTGATAATCAACCCAAGCTATTTATAAGTGCTTACTGAAAAAAATAATCAATGGCTGTATCAAAGGATGCAAACTGTTAACTTGAGTCCTTTTAGCAACACACTTGCATCTAAATGCAAAGTTTCTAGCAAAGGGGCCCAGTTCATCTCTTTTTCACTGAAAAGCCTAATATCTTTAAATGCTTGCATGAATGTCTCATTTTAGAGTTCATTTTTGTATAATTCACTTCGTAGGAGTTGATGTGAACTTTGTCCTTTACCTATGTTTAAATGAAAATGAGCCAAGCATATACTTAAATACAATTTCATTTGTGATTTGCCTCATCTTTGAAATATATTATGTAAGGGTTTCATATTACAAATCATTTGGAAAAGAATGATTTCACCTATTCATCATTGTATAAACATGTACAAGTGACATTTCTGGGCCATTCAGTGACATATTTTCTTTCATTTTATTTTTCAATTAGATCAGATATGGTTCATAAAATCACACTTCCTTAAAATCACAAGCTCCTAAAGATACAATGTATGTGCATTATGCCACTTCGGAGAAGATTGCATTCAAGAACATCTAGTCAAACACCTATCATCTACTATGGCCATAAGTAGCCCCACCTGGCTGGGTAACACATACAATATCTCTGAAGACACCACAACACCTATCAATTTCTGTTTAAAAAAGTTTAAATAACAAACTTTTGTCTGGTTCTGCACAAGCAGTAACAACACTTTGCAGACAGAATTACAGCGAGGGTATGAGAATTTAACAATTTATTTGAGAAATTCAAAAGAATGACAACTTTCTACTGACTTTCTTTTGTGAAAAACACTTTTTTTTTTGTAAGACTGAGAGTCATGTGACCAGGGATCTGTGTAACTGTCAGGTGGTGTGTCTCTGTGACTGACCTTTTCCTGCATCAGTGGAAGCTGACTCCAGTTTGGTTCTCTCCTGCTTGACTCCAGGATCACCAGACGCTGCTCCCACTGGTTCCTTCCTGGCCTCCACAGGTTTCCGATGAACACCATCTCCTCCTCCTCCTACCCCTGGGGCCTGGGATGCAGTGGGAGCCACCTGCTGTGGGGCATCTCTGGCTCCCTCCACTGCAGATGGTCTGACTGGCAATGTGGGTGTGGCCCTGTTGTCCATCTGTGGACAGCAAGGAGAATGGTGCTATTAGATTGATGTCCTCATGACTAACCTCTTCTTGCATCAGTAAATACTGACTTCAGTTTGGCTGTTAGAGGTGATATCTTCACTCACATAAAGACTTGGCTTTTTAATTTTTGTACAGTCTACTCATTTGGATAACAGTACACAGCATTTAATTCACTTTCATTACAAAAACATTCAATTCACAAATAAGATCCTTTCATCTTTAATGGAACTAAAAGTTGCCTATAACACTAACAGAATATAATACAGCAAAAAAGAACACTTAAATAATATTCCAGAATTCTCATTGCTCACTAAGATACTAGGCTAAGCTGGTCATAAACTCTTACACATGTCTCTCTGATATCAAAAAGCACCTTCAAATGAAATGGTGAAAATATGGAGAAATTGAGAGGGGGCTTCCACCAACAACATAAATACAACCCTAAATGGCACTGGTAATGACAAAATACTTGGACAATTTGCCACCATGTCTATAGAGATTCCAGATTGCCTTCACACTTGGCAATTGAATTGCGAGTGTAAAATAAAATGGCTGTCTGACCTCTTGCTCAATGTCCTGGGCAGACGACACCTGTGAGCGCTGGATGGAATTCTGTCTGGAGAGAGCTGGTGAGTTGTCCGAGTCCAGGATGTCTCGGTATCGGGCCACCATGAGGACTGAGATGAAGTAGACAATGGCCAGGGCCAGGAACTGGGCCTGCTTGCTCTCCTCCTTGGTGGCATGGAAACAGAGGTAGATGAAAGTCATCACTTATACATCTCTCATCACATCAAAACATTATTGGATAACACACTGAGAGAAAGACAAAATTTCATTACATTTACACATCAAAAAAGTGAGATTCAAAAGAGCCAATCAGGAAGATACTTGTGTGTTACAAGCATCTCAGTAGGCAAAAATAATTCAAAAATCAGGGAGGGCTTTACTTTCTCTATGCATGACATGTTGTCTATGTTTTCAGGGAGAATCTAAAGTTATATGCCTTCATACAAGTGACAGAGAGCCACAACACAACCTAAGCTACATACACATCTGCCAAGCAGACAATAAAGCTGAAGAAGATCAAGGGTCAAAAGCTTCAACTACTGTATCCAGCTGGCATCCTGCAACATCCCTTGTCTTCATTTGTCACAACTATATCTGGATACCTAATTAGTCACATGTCTACTAAATGTTTGATAACTAAAGGGGCTTTGCACACTAAAAGGCTGAAAGGCCAGTAAAGCTTTGCTACTCTGAAGAAATCAACTACTCAAAAAGGAATATGATGACTTACCACATCTCGGTAGACAACTGCCCTCAGTCGGTGAATATCCATGTCCTGCAGGAGTCGTTCAAGGTCACGGACAGGGGACATTGGGCTGGCTAGGTTCTCCACAATATTCTGTGCATTGCCATGATAACAAGCAGACAATAGAAATCATCATGTGCGGAATGATCATCATCCAGTTCATCCCTTGTTAATTACATGACCCCCCACATATGTAAACGGTCTGACTGTGTTCAAAGTGCAGACATGTGGTCATATAGCTGTCCTGACATTCCAAGTCATACATATAGGTACACAAATGCAAAAACCCATCAATAAAGATGATTTTTTTTTCTACATCTGCAGCTAGCAGGATTATGCAAAGGTAACAAGATGAAAGTGAAATTATATACATTTTAATATAGGCTATTTTGCTCTTGTGAGTACATTCATTTATATAGAAGACATCTTCTGCAGATTTTTGTTCAGTCTTAAAATTAGACCTTTTTACATGAGATGGCATAGGATTTTCTATTCATCAAAGGACCTACCTGGTAATAATCTAATAGTCACATCAATAACAATATGATGTATATTTCAAGTTCAATCCCATACAAGCTCTAGTACTGAAAAGGGGAAGGGCTCATTTCCAAGCATGCAAGGATGAAAGTTGATCAGTTGATGTTTGACTCGTCATTACCAGTATAATATCTATATGTGTATGAAACTCATCACAATCAAAGTCATGAAAGCTAGAAATAGGTTTATCCTCACCAAACATGACTGAAAGGTACAGATTGCATGACATTGTTTTTCTTTATTTTTTTTCTTTTTATGGCATCTTTCAAAATTCAGAAATAGCTTGAGTTGTACCTTAATGTTTCTCCAGTTGGACAAACAAAGAGTATAAAAGATAGTGTGTGAAAAATTGACATAAAAAATGACAGATATAATTAAATAGGGATAATGGTCTTGCTGGCAAGATAAAGGTGTGAAAGGGAAGGTTTGGATGAAATTTCCCTGAAAGCCTAAAAAGAAAATAACTTAACTGAATAAAGAGAAGTGTTGTTCTTAGTTCTATTTTTGTACCAACTTACGCTAAATGATATGATAGCAGCAGAAGTTTGTGAACTACTTTGCTACTGCCTTCTCTGGGATGTCAAATGTGCAGAAATCTCATCAAGCTATAATGTCACAAGAATCTAAACAAGTTGAGTCAGAGAGTGCTTCATTGTCATGTGGATGCATCTTGTAAAAGTTTTGAGTATGAAAAGTGGAGCAAAGCAGAAAATGCTTCTCTTACAGAAAATGTGAAGGGCAAAATGTTGGTAATGGAGTCGAAGAGTAAGAAAGAGGATGATGGCAGAGAAAAGATGAGAAAGTGACAGGCTGAGACAAATAAAGATATAAATTGATAAACAAAAAGAGATAGACATGGACACATTTTGGAAATAATCAGTTGTTGAATTCAATATGTAGACTATTAAAAAAGACTAATGCTTGTTTGCAGTGGGAATGGAAGATATCGAGTAAGACATCATGTATAAACATGAAAATATGATGACTTATATCATCATGAATAAAATCTTCTCTTGTTTGTATGAAGAAAGGTTGAGAGAATCTTCTTGATTGCTTAATGTGAATAAAACCTGACTTATCAAAAACTGAGACTGATTCTGTAGTCGGATTCCTTGTAATGCAGTGCCATAATGATGAGGTGGGCACATAGCTATGCTATTTCCTGCAAGTTACTGTATCATTGGTAATGAAGTCAATAGTATTTACATAAGATCGAATATCTATACTAGCTGTTAGGGTTAAACAACACTTGACTCATTGTTGAGAGTAAATTTATCATCAAAATGTATTTTTATCATTAAAAGCAGTTTTGTTTTGTTTTGTATTGTGTGTTTTCCGCTGTCAATGGTACACAAAACGGAGCAGAATTCCTAAGGCATTATTCCATACTTCTTCATAGCAAGAGCAATGTAACTACAGCACACAATTGGGAAGGGTGCCTCTGCTTTGTTACACAGTTACTATGTGCTGGCATAAATATGAACCTTTCTACACACTTTGATAAAGTTTATTGATCTTAATCACTGACTTTAAGGATAGACATTTCATCCTCTCTGCACAAGGGAAACATATTGCAACCTACTCCTGAACATTACACCAAACAGCAGTTATCCTACTGCACTCTCCTAGTGGAACTTATGATTGCTAAATGACATTTTAGCTCAATTTTGTTGCCCTTTGACCTTCAGGTGACAATTTTTTTTTTCGTCAATATCATCCTTCTTTATAATACCAAATAATATTACCATTGGATATTTCCAGTTGAGGTTATGGCTGGGCAAAAGCCAGTTGACTTAAGAGCTGGAAAGTGACATTCTTTAACAAAAGCACAGTGACCTTTAAATTTGACCATTGACCTATCACCACTGTTATGCTCATGCACGGTAATCGTCTCTGAATTTATATGCCTCCTAATACACTAAATTACAACTGAACATTCTTAAACCTTCAACAACACATGAACATTCTTAGCCAAAGTAAAAATGGCTGGAAATTACTTCTTTATCTCTTCTGTGTATAGAAAGCAACCACAGAAAAAGGTATAGAGACCCACGACCTTGACCTTTTCTCTCTTCATTTCCATCCTTCCTACCAAATCATAGTACTACTGAACATTCCTGGATAAAGTAAGAGCAGAAAAGTGAAATTTTTAGCCAAAGTTCAGTGAACTTTGACTTTAGGCCAAATCTTATCAGTGAGTCAGCATGTTATCTACAATGCATGCCTTGGCCACAGATCAAGAAAATTAACTAAAAAGATTCTGTTAATTTGTGGGAATCAGATCTGGGACGAATGCATGGACTGACAAACTCCAAATGCATGATGCTTCTAGCACCCCACAAAGTGGGGGCATAACACCAATGCAGGGTCTTGTGAATTACTTCTGTCAACAGCCCCCCCCCCCCCCAGCATTTATCAATATCATATAAACAAGTAAAAAGACTCAAGTCAGCAGCCATATTTGCTAAAAGGCAACAGCAAGACAAAACATAACAAACATGCACATTCCATGCTGTTTCTAATGAGAATTCAACTGTTCTTCATCATGCAAACATAAAAAAATGCAAATTGTAACTGGTCGCAGAATTGAGCACACATCCCCACCACAGTCTTTCCACTCACCCACACGGGACCACCAGCTCTACATGCCCCACATCTCACTCATGGCCTTAAGACAACATACAGACATCTGAGAATGGAAAACTCTCTCTGATAGCCTTCTCCCTACATGTCCTGGGGTCACCTTATTGAAGAAATCACCATCTCATGTTTTCATTTAATTGGCAATTCTGAATTTTACTGCCTATCCAACACTGGAACAAGTTAAAAGGGATGGTATAGTTTTGGCTGAGATGGGGATTCAGTTTTTTACTTTTTGCAACATAATTACAAAACCACTCATGAAATATTAAAACACATACAATTCTAAGAAGAATTCAAAGTTCATTTGATGAAAATTGGTTTTGAAATGGCTGAGATATCCAAAAACAAAGTAAAACAATGCGATCCTAATAAAAGGTCGGTCCCACCTGTTATTAGGTTTGCTTTGTTTTGGATATCTCAGCCATTTCAAAACCAATTTTCATCAAATAAACTTTGAATTTTTATTAGAATTGGATGCTCTTTCATATTTCATAAGAGGTTTCTCATTGTCTCACAAAAAATTTAAAACTTGAAGCTGACCAGCTTAACCAAAACTATACCATCCCTTTAAATTCAGAAAATCTGCACAAAAGCATGAAAACTGCACCCCCCCAAAAAAAAAACAACAACAAAACAACAACAACAAAACAAAACAAAACAAAACAAAAAAAAAGTACTGAAGAGTAAAGATAACAGGCATGCTAACCTCCAAGGAGGTTTGTGCCAATTGACATCAGTCTACTTCATATCTAACCTTTCACAATGCACTTGAATTTCATTCTGAACTTAACCACAATGAAGATCCCACACTGTATCCTCAGTCCTTGACCCCAAATCAAGTCTTTCACATTAATCCTAATCAAACAGCTAAGTGATACTATTTCTATCAATGCCAGTAACAGACAAATGGAACAGATTACTGGTAAATATTTCAATGGCAATAGCCAGATTTATCCCAATAATACACACAAGTTTACAGTATCCATCACTTCACATTTTGTAGCACACTGACACCACCAAACCCATGTTACATCAATCTTCAAGGATACTGTAAAACAGCACTCAAGTTAATCCACTTTACCAGATAAATGTAACAATCGCAAACCATTCCTATAAACACACAATGCACATCAGTCACTTTCCCATTAATAATAGCATTTTCCCCTTAACTTCTAGGTGATTATGAGCTTCTACAGTCATACTGTATTTCTGCAACACTATTGCATCTAAAGTATCATTCAGAGGAATATATTTGCGACTAATTACCTACAAACTTAAAATGGCACACCATGCTAAATAAAAAATGAATATCAAATCAAATCAAAGGAAAAGGAAAAGTTGTGATAAATCATTGTGATAGAATCCATGCATGATGATAATGTAAGGCATGGCATGGTTAAGGGGACAGATCATTCGAGGTCATGATACAAGGTTCGGTGTGTGCATCAGATTAATTTCTGGGACATTCAAAGGACAAATAACTTGTAATGTGGAAGCTATAAGCTTATAAAAAGATTATTATATTACAAAATTTTGACTCAGATTGAGTATTCAAATAAGATCGTTATCGTCAAAATTATTTCTAACTCTTACGTTTTTTATAACATGGTCTCACAAAAGTTTATTTGAGTCTCCCACCTTTGATGACTATAACAGTCCTTCATTTCAGATTGGTTTGGTGAGTTACACAACATAGCTTTGTGGGTAAATTGCATTAAAACCCTGTAGGATCTTTACTTCTAGTATTCATTGCAAAAGAGGTGATTAACAACAACAACAACAACAACAAACAAGGAAAAACTAGTGAGCAATCATTTTAATAGAATAATCAGCAATATGGTTCACGTTTTGTATTATTTTTTTGATGTTTCTAATTCATTCATGTCAAATTAATTAGTTTTTTCTAAAGGGGAGGGGGTCAATATTCCATCTCGTGTTGCAGTAGAATTAATTTGAATTATATTTCAATTTTCCTAGGGTCATATCTAATATATGGATAGTAACAGTAAAGAGAAATCATGATGATTTTATAACATGCAATCTGACAATGAGTCATGAAAGGAAAAATATTGCAGATGAAAGAGATGGCTGTAAATTTTGGTCTTTCATTTTCTCTAGATCTAATATCGTATAAGAACTAGAAACAAGTTTGGAAAATTGCCCAGTTTAAGCTATTAAAACAAGATTTTCCTATACAAATGAGGGGAAATGGACTAACTAAAGAATAATTGCAATTAGGAGTTCAGAAAAGCATGTCCTTATACAGACAAATTCAGAAATTGACACAAATGAGTTTTATATTGGGTGGAATATTGGTGAAATGGATGTGAGTGATTTATGTACACAGTTTCTCTTGGGAGAGATACAACCAAATGGGTTCCAACAAAGACGTGAAAACCATGCACTGTACCTTGACAAAGCCAGGCAGTCTGACATTATTGATGGCCTGTTTGTGGGGGGTGAACATGATAACCAATCATATGAGAGGTTGCATGAGTAATGTCAACCAACCAAAAACCAGGTTTTATGATAGGTTGCATGAGCACTTCAACCAATCAAAAAATAATAATAATAAAATAAAGGTTTTATGAATGACTGGACAACATGAATAAATGACTGTATGACTCTATGAGTGGATGGTTTCTAGCTACTGGGGAAAAAGGGGGAATTCAAATGATAATAAATACTTCTACTACTGGATATTCTTTACTTCTACTGTTATTTGCTCAACACATCACAGATACTAAAATTGGACTGCATGACATTGGAATATTATATACACGTGTATTCCTAAAATTATACCATCATTTATTTACCTAAAAAATTTTGGCAACACAAATTTAAATGATACCATCTCCTTATATATCATTTTAAAGAAAATAAGGAGAATTTAACAATTCAAGCTACACTGCCAAAATCTACACACCTAAACTTGGAGTTTCATTTCAATTATTGAAAACACTAATGGAAGTGGCAGGCAAGAAACAACATTCTACATGCTCCACACACAAAACTATATCTTTTGTCATCAAAAAAGTGCTATATCATTTTGATTCTAAAAATAGCAATTTCAAGCAAAAAAACTCAAGAACCTTAATGCTATTTCATTATCAAATAAAAGCACAATTCCTTGCTGATAGTATGAATGAATCCTGAAGATACACAGTGTATGCCATAAGTATATGCAAACACTGTAATCACAATCAGTATCTTCCACGGGCAGTAATGCCATGACTAATGCCATGACTAATAAATCATTTGAGAGATTTACAGTTGAAGATGAAGTTATTATGGTAGCAGCATAGAAAACTATAAGCTGCAAGAAATTAACTTGCTATTACTGGGGGAATGAAAAAAAACAACTATTGTAACTAGCATAAATTACAAATGTCTGTATGATACTGTTCCAAAAGTGACAGGGAACTGGTCAGAATTAAACATGTCAGCTGCATTTGCCTACTTGAAAGCTATGGCATTATTTTGTCAGATTAGCAACATCAACAAATTTTATGATGATCAAGTTAAATGTTAATGCCTTGATCTGCCATCGATTAATAGTTGGCGTAAAATTAAAATGTTAATGTGTGCTTTTCCAGTCATGCTGGCTCCTTGCTTCTAGAGGAGCACCCTTGTGCCAACAATGTAAACATACTGAAATCAAAATCATATTTTACTGTTACACATTTTATATGACTGTGTGTTCAGTCCTTGGGTCAAGTAAAAGGTAAGGTTGATGACCATTGATAGATCACCGAATGAGAGGGGAGGTATATTGGGAAACAAAACTCAGCAGTTTATTCACTAACCCCTAGAGTGTCATGACAAATGATATTAACCAGTTAATGAAGAAGTCTATCAAATGTAAGGTCAGGCTTAAATTCAGAACTTGGCTATGCAGTTCAGTTTCGGAAATCAGCCTCATCAAGGGGATACTTTCTCATTACATTTACAGGTACTCAGATAATAACAAAATAAAGTCATAGCTCAAAGTAATTATGACAAATGGTCACAAAAGACAAATATCATAACAAAAGCAGACAAACACAAATATAAACATTGGTATTAAGTTGAGGAGTGACAGTATGAGGAATGGTAGACACCACTCATGACAGATTGAGGCAGAAAGAATGAAGACTGATACAAAAAGAAAGAGAAAGCTTCAGTCAGCACAATACCAACATAATTTACAGTCTACAGTAGGGGGCAGAGAAGGTGTAAAAGTAATGGTAAAAGGAACGAGATCAACATAAAAAGATAACAAAAAAACAAACAAACAAGGAGAAACAAACTGATTGTCACATTTAAACACAGGACAGAAACTAGTAAGAGGACTCTCAGCATAGAGATGGAAAAGACTTAACATAATGGACTAACAAAATCCAAACACTAAAAGTCATACAAGAACAAAAGACTTGATGTGATGAACACCACCTGAACAGCAAAGGAGACAGACAGAAGGAGAAAACGCTAACAATACAAAAGCAGTAACATTCAGTTGACAACAACAAAATAGTAAGGGGCTGCAAGTCAGCATCACTGACATGGGATGAGATTGATGGAGACATGCTTGGGGTTTTAACCAAAGACGTTTGAGAGGATGGGAGTTTTGAAGAGATTCATCACACATGGAAAAGGATTTCATATGGGGGTTTAACAGTGACTGCTGAGGGGAGATGGGACTAACCCATTGTATTGGTAAAACATGGCGAGTCCTGCTCAAAATCTGCCTCAATTCCATAATCATGACGAGAATAGGTTCATGTAAAGGGGGTTGGGGAGCTAGGGTAAATGGTAATGGGGGAGGGGGTGAGGGGTAAGTGGTATACAGACGGGTAGATGCGTGTTAGTTCTCACCCGAGGGGAAGGCTGCGTGGCCTGGATGAGAGTGTGAATGCTGCCGGTGGGTGTGCCAGGCTCAGCCGGGGTAGGCTTATTCAGACTTACGGTACTGGAGGAAGGTGAAGGGTGCATCCTGTAGCGACACTCCAGTACGTTGCGGATGGCACAGAAGCAGGCTGGCGGGAAGATAAAGAGGAATATAGCATGATGGCTAATGTGCATAATAAGTCATTCCATTTATTGTGATTTGTGAAAATTGCCAA
This sequence comes from Diadema antillarum, assembly GCF_040938485.1. Classification (NCBI taxonomy): domain Eukaryota; kingdom Metazoa; phylum Echinodermata; class Echinoidea; order Diadematoida; family Diadematidae; genus Diadema; species Diadema antillarum. The sequence goes on along the minus strand of NW_027271775.1, from coordinate 238,734 downwards.
GATGTGTGCAGTAGATAGAGAGTTTCAGGCTCTCACTATAGTCCATAAAATGTGTCTTGCATATCATAGGGACAGAGTGTTTTACCTTTACTAGAGGGGGCGGTATGATCACACACAACATTGCTCAGATAGTCTTGGGAATCAAACTGGGCTCCCTTGGACCTGGAGGCAGACGTGCTACTGAGGGAGCTAAATCATTGCCCTATAGAAATACTCACTAAGCCTGAGGCACTGCCTGAGGATTCCGCCCCGAGCCACACTCTTCTCTGCCTCCAGCTCACCAAAGTTCTGGTTGCTAGCGAAGACGAGTACATCCACCAGGTTCATGATGCGGTTGATGAAGGAGATGCCGACATCAAGAGGTAAGTTCTGGGTGGGCTCAACGATATCTGGATCCTGCTGCTGCTTGGTGGATGGAAGACACAGGAGAAAAGGAGAATGCAGACATTAGGAAAACCTTGTCTGAGTATGATCCATCAGTTTACCCTTCACCCAAAAGCAACTCTTCACTCCCTCCCATTCCCCCCCCCCACAAAAAAAGAACAACAACAACAAACATACAAACAAAAACAAGATGTATATGATAAGAAAAAAACTTACAATACCTCTTATGGCATAAATACACATTTCCTTTTGTTGTTATAAACAACACACAAAGTTTGTAACTCAGGGCACTTGGGTTGAATATATCATCAGTCAAAACTAAATGATGGTATTGACATATTCCATGTATTGATCAGGGACTATGTTTATAAACTGTGTAGCAAAAAGAAGAAGAAAAAGGGGTTGCCAGGGATAGAACCCTGTAAGCATCTATCAGTAGCCAAAATGGCTAGAAGGTTGATTAAACAATTTGAAGGAAGACTCTGACAGAGGAGAAGGAGAAGGTCAATCAAGAGCAAAGAATGATGATGGGATAAGAGCGGCAATCCGCAATTTACATAAGGCAACTGGAGTGGAGAACCTTTAATTAATTTATTCAAGTACAAGTTCTGAGTAACCTGGAATATCAAGAAATTATTTCTTTGATTACTAAGTAGTATAGGCATGGGAAATATAACCCTCACTTGATAAGATATTCACATTTGTTAATCTTTGTGGAACAAAATTGTGTGTCGTGCATGCATAGAATTTGAAGAAAAAAAAATCAGAAACAAACAGGAGAAGAATATCTTTATATCTCAACCAACTGCTTTAATGCTGGAACCTGTTGGTTATAGACAACAGATTTCAAAATCTCAATGGTAATGGTTTAATTCAATTTTCAGAGCAAATTATATACTGAAATGTTTTCATGCCAAACATCATCAGATTGGCTGGAGGATCTAATACAGTAATTGGACAGTGAACCACTGTCAGCTTTAAGGATGATGCATAAAATAAGCAGTCCATCTTCTTCAGGTGTTCACAGTTTTCCTTCTATATCACACCCTCTCCCATCACAAGCAGATGAAGTATGACTTGTAGCAAAATAATTCACTTGCATGTTAGTTCTAGTTTTTGTCATTCAATTTTGATTCTTAATAAGCTTTGCTCTTGCTTGATGGTTAATATTTTCATGAGATAGTAGATATAAAAAAAATAATAATTCTGCATTACTTGGTGCACATTAACTTTCAATTCCATTGACATCGACAATAATGGCAGAAATAACAATGATAAAAATAATGATGCACAGTAATATTATAATTGTTACTGCCAAGAATATCCTTTATTCTTGTTATCACTATCATCATCCCCAATATTACGACTATAATAATCAATACCCATTGAGTACTATAAAGTGTACTACATTTACACGTAAGTCTCCATGTGATTCTGGCACTACAGGATCAGCACACTGGTGCTATAAAGGGTTATACCCTGCAAGATGACTGCAGCAAACTACATGTATATTATTAAAGATAATGACACAGGTCAATGAAGTTCAAAGCTGATCATGCGAACTCTTACATTTGACAGACACTTCTGTCAGTTGTGTAACCAACGAAACCAAAGAATGTATGCAAATATCCTGCTACTGTCAAAGAAGTCAGGATTTACGGTTTATTTGGCTGGCCAGACATCTCTTTTTTTGGTTTGACAATACCCCACTTCTCCCATACCTCTGGAAAAATAATTGCATGAGTGGGACTATACTCAAATAACTATACAATGCTCTCATAGAAGTTTCTGCATGACTTTTTCTCATGTCAAAACATTTTGCCTCTGTATAGCAAAAGTGCTTCCAGTAACGTTTCCCCAGAGAACTCACTACATACAACATTGTGACATTTGAGAAATATCAAAGTTGCAAGCAGCAAATTAGTTCTATGCACATTAATCCAATAATCATTTGTCCATACATCAGCTAAGGCCTCACTTCTTAACCAGAACTCTCTCAGATGCCATATGTCAGAAAAAAGAAAATGTATTCTATCTAACTGAGCCTAAAACAAACAAACAAACAAACAAACAAAAAACTTATAGGAGCCAAAGTTGGCCGCAGGTTAAAAATGGTTGAGAAGTGTTGAGCTAAGGCACTAGCTGTGTACAGTATGTATTACTGAGGGTCTTTGAATCATAAGTTGTAAATTCCACTTGAGTCAAATCAACAAATAACTTCCTGTAATGAGATTTAAAGGGGATTGAGTCTAAAAAGACTGGGGTACCATGATGCCCCCACCCTGACACAAGTTTCATGGTTACTTTGAAATGCAAGATCTTGCAATGACCCACTCACAACAATTTCTTCAGAGTCTCACCCATATTCTAGTATTACATTCATGCCAATCCTGCACAGATTTGTGAAGTCAGGTTACATTTTAAGGTCATATGTCACTATTCTTTTTTTATTTGTGTGTATAAAAGGCTTTTACACGAAAATGAAAAACTCAATATACTGCTTATAAAAAGTGCAAGAAGGCTCTGTTCCATTAAAGTGTGTTTAAGTATGACAGAAATGAATTAAATAAACTATCAGTAATATTAAACTTTGAGAGTAAAATTAAAAGTGAAAAGAAAAAGATAAGAAACATCAGAGAAAGTTCATGTTTTGATGCTTATCTTTAAGTTTTTTTCTAATATTTGTTTTGTTGATGCAGCTACTACCAGGAGATATGTAACAGTATTACAGACATTTTCCTTTGCATGTAAAACAGCAAAAATAAAAATATATCACTGAAATAAAGGAAACCATTGAGATTTTACCCACTATAAGTCCAAACTAGTTAGCCAATTTGATAGAATTCATGAGACAATTCCATGACTACTCCACATTTGAGCTTAAAAAAGATGATCTGACTGACTGACTCACTGGTTATGTTCCACACTGTTAATGTTCAAGATGATAAATACCTCGTTTCTTCACTGTTTATCAAATATCTAAATCCTTTCTGATTACATGTACTTTCCTTGATAAGGATGATTCAAAAATTGTGTCTACAACAATCAATAATTGAATTAAAATTGTATGAAATCTAAGTTACGAATATCAATCAGAGCTTATCAAAGTAGATTACACTAGAGTCAGTTATACTAATGCAATCATTATACATTCTGCACAACCTAACACATCAAATGGAATGGGTTTAAATCTGAAACAAATGAATAGAAATAAAAGAATGCACAAAAACTACCATATTTGCATAATTAGTGACTATAATTGGAATGTCATTTTTATTTTCTAACTAATTTGAATACACCTTCTTGAAGAGCATGTCAGACGCTATGTGTGTGCAAAATTTGGTGGCAACCGGACAAGCAATAGCCGAGATCTCATGCCCTCTCCTTATCTTTTTTTTAGGGTAAAAATGTGTTTGTGTGTGCATTGCTGCGGATTGTGATTAATCTACGAGACTTGGTTTTGTGAGCACTATCTAAACCAGTAAAGAGAACATCCAGAAAGGGTAGTAATATGGTACTTCCACATAATCATTGAGCAAAGGTATTGTGCGAAAGATGTAGTTTTAAGAAACACAATGCTTGACATGTGAAACAAGTGCAATTTTACACAAGATATTAAAAAAAGGATTTCAAATTCATATGTCAGGTGTAAGTTGTTAGTTACAATTTTTAAAAGCTTGTACATCCTTTACTGAAAATATTCCCCTCAAATGGGTGCAAGATAATGTGACAGTAATTCCAGATATCTTGTCATCTAATTGTCACTTTCATTAAAGCTAAACATATGATATACTGACAAGCTTGCGATCAACTATACATATACCATTTAAAGGTACATTGCACAATACCTGTTCATGACTTCTTTTCATATTTAACTGACTCCTTAGAGAAAAAAAAAATAATATCAAAGTGTAGATAGGGTAGTTTGCTGTCCAACATAAATACATTGTTGCCAGGATCAATGTGTGCTTACATTCAAACTATTTGGTGATACCTTTCATTTTGCTGATACCTTTCATTTTGCTGGCATGTTACTGGAAAAAATGAAAGATCAAATTCTTCAGATTGCATCCCCTTTCTACCCAACGTAACTAATAAAAAGAATTTATAGTCCTGTTTATCTATTTCAGTGATTAGAGCACAAAATATTGGCTGGAATTGACCCATCATGTCCTGGGGTAATCATCATGCCCCCAATACTAAATTGGCAACTCTGAATTTTTCTGCACATCTTAAATTGGAGAAAGATGAGATGAAACTGGTTAAATTCATTATGGTTAATGTGAACAAAATCAGGAAAATAATGCTAATTTGATACAGAAACATTAAGCTGTATAATCTTTAATACATGTCAATTTACAAATCAATATTTAATAAAGCAATTTAAAGGATCTTAGATAATTCTGCAAATAAAATAAACAATAGTAAATTACTAGAATAAGGCTGGATTGAACAAGAAATTATTATACTACCTTAAAAAACATTAAAAATGAATGATAAAACTATAATAAAAAGAAACAAAATCAAACCACAGAAATGTGGGCTATGGGACTTAGTGGTGTAACTTTAACCTGTAGGTAAAATGGTAAAATATATCATTCTAACTTGAACCTGTGCATTTTTTGAAAGCCTGGTCTTAATCAAATTGCCATGAATATAAACTACTCATTGATTCAAAACAGTGTTAGAGCTATGTTGTCATCAAGTGCAACTTAATGTTAATGCCTGAAAAGCAAACTTTAAGATAACACAAACGCAATAATCAAAATGTGTGACGTGCTTATTTGTTGTGATAAACACCAACTTTGACAGAGCGCATAATTTTTCTTTCTAATATGATAAGGATGCAAATTAACACATCAGAGAGGCATGTGGAAGCAGTTTCTGAGATGGCAATCCATGTGTGCATGCTTTCTATTGGAGCAGATAAAAAAAAAAAGAAATAGCAGTAATCTGCCATGCATCTATGTATGCAGTCAACGTTCACACTTTACATAGAATAGCGGCATCATGATGAGATCCTGCTGATCACAAGGCTGTAGAGAAAGAAAAAAGTCATCACCACAAAATATGGGCTAACGGTTAGGAATGCATCATTCTTCAAAGTATTTTCATTATCTGTTGAAAGAGAAGGACAGGTCTTCACCACAGAATTATGTAATACAGACTTGTTAGTAGCAAAGCATCATTTCTTTCATCCCCTCACTCTAATGTACACTGTATTCTCCCTCTTGATTTCAGAGAAATCTAGCAAAGCACACTACTATTAGTCTATGTTTTAATAACAGATCTCTCAAATTTTACTACAATTTTTTTGTTTTTTTTTGTGGATCAGATGGAGGAGAAGCTTGGATTTATGTGTGCATGCAATTATTAAAGGCATACCTTACCATTTGCAGATGAAACAAAAACCCAGCATTAGTGCTTTAAAATAGTTCAAAAATGTGAGTTTGGGATGGAAACAACCACTGTAAAAATCTTAATCCATATAATTAATGTTAAGTATTGTTAAATACACAAAATATGAACAATAGTTATAATAAAAGGTTGCCAGACTAAACTGTCTACAGTTATGGTTTAATGAGAAAAATAGTGATATCTCCTTACATTTTAGGCTTTATTGCACAAAATTTTAGGTAGGATGTTTTGTGATGCAACAGACCTACACATATGCATCAAATATGATATCTTGAACATTTTTTAAATCGCTGTTCCCGAAGGTAAACAGGACCTATAAAAATTATATCATCTACAGTAATACAGCTATAACTTTCTCAGAAGACAGATTTCGGAATACATACATGCACATGTAATGTAATATCTTATGTTAAAAGCAAATCCTTGGCATTTAATCTCTCTCTCTCTCTCTCTCTCAAAAAAAAAAAAAAAAATCCATGCCCTATTTACCAACTATGCACCAGATGCCAAGTCATGTCTACAATATTCAGCTTCTAGCCAAGACAGCATGTGACTTTGTCAGCTTTGTTTTTCCTAGGTGCCCTGTCTCTCTTTCTCTCTCTCCTTGTTTGTTATCACTATGGCATGCAGAACTATAAGAAGCTTATGACTAATGTACTATAGACAAGATGAATGGCACAACACCATTTCCTTGAATTCCATGTTTCTCTGTAGTTTTACAGTACTGAAGGACTAATGGGGCAGATAATACTGCATTCAGTCAGCACCTTGTTGATTTCACTGGTTTAGTCCTATATTTTCAGGTGTGTTACACCGCCAAGATAATGCGGTACATAACGCTAGAACTTTTAGGGTAGCCTCACATCACTCATATCAACATGATATGGATTGTGTTAGCCATTATCATGTTCATTTGACACTCACACGCACGCAAGCACGGCTGTACATGTCACTATCATGTATGTGTGTATTCAAAGTAAAACTGACATGTAGTTTACGTGGGCAAAGCAGGACGCTGCAGAGTGTTTAAAAATACGACTCTACACTTTCTGCTGAAAACGTATAAACTTTTCATCTCATACATGTAATATCCAATAAAAGGAAACAAAAAAACAACTTTGACTGGGGTGGGGAAGGGGCAGGAAAGTGGTGGGGAAGGAGTGGGGAAGGGTGAGGGAAGAGGCAGAAAAGGGGCGGGGTAGTGGTAGTATACTAACATTCCTGGATGTGGCAGCTGAGAGGAGTGGGAGGATTCCACCACAGGAGTAGATGAGGACATCCATGATTTGTGATATCATCTGGGTCACATTCTGAACAAAGATGGTGTTCTCTCCCGCATTCACATAGTCAATGACAGTCCTGGTGCTGTGGCTATAAGAAGAATAGAACGAGTTCAAGATGAGGTGAAGTAACATATCAAACTATACTTACTTAGTAGTTTGAGGGCTTTCTTTCAGCACTAGGCCTGGTTGAAGAAACTAAAATACTACAAATTGGATACAATGATTTCAGCAGCACAGCATAATACAGAACAGTACGACATAGAATAGGATTATAGTATTCAAACATAATGAAATGAAACCTAACAGAATCAAATAAAGGTAATATGATAAAGAAATACAATGGAATGAAGCATTCACTGAAACAAAAGAAAGCACAGAGAAGAGGCAAGATGACAGCAGAAAATAAATGAAACAGATTAAGGCAGACAGGAGTAGAATGTCATTCCATTCTACTCAGTATTCTATTAAATTTGGTATGCCTTTTCTGGTTGGCCATTTATTAACAATACTTTCATCTTCATTCTATCAGCATGATGGTAGAATGTTTTATCAGGCCTCACCTCCTCCAGACCTGGACATCTGTCTCTATGGCAAACAGCAGGTCGGACATCATCCTCTGGTGCATGTGAGACCACTGGAATTCTGGGATACGGTAGGGAGCCTGGATATCGTTGACATGGTAAACATACAAAGAAAAAACAGACATGGCATTAACCAATGCCAATGAAGTGACATAATCAGTGGCTTTTAAACTCTTTATGTGCCACGTTCGCACGTCCGACTCAGTCAACGGCGTGCCAACTTCGTATATTCTGCTCAAACGCACAAACCCGCCCAAACCGATCGATAAATCGCCAAATGCCACTGTACAATGAACATGTGATGAAAGCGTTTCTTGCACTTTCGTTCTTCTCACATATGGCTTGCATTTTATGTCATGACTGACTAACAAACGGTGTTCACTACTGGATTTAGGTGTAAATTCTAAGTTTCTGTCACTGTTTTGTGTGCAACAGTCGTGCCTTTACAATAATTTAGCTATACGAGTCATTTGACAGAAAAACAATCATAGATTTGTCATACACGTTACATCAAATCAAAGCTTAGCATTTTCTCTACAACTTTACTCATTTATATCCAGCTGAATGAAAATCTATAGAAGTAACATAGATTTGAACTAGAAATGTCGCTAAGGTGACTGGTATGCCTCCGCCATAATGCATGATTCTCCTAATAGGTCTATCTATAGTACATGTGGTCAATGTGTGATTACATTTTCACAAAATTGGCAAAATATTAAAATGACAAGTTTGTCACAAATGTGTCGAATGTTCACCTTCCTTGACCTAGGTTTGATTGGATGAAAAGGAGAGCATGTATTTGGGGATTTAAGAACTTTAACTTGACTTTGACCCATTCATAAGTTTATGCATTGAGTAATTTTCAAGGTATGGAGAAAAAGTGCAATTTCTGTATCGAAAAGTACATTGTTTCCATTTTCATCTGGCCTTTGACCCTAAAATTCATAGGATAATCACTGTCAGGCAGAACATGCATAAATATATAGTAAGTTTCAAGATAACTTGAGCCACTTCCGAGATATGGAGGAAAAAGTTAGTTCAGCACTTTCCCTTTGATCTTTGACCTTTTGACCTTTGAAGCAAAAAAAAAAAAGAAAAAAAGAAAGGAAGTTTCCAGAGAATCTCTATTAGGTTATACATGCATACACCAAGTGTAAAAAAAAAAAATCCTGCTGGCATTGCATAAATATGAGGGAAATAGTAAAATTTTGAAGTATTGCCCTTGACCTTTGACCCCTGACCTTTGACCCCATGAACCCTAAATTCTCTAGATAATCACTGCCAGTCAGTACATGTATATATACTATGTTCCATGAAGATACCTCAAACAATTTCCAAGGTACGGAGAAAAAAGTGATGTTTTAATATTTTTACTTGACCTTTTGACCTTTGACCTCATGACCCCAAACTTTCACCAGAGAATCTTAATTGGGTAATACATGTATACACTAAGTTTCAAGAAAATATCTTTAGGCATTGCATAGATATGGTGGAAATAGTGAAATTTTACGTATTTGACCTTGACCTTTTGACCTTTGACCCTGAGCATGTGCACCCAAAAGTTGATAGGCACAACTTCACCCCCTAATACACATACATGCCAAGTTTCATTAGGATACCTCAAAAGGTTTTTTAGTTTAGCTGTCCACAAAATTCATTACGGACGGACGGACAGACGGACAACCCGAAAACATAATGCCTCCGGCACCACTTCGTGGCGAAGGCACAAAAATAGAATGTTTCTCAAAGCATGACATCGTTGGTGTCTCAGAATAATGTGGCAAATAGGGGGGTTTCACCATGGCACATAAAGAGTTAAAATCTTGCCAAAAATGACAGTAATAAAGTCAACTTTCTGTATTAGTTAGACTAGTTTACCTCAAGGGTTTTAAAACTGAATATGTCCTTTCAAAATGTCCATTGGGCTCTTAAAGGTATTAGCCCACATTTGCAAACCCACGAAAATCAAAACTGCATAAAACAGGTCCAATATGACTTCAAGTACAAGTTATAACAGTAACATACCTCACCTGTTGCTCTTTGTCTATACCATTCGATAAAAGAGAGAAAATCATCGTTTTAAAATCAATTTTCAAACCGGGTCAACCCGACCCAAAATCGAATTACGAGCGCGGGCTAGCTACGTACATGTAACTTACACATCATGTATCGCATGCATGTAGTACGTACGTGGACCGGAGCTAGCGAGCGTTATACGCATGCATACGGTGCATTTTTATTTATTTTTATGAAAGTAATGGACTAATTGGAACGAAATTTTGCACAGGTGTTACTGCAATCATACCCAAACTCCATGCTAACTATGAGACCAATTGCTGCAGGTTTACAAATGTGGGCTAATACCTTTAATATCTGCATGCCTTATGTGGAACTACACAATTTTGAAAGCGAGTTTGAGGTGTCTGATTGGTTGGAATTCCTGAAAATGTACACAACACTGAATAGTTTCTAGCTCTTAACAGATCCTACAAATGTGAACACAATGACATTGAAAATTTGCACTGACATACTGTGTTTAAGAAATTCCATCATGAACTTTGTGTATCTGTAGAATGTGTCAAAAACCACCAACATTCAGAAGCTGTTGTTGCAGTGAAATAATGCATCTAAGGCAGAACACAAAGGGTGCACTGTGACACAAGACTTTGCCACCCACCACCTACCCCCCCCCCCAAAAAAAAAAAAAACCCACAACACAACAAAACAAAACAACAAATTATGGCAAAAATGAGGAGTTGAATGCAGTGCCTTTGAAAACTAGTTCTTTGTATTCCTTTCAGTACAAGATTTGACATCCTGACAATCATACAATAACAGGGAGCTATAAGCATACTAGAAACAACATAGATACTAACAAGGATTCCACTGACTTTACCACTGCTCATTACCCATCTTAAAACAGATATCTTAGTAAAAAGCTCTTTGAAGAAAATGCAATTTTTGTATTTATGAATACACTGTATCTGCAAAGTATCTCTGCACAACCCAAGGTTACTTGAATGCAATAATTGCACATTGCTTGATGGTTGGCTGGGTCTTGTCTGTGATTCTGCTTGCAATGAAAGTTGCATTCACTTAACAAGGTGTGTGTGGATGTTTGGGGCTTTTTTTTTCCAACATCATTCCAGAGACTACAATGCTTAATGCACAGTACAACTTTGCATTTCTGTTTGGGATCACACTTATGCATTACATGTACCTTCCTTGCTGAAGCACTATGAATGACAGTTACTAAACCAACCCCAAAATACAACGAAGGTTTTACTAAAACTCCGATTCTCAACAGTGACCATTTCTAAGAACTGTTACTGTTACAATACACATTTCCAAGAACTGTTACTGTTACAATTCAACTGAACTCAATTTTTTTTTCCAAAATAAAAACCCAAATAAAAGAACATGAATTTGCATGATGTAAACTGGCAGAATGTCAGAATATACATAAAACATGACACAGAGACACAGAAAGAGGAATTATACTTACATCACTATAAGATGACTACAAAAGATGAAAAAGAAATTTGTTATTTATATGTAAAAATAATTATCAAAACTGATTCTACTCCCTGATGGATGTATGCTAACTTTCTTCCATGCTTCTTTAATACAAATGCAGGGGTATTGAAAGAGTGTATGTAGCTGTTGTACACTTTGTACCTACACTATGGAATAGTGGACTACATGTTCAGCAAGCAGAGGTATGCCTAAAATAAATGCTAATTGAATAATTGCAATAGTAGATTATTTTTGCATGACATGAAGTGCAAGACTCTGCATTTATAAGACGGATTGGCTGAGTCACACACTCAATTGTGTATTCAGTCTGTAACAAGTCTTACACTTCCCAGTTCATTAATGCCATACAAGAGATATACAGGTTCAGTGTAGTCTTGAGGGAAATATCCAAATTGATGCTATCAAAACTGATCCCTTTTTAAACATAGCCTCTTCTAAGGACAACATTACACCACATGCACATGAAGGTGAGGTCTGACACAAAGTTACGATAAACTTTAGGCAAAATATTCCCTCAAGTACAGTTCGACCTCCATTATCCGGCCATGTCGGGACCGGCGCTCATCCGGATAAGCGAATTGGCCGGATATGGGAGACACAATGTTAATGTATAGCTGCTGTCCAAGCTGCCGTCCCAGTGCACTGGCAGCTAGGCAGGTAGCGTACCCCGCAACGGTGGTGATGACTGCGTACTTTTACGATGATAATGTGGTGTGAATTTATGTTAGTTCTGTCGGGAATATTGTAGGTAAATCGTGTGAGTTTTGTAGAAATTTTCATTGAGTTTAAAGTCACTGTTTTTTCTCAATTTTTGGATGAAAAAAAAAAAAGTCCTTCACTGTTGGTTTATCATGCCATCTCACTCTCAGTCCCCTGATCTCACCCTAGTGAGGGGACTGAGAGTCACAGTCAGTTCTATTCCAAATAAATCTACAGGCTTTTTATCAGCAGTGGATTTTATGGTCCCTATCACATCTTATGATTGTGTTTCCTCATGGGTAGTCCATGAAATCCTAAACTAGGTGTGGATTTACATAGTGCTCTATCAGTCATGATAAGTAGATTTCACACAGATTCTTTAACAATTAAATTTCATTAGGAAGACAATTAAGAATAAGCAGATAAGAGTGTAAAAAAGGAATGTCTTGAGTAATTTGCTGGTTCACAGCATTAGTATGAAATGGTGCACCAGATAAAGTGAGGCAAAAAGAGCACACTGTCATCCAAAAAGAAGGCCATCAATCTAGATGTTAGTGGTACATGATACAACTGACTGTGTGTCAACAGCTACTCATGTTAACACATCATCTGAGTATCTACAGCAGCTACCAGACACACACACACACACACACACACATGAGCAGAAAACCCTGAATTCTATGGTTTGGGTTCTGCAGAAGGAGGGGGCAACCAATGCTTCTAGTGAATTCAAAGCTTGGTGAGATGCAGGAGTCTGTTCCTCCAATTTTCTCAGATTCTGTGAAGCACAAAGGCCTAGAACTGTGAAGCACCCGTCCATGTATATACTCAATTGTCTAAGCAAAGGAGAGCTTTATAATTAAGGGAGTCAGAGTTGCTGAATCACTGAGAAAAAAAAGTCTTTTTCATATCAAGCACAGTCCCATGTGGAGACAGCATGAGATGACATCAGTGTCTACTTCCTTAGTTTCTTTTCTTTCTTTTTTTGGAGAAAGCATGTCAAAAATCTAAAATGTTGAAACTTTCTAATTGTTTGATTTTAATTAAACTTTAGCCAGTTTGCACTATTTCAGTTTAAACAATGCTTATGGGGATATTTCTAGGTCAAGACAACAGTGGAAAAAAAGACTGATGAAATATAGTCATGCAATGATTTGAAAGAAGCTGTTACACTACACTGATGTTTTTCTTCAGTCAAGCCCAACTTCTTAAACTTGGGAGAAATGAGGATGGGATGATATAACAATGTGGAAGAGGAATTTGCATGACACACCCCACATTCCTATGTGCCCATCTACAGAGCCAAGATCTTCTTTTAATAGATGATTTATCAAAACTTACAGACCAGCAAAATGAATTTCATAGTGACGAGGAGAACAAAAATATGGGTGTGACTGGTGGGGGGGGGGGGGGGGGGGGGGGGGTTAGCTTTTGGCAACCTACGAAAGTAAGATTTTGATGCTTTCTAGACTGAGTCTACCCTTGTCTATGAAAATGAAGAGACTAAGTGATGTACAGTATGTACATTTAAAAAAAAAAAAACATCAACAGTGGTGAGGCTCTACTTGGTGTTGGTGCTTTCAGTGGAGGGGTATTTAATGTTTTGGTTCTGGTTACCTGGTGGGGTCCTGGGCTGAAGACCCGCTGGGTGGGCGTGTCCCCTCCCCCGCTCCCCCCACTGGCACCCACCTCCATCTGGCGCACCTGCTCCTCAAGGGGCAACTGGGTGTTGAAGTCAGCCTGGAGGATCTGCTCATTAGTGGTGATGTTGGCCAGCGGGAGAACAGCTGGGCTGTCATTGGAGGGACTGGTGCTCTGTGCATTGACACAAGATGGCCACAGTGTGAAAGGTGCAGCTGTGTTATGTGAACAATTTAACACTGCAAAACTGTTCAGTACAGAGTGTGTTGAGAGTATAGAAATGTGTTGTAATTTGTAACCAGCCACCATGTTATCCTGATAAGTTGCCAAAATTGAAGAAAAGACCAACCAGAAAATGGATGCTCAGCAGTAGCATTGGTTTCATGGTAAAGGGTCACAAATGTAAAGGTGTCAGATAAAATTGTCAGGTGTACAATCATGTGTAGATTGCAAAAGGTGGACTGTATTGTGTCCAGTCAAAGTGTAATGGTCACACTACTACACAGAGCTTGAAGTGTAAATTTGATATGCCATTCATTGTTATGCTGTACAGTGTACCATTCAGGTAGCTTTAAATTTACAAACTGTTGACTGCAAAGTGTAACATTTACTGAGTAAATTTCAACCTTTATGTACCAAGGCATTTTAGCTGGAGTTTGTCATGCCATCTAATTTTCCCATTCATTGAAATCACCCCAGAACTTGACTATAATATGAGTGAGATATCCCACTCAACAACATCATAGTCCCACACGAAGGTCAATACTATGATAGCGAAGGACATTTGAAGCAAGGGTCATAGGCCACCAATATTTATGAAATGATACGTTTTGGTGGCCTGGTTGAGCCACCAAAATTTGTGAGTGTGTGCATCGTTTTTATGTGTTTATCTCATCAAGAGAAGGATGGAATTGCTCAGTGTTCAGTGCTTGATAACTGCACACATTTCAGCTAGCTGCCACAACCAAAGTTGCAAGATCACCACTAGTCTCCACGGCCACACTCAGTTTATTTTTCAGCAAAATTTGGCCCAACTTATTTTTTCTTATGGTCACATATTCAAAATGAAATTTTATCAATCTGAAATTAGAATAAAGTACACTTGCACACTTCTGCATTGAATACTATCATTTCAGAATATGTGGTGTCATGGAAAAAAACCAAAGAACAAATTATGCCTCAATTCAACATTGAATGTGTTATACTTGGAGAACTAAGTCACTGTACATGGTATTTAAAAGCCCTTTATAATACCAGCTAATTTTCATAGAGTTATCATGCTTTATAATTATGTGAATGTTTATTTAAACTATTTCATTTTCAATTTTTTTCCTTATTACTTAATAACAATATGTGGCTTTTGCAGCACACTATTTCTTTAAGGACACTGAATTTTATTGTTGGGTCACAAAAAAAAAAAAAGTTAGTGTGGAGTCTTGCAATAGAGAAAAGGAGGCCTTAATAATATCCATTCATTGCCAAACCAAAGTTTCAAGACACCTTGTGCCACTTGGTAAAGAAAGCAATTCAGTGGAAGTGCCAATTGTAAATAGAAATCATACAATGTGGTGTGTACACTGTCTTGTGGATGTGCCACTGGTTAATAAAGCACAATAAGGGTCTAGGTGTAGTTACACTGTGAAGTGCACACTGTATTGTGGATACATCATTAGTAAATAAAGCAAAGTGTAGTTATACTGTGAAGTGTACACTGTCTTTGTGGATGTGTCATAAGTACATAAAGCAAAGTACAATTTGTAAGGGTCAAGTGTAGATACACTGTGAAGTGTACACTGTATTTGTGGATGTGTCATTGGTATATAGAGCACAGTAAAGGTCAAGTGTAGAAACCATACACTGCAAAGCATACAGTGCATTGTGTTGCAACATCACATCACTCAGTTGGTAGTCACAATGAGTCAGTTGTACAATGCAACCCCTGCCACAATCTTGCAGCAAACACATCAGGTGTTTAACAAGGTATTAAACCACATGTGGATCTTACCTCCTCTTCTCCATCAGCGCTGGATGGTGAAGCAGCTGTAGCACCCTCGCCTGACCCTCCACTACCCACTATCGTGACGACCTTGTTGATGACTTCATTCAAGAAGTCCCTGACCTCTAAGTCACGTCGACGCTTTTCCAGCTCAGCTTCTGTGAGATTATGAAAATGGGGAGAAATATATTGAGTGAAATCTTGGATGAGCAGCTCCATAATTCTGTTTTGCTTTGATATATCCTTCAGGCTTTTTTTTTTTTTTTTTTACTTTTATATGGGGTACCAGCTATAAAATACTGCAGATGTTTGCTCTGATAATGGTTCTCTCGAAAGCTGACAATCATCCAGTATATATCAATGTATTGATTTTGCATGTTAAATCAATACATGATACATAAAGTGTCAGTAAGAAAGACTCTAATTCCAACAAAAACAAGCTGAAACCTAAATTGTATAGAAACTCTTTTGTCTTTTTATATCACCTTAACTGACATTTATACCTGTTATAATTCTTCAGTGTCTTTGATTTGAATACACCACAAAATGGATATGTTTCTTAATATTTTGCAGTCCTACCATATCACATATGAATTCTCACCTGAGAATCAGAGAGGTTTTATCATCTGGGAAAGAAAGTCTTACATCCCCTCAGGTTCAAAAGACATACACACACACAGATATTTTCTTCACATATAACCATTACACATAAATCTTCTCTAGAACAAATGTTTTCCATGAAAATCCATCAAGGCCTGCAGGCCTGAAAAATTGCAAATGAGAGGTCAAGATATTTGTACCATAACAGTTTCTGAACCAACACATATTCATCAGTACTTCAAGGCTGATTTCCATAAACTATGCTGATCTGGTGACAAGCTTTCTGACCTGCTCTGCAGAGGGATTTTTGGAAATCAAAGAGGAATTCCAGTCCATTTATCAGTTAGTCTGATAAGAAAGAGCAAAATCTTACAAGTACAACAGCAAAAGTTTGATCAAAATCAGATAAAAATGAGGAAAATTATGAAATTACGAGAATACTTTGGAGAATATTTTGAAGAAACTAATAAAAGGTTTAATTACATTGCTGAAGACATGTCTTGAACTGTGACAACTTTTCTCTATTCCCAACAAATGGATCTACAAAAAAAAAATCTGAAGTATGGACTGCTGCATTTAGAGAACACTTTTTTTTCTTTCTATTTTATCATCAGTGCTCTGTATTTGTGAAGCATGGCTTTGGGACTCTGCTTCTTGTGTCCAAATGTGGGACATACAAGTGTATGTACCATTAAAATATAAAGTTGGCTTATCCTATCATCCCGAGAACCAACTCTTCCAAGCTTCAATCACACAGGTCTTCTACAGGGAAGACTATTTTCACAATTTCACACTTTTTCTAAAACATTTCACTTCCTTAGGGGCTCAAATGGGACATCACTGTAACTGCTACAAACAACATATCTTCCTTACTTCTAAAATACAACTTGGTTGTACAAGTTCTGGATATGGGGTAAAAAAACTTTGAAATTTATACAGATTTGGGTCTTGTAGGTCCTGCGACAAGAGCCCTCCTGAAGTCTGCCAACATTCCCACACAACAATCAGGGAGACCCTTATGTACTACATGCATCACAGTGAGCCAAAATAATTCCAAAATCAGAGAGACTTTTATATTCTCTGGTGTGGACAAGATATTTTCAGGCAGCCTCTTGCAAAATCAGGAGACCTTGCATCCATTAATACATCCCCTTCCTCTTAGAATGATTCTTGCAAACTTTGCTTGAAACTGGACAATTCTTTTTTGAAGAAGATGAGACTAAAGAAATTTACAGGTAATGGGTGACTTGAGAGAGAAAAAGCAGGAGAGATTACAGACAGAGTGATTACAATAACTTACTTCAGCCTTTAGATCATGCTCATTTTAACAACTTAACCAAATCGAACTATCATCATGAACTTTGATCTATACCAAATACCATCTCTTTTTGCAATAGACAACTACATGTTGTTTGCATTGTGTTACATTATTGTGCTTTCCTATTGCAGAAGACACTCAGTTTTTTGCCATGTTCAGTTGAAGTATGGGGCAATGACAATTGCAGTACTTTTCCAATGAAAATTGGTATCACCATCTCTTGACAAACCTGTCACCATTCTGTCCCTTGGTGGGTATGGATTGTTGGGGTCATCCTCAATGACCTCATACTCAAAGCCATCACCCCCAGTCATAGCGGCAAGGGCACTGATGGAGTGATCCGGCTGGGCTCCACTGGTCCCTGGGCGGGTTGCAGCCACCACAGCCTCAGAGATGTTGAGGGGGATGCGACGTGGGCTCCCATCCTCCCCCTGCTGGTTCTGGTAATGGGTGTAGGCCTTGAGGAGGTCATTCTTGTGATCCTCAAGTGACACCTATTGAGGTTATATACATTCCTGAGTCATTCTGGAGTCATTCCCGTACTGATACATGTAGCCACTTGTAATTCTATCTTGACACACACATATGCTGTATTAGATATGTGACCTGTTGTCACAAACAAATAAACAAACAGTAATTCTCAGCAAGAAAACAGTATATAGGGTGATTTGGTTGCGAGAAAAGAAATTTGTTTCTTTGATCAAGAAGCAAAATATCATATTCTCACTGCTTCCTGTCCATATTTCTCTCTCGTCAGACTGTTCTCAATGAAGTAGGAATTATATCACATACAATTAAACGCCATGACATTTACTTTGAAGAGATAGCAAATAATGTCCCTTACAGAGAAGACATGAGGAAAATGCCACTAGCATCAAGAAGTACAAAGTGAATGCTTGGCAAACCTTGGAATGCAGTATAGAGAGAGTGTCGACCCAGACCCGCCAACCGCCCCACTCGTACTTCATGGCGTGGTGCAGCAACATCCGCAGCAGGGAGTACACCATCTCTGAGATGCGCTTCTCCTCCTCATTCTTTGGGTAGATGTATGAGAGTGAAATCATCCAGTCTTGCCAGACAGAACACTGCAGCAGAATCCTGTGAGTTGACAGAGTTTAGTCACAAATGATGATCATTTCAATAGCATTTACAGGTCTGGGACAGAAAGGGGAATATTGGTTCAACCATTGGTTGCGTTACTTCTTCCACTTTCTATCATGAAGGATAGTGGGGGGGGGGGGTGGTTTCTAGCAATTCAGGATTTCAGGCATGGCCACATGAATACGATTGTAGGAATATGGGTGGGTATAGGACAGAAACAAACTGAAATTGGCTTGAAGTGATAAACTGATGACTTTCAGGTTACTCACAATGTCTGACATATTGTCATATTCCTTTCTGTCTCCGTGTCACTTGGTTCTTCCTCTTCTTGTTTTCATTTTCATAACTCATTCATTGTATTCATACAAGAGGCAACTTACCATGAAAGGACACCTATTTCTTGGCATCAAATTGTGAATAAAGAATTACAGATCCTGTTATGCCATTTTTTTTTCTGTTTTTTTTTTTTTTTTTTTTTGGGGGGGGATCATCTGGAGATGTACAGGAAGTGATAATTAATATAAAGTGACTGTTGAGCTGAGATATTTACATGATGTCTGCAGTTACAGTTTTACTATGTTATGAATATTCACAGCTACATTGTAACTCATGGAACAAAATTAATTCAGCACCCTTCTCCATCTCCCCCCTTCCATTCTGTCTAGGTTTCTCTCTCGCTTAAAAAAAAAAGAGAAAAATAATAATAATAAAGACAATAAATAACATGCATGGAACACTACTGAGACATGCAAAACATCAACTGGGGTTGATTCTGAACTAAACAGTTGCAGGTTGGCATTGTTTCTAACTACATTGTATCAAGGACAGGAGGATTAATAGGGCTCATAATTTTGAGACACAAGACAAGTCAGTGTACACTGACCTGCGGTTCTCCCTGCTGTTGTTGAAGAGAAGAATCATGTCGGAGAGGAACAGTCTCCTGACGTCCATGGACTCTGTGCTTGGAACAGACTGGCGCAGGAGTCTAGCAATCACATGGAACATTCCTGATAGAAAGGTGCAGTTCGTAGATTGATCATAAAGTATTATTGAAGGACATTTGCAAACCATGATGGGATATTAGCAAAACAACAAAGCAGAATGTGGATAGTTGAGACATATCAAAATCATTTTATGACAACAACAACAGTTGAACTCATGCAGTGTTATTTTATAATCAGGAGATGAAAAGCCCTTGAAATGTAAACTAAAGGTATGTGAAAAGTAATACATCAAAATCAGGAATAATCTAAAAGAATTTATAGAACTCTTGATGTGAAGGCATAATGGCATTTTCACTCAAAATTAGGCATCTTGAAGTCACAGTCACAAGCAATGATCTGCTCATACTTTCTTGTTCATTACCAATATCACAAAATTTATGTGAGAAACAAAATATTCTCACTTGTTAATAAGGCTGCTGAAGATTTCTGACACTGGTCTCAAAATTCACGTGACAATTGATGAGTTTCTGGTTCTTTATACCAAAAAGATGTTGGCAATTTTATGATGCGAAACACTTGTCATTTATTCTTAGGTTTGGTTGATGCAATTTGCATACTTCTTCTCTATGCCTGTTAAAATTGACATACTCATGATTTCCTTGGCATGAATTTGATTTGTCATTTTGTCATGCTTCTGCCTTCCTCTTTGCAAGCAGCACTGTAGGATTCTATGCAGCTGGATCACTAATGACATGATAATGATGTGCTCTAATTCACCAAAGGGTGGCCTCTACAATGTCAACAGTGTTCTCCCAGAGGTTCTGTCATCACCATTATCAAAGCATCAGGTAGGGAATAGTGAGTCAAGGGCTTATATGAACCTTCATCTTTCTCCCCCCCCCCAAAAAAAAAAAAAAAAAAAAAAAAGAATAAATAAAGAAGAGGAAGAGAGGTACACTCAGTGATGAAGATAGTATTCCTAGAAGCCAACCTGGATTCATGACACGGTAGGTTTTGTCCGGCTCAGGATGCCTTGTTCTCATCACCTGTAGACTCACTCGCTCTGTCAGAAGCTGAAATTAAATCAATGCCCACAGATATTCACTCTTGAGTTTTATCAATGAAGTTCCGTGTAGTACATACATACAATGTACATTGACATTCTGGGGAAAAAAAATAGCAAAGAGTTGAAGCAATATCTGTTGCAGTTTTACAGGAAAATACAAACACAAAACACACACACAATGTGCATTTCTATGTGTTCATATATCCAATCCCATGATCAGCAATGTAAGAAATATCACAGATGTGAGAATGAGTACTGGGACAAACTCTGATTGTATCAAATTGTATAGCTCTCATAATAGTCAACACAAATGTTTGCTTTACAATTCTATTGAATGTTAGGAAGGTCCTATGAATTAACATATGTTTTCACAGAAAGCCAGTGACAAGATGGGTCTACTAAATATTTTGATAGGAAACAAGAAGACACTCGTCTAGAATGTCAATACTCTACCAGTAACAAGTGGCCTTTGGGAGGCACAAGGATGTAAAGTCAATAGACACTGCAATACACTCCAGTATTGTTGACATTTTATGCCATGATTGATTGAAGAGTACCTCAAAGAGACAGTTGTACATGGTGAGGGTGAGTGTGTTGGAGGTGAGCTGCATCCTCTCACCAAGCAGGGAATAGAGGTTGTGGGCATACATCAGATCCATCTTCCTCCTGAAACAAACACACAATGAGACAAGTGGAGAAAAGATCACTGGTCACTGCCATGCTGCTAGATTCTACATTTTTTCCATGCTTAGCTGGTCTCATTCATTTCAACTTTGACAAATATATTCAACCAGATGTTTCTGTTTTATTGTGTGGGTGTACACGTAGGCCATGGCTGTAATTTATGGGATGGCTGTTACAGTAAATTAATATCCTAACTGTTACAAACATTATGATATACCATCTGATAATTTTGTATTTTAGAAAGTTGTATCAGACGTGTCTTTCAAAGTATAGAGTTCTATTAATGTAAATTGACTTTGATATGTGGATAGCCAAATTCTTTATTCTCTTTCTCTCCCTACTTGAGATCTTAATTCTAGACTGCTTTTGCCTTTTCAGTTTCCTCATACTCTTTCTCTTCAGTTGAAAACACTAATAAGAAAAAAGTTTTATCTAGACTACTAGGATGAAATAAGGCATCTGGCACCCATGGTTCACAGGGGTAAAAGAAACTGAAAGAATATTTGAGGAAAAGTATGTACATCATATTATTAGGACACTGACAGTGAAAGAAATTCCAACTCTAAACATGATTCTCTCTTCATGAGTGAAGACCATGAGAATTAGAAGATTGCAACAAAACAGTAAACAATAATGCCTCTGGTTCCCTCAAGTAGAAAAAGACTGTCCTTCAAAAACGTATAAAACGGAGAAAAGGTACTTGTAACAACACACACTCTACAGCTTACACAAAATACATACTAAACAGTGATATACCTCGAAGTATGAAAAAAAAATCATATAAGATGAATATAATGTGAAATTAGTAATGGTAAAAGTACAAGGAAATTAATTTTAGATAGATGACTAACAATTAGAGCAGAAGAAACTGGTTGACTTACTTGTGGGGAAGTCTGCTGAGAAAGAGTGAGAGACATTTGAGTGACAGGGCCCTAATTGCCTCATCACTGGATGCTAGCAGCTTGAAGACCGTTCTGTGAAGGATGGAAAATGAATGAGGAAGAAGTGGAGGGGAGGGGGAGGATGAAAAAGAGAGAGACAGAAGGGGAGAAAAGACATTGGCTTTATTTCAATAAATGGGAGCACTGCAAGAAAAAAACTCAAGTCATGTCTATGTTTGTGCATGATAAACAAAAATTTAAAAGTCTTCTTCAATTATCACGCACAAAGCTGAGCTCTACTATCACTACCTGACAGTTGATTGACAACTGCTGATATCAGTATACAAATGACATAAAGATCACAGGCCAATAATGTGGCAATACATTTCTGAAAACAATAAATGAACCGATAAATCCCCTCAATATTTGGCTTGAGACTGTACAAGGGAACAGTGTTTACCTGATGCCATTCTTCCTGTCGAAGGCGACAGCAAGGCCGTTGATGTTTTCTGCCATGAGGGAGAGTAGGAGCTGGAGAACATCCTTCAGATTCAGGTCCTGGGGTTTCCATGGCAACAAAACACAAGCATATGACTAAGTCAGTATTTTACTGACATGTTCAATAGAGGGAGTTTTACACGTTTTTTTCCAATGGTAAACAAGACAGGAATGATTTTCTTTTTCTACTATCAATTTTGCAATATTTTGCCTATAGAAAGGCAGGGGCATCAAGTATTTATATTATCCATAGATGCTAATATTTGATGAAATATCTGCTTTCAAGACAGACGAAAAAGCATAATATTTAAGAGTTCAGTTCTACAAGGAAAAAGAGTTTGCCGCCTTGATTTTCGTTATTATTTTTCTGACAAGACAAAAAGGAAAAGAGCATTTGAGCTCCAGTCAAAGCACGAAATTTTCTAGTACATCTATTTCTTTACAAATCTATGGATCATACACCTGGGCACCATTTCATAAAAGATGTTGAGATAGCAACTCTAGCTGGAATGGCAACTTCCCATAGCAACAGCCAATCAGGAAGCTGAATTCATGTCATTACCATGACAGTTGCCGTTCCAGCAAGAGTTGCTATCATATCAACATTTTATGAAATGGGGTCCAGGAGAGATCACTGACATATCAACATGAGTTTATTGATGGATAGCAAGCCATTTATGTGCATGTAGGTTTGATGTCGCTTGGTGTTTTGCATTCTTGGATGACATTTTGAGTGGAACATGACTGCTGCAGCTTCTTATATTCTTTTGTGATGAAAGCACTTGATCTTGTCATTTCTAGGCAAGAAGTCTAATGCTTAATCAGTTCCAGAGGAGGTTTACAATTACATGTAGAGTGAAAGAATACCTTGTCTTCTCCAGGTAGCTCTATTTCCTGTCTTATTTACAGGTATTTTCAACATAACTTTATGGGCTGTAATCAGGTGGGGAAAAAATTAACATACCCTCCAGCTCAAGTTCCCATCATGCATTGTGTGATTTCTATCTTGACACATTTCATACATACTTGATAAGACTCTATTTTAGATATCATAAATGGGCATCACATTCAAAGTAATATCATTCCATTGATATTCCTAGTTCAAGATTAAAGCCTGTATGTGCATAAATACATGCACCTCTTCAGATGCGGTTGGGAACCAACATACAATGTATGTAAACCTCAAAACTTCAGAAAACTCACAAGAAAGTTGGGTGGACCAGCAGACAGAAATGCATTGAGTAGATTTACTCAATATAAAACCTGACTTTGTCCACACTGTTAGCCCCCAAATTAGAGGATGTGACCAGACTTTGAATCAGTAGCAAAAACATTCAAAAGCACACACAGCCCCATCCTCAAAACCCTTCTGCAAGTCCTACTTTAAACATTTAAAGTGCAATCTGGTGAAAACATTGTGAAACCTTAAATTTCTATGGCTGGTTCTGATGACATCGATACCATTATGTTTAACATGCATTTTATAAAAGAATAGTAGGTGTCAAATTGTATAGAAATGTTTCAAATTTGTTTGAGCCATAGTAGCCAGGACAGTGAGGGAAAAAAAAAAATGTAGAAAAAAAATCTTGCGTATGCTCATATCTCTCTCTGTGCATACCGGTGGTCATTACAGCTCTTCTACGCACAATATCATAATTTCACTTGGAAGCTGGAAACTATAAAGTGTTAGTTGTGTAGTGGATATGATGAAAACAGTCAATCATAAACTAATTTTTTATGCTTAAGATATTGAGGGATATTTGCGCGAATACACGACTGAAGAAAATTTTCTTCAGTTGAGGCATGTTTGTTAATTTTGTTTCATTATCAACAGCAACAACAGAATGATAAAAAGATGACAAGGGGGAGGGGAGGCTTGTCTCAGACACATTTTTCATAGAAGACCTGTATCTGTGTTTGCACTTTGTTCTTGTTTTGTTTTACAAGAAATAACAATGCATCATGAGTCCTTATAAACTTCTCTTGCAAAGAGACAAAGTCCAAATACATAACTCACACCATCAACATTGTAAAAGGTAGAGCATTCCTTTCTTGTTAGCATACACATGATAAGATACCAAATATTACCTCAGTGTACCAATAAAAACAAGAAACAACAGCAACAATGCATATGAGAGGTCAGATATAATCACTGCAAGCCAAAAGTTGATTACTGTGTATATCATTTCTGGTTGCTTTATGAAATGTTTGTGCAAGCTATTACATGAACTGTGGTAGGTATAGAACACACATGAAATCCAGTAAGTATTGAACACACATTAACTCCATTGGTTTTGTGCTACACCAGTGGGGTGTTTCATAAAGCTGTTCTTAAAGTTACGAACGACTTACGAGCAACTGGTGATCAGATCTTGTGCTGAATTATGGAAATTCTGATTTAAGTATAGCACATCAGAACTGATCACCAGTCGCTCGTTGTTCGTAACTTTACGAGCAGCTTTATGAAACAGGGCCCTGATTTCTTTTTTATCTTCTTTTTTAGATGAGAGTGGTCCTGATAAAAAGACCTACTCATTTGCCAATTTGACCAGTGTACTCCAGGTCTCTGTAAGGATGAGCATGTTGTTGGTGACTACACCATATACTATACCCTCTCTCTACAACTGATCCTGTCATCACCCCCTCTGGCTTTCAGTTTAGAATAGTCAACATTAGATAGGTCTATACGGTGAGTGATGAGGAACACGTTAGAGGAGAGTTGAGTGTACCAAGTATGCACTGGGATGCTATAGCTATCCTACTCAAAAGGGTCAAGATTACAAACTGAAACAGTTTAAGTTTGGTACCACAGACTCTATCCACATTGACCCTTACTTGTACTTTATTCACCGGCTGGCATATCTGATGGAGTGCTTTCTTTTTCCATTGGCAAAGATGTCAGGAAACTAATTGTCACTGAATAGAGATTATCTAATCCTTTTAATCCCCATTGTGTCATGTTGGCCTTCATGTTCGCCTGAGACACATTGTAATGTCTGAGCGGGCTGGCTAACTTACAATTAGATTAAATTTGGAGGAATCTACTGAATGCTGATGAAGAAAGCATGATAAGTTTCAGGTAATTGCCTGGGCAGAAGAGGTTTAGAGTCATTTTTCCCTTCCAGCATGCTGCATTATATCTCCTGCAGGCTTAGGAGGAGGGTTAAAATGGAGGTGTATCACAGCTCCTCAAGCAAACTCTCCACCTACACAGACAAACAACTTGCTACACAATATCCTTTGGTCTATGCAATCTCATGTGAGTGTGTCAAGGTTTACATCATCCGGACTGGTTGTACAGTAAATGCTTAACTCAACAAACACCAAACCCATGGCTGAAGGGATGAGAGGGGAGAAGTCTGCCATCATCAACCATGCTGATAGTAATGAGTACCACAGAACAGACTTCACTACCTGTATTAATCAGTGGCACACATTAAGAGTCAGTAGAGGCTAAGGTGGATATCATCATCACTACACCGTTCCCCAGGACAGTGGTCTCCATCCACCTTACCTGGCTCTCCATACCAGATGACGACCCAGGATAGTATGCAGCCAGCAGTGACCATCCTTCCCTGGGGTTCCCATGGGGTTGCCCCTATGTGCACTTGGGCTTACAATTGCTACACAGGGAACACCCATCCTTGAGTTTGTCTTTGACAGGCTGCTTTACACTAACTGCCTGAATGGGCCAATCAGGCAACACTCTTTTGATGAGTGTATTCTGCCTTGTGACTGAAAATCCTCACAGAAGGTTATATATAAAGTTATAGCCCAATCACCCACAACATGCTCACACTGACAAGGGTAATGATAATGATAATACACTGGTCAAATGGGTCCTCAGACAACGTTGATTAAGGACAGAATCTATTTGGTGCATTGAAAACCAACAGAGCTACAGAATGCCATCATGCAGATCTTCAAAGAATATCACACACATGACACATCATAGAAACTTTGCATGATGGATCACAGTGTAAACACACTGAAGGATGGCTTGCAAAGCATTGTGGGAATCCTATTTGACAAATGGTAGCTCTCACTGACAATACATTCACAAGGTCACAATCAGACATGACCTTGCCATGACCTTCAAATGGTTCCAGGACCTAACAAATGTCACCTTTTGAGAGTGCTCGGCATCAGTTATTTGTCTAAAGTCTGAACACACACTCCAGACAATTTAAGAATAGTAGGCTTACAGTCTAACACATCTACAGGAAGAGCAAGACAGTTGGCAGTGCAAAACTGGTTGTCATGTTCACAAATACCTGTCACAAAAATCTAATCACTATTGAATGCAGGAGGCTGCTACTACAAAGTGGTTTCTAAATAAAATTCACTGCATGGAGTAGTCCTTCACATTATTATTTTTCTGATCTCTTTTGAGCAATGTTAAGCCAACTTTAAAGAGGAAAGAAGGTACACGTATGTTTATTGTATTAGTGTTACATTTAATACTGCAATATACATGCAATACGTCAATTCATACGACATTACACACATGTCAACACGAGATTTCCCACAGTGCTTTGCAAAATGAGTGTCTATGTCCTTCAGAGTGCATTGTTCTGTGTGCATGGCCTTAAAAAAATGTCATAATGGAAAGATTATACCTCAGGGAATGAACAAATATTTGCTGTCGCCATGACAATCATGAGGTTGACGCTCGTAACAGTATGAAATGTATGGAAAATGGCCTCATTGAATGCAGCTGATTAAAACTTCCTTATAGATTGATGAAGGGGGGGGGGCATAGAGCTTCTCTTGATCAGATGAAATTTGGAAAAATGCAGATGTACTCATAACAAAATCTATCCTTTTAAGACAATGCAAACTCCAATGAAGAAAATATTACGTGAAATCAAATGTCAGATTCACACTTTTGAAAAGTCACGTAGATTTGAGAATTTTTGGCCCTGAAGTTGGTAGGATAGCACTTCATAGCTAATGACAGCTTGCATGATTCATTCATTACTTCAATCATGACGTTGAATAACAATGGTTGTCACGGCAACATAAGTCTGCTTACCATCATAGTCTGATCCTCAACCTCGGATCTCATCTACAATTGTACATTAAAATGAAAAAAGAGTTTTTGGCTTTTTTTGTCTATTCCTTCCATCATAAAAATCAGTAAACAATTTATAAGTGCCTGCAACTTGCAACTGAAATGACCTCCAGAAAATTGTTCTGAATCAAACCTCATCGATTGATCATACAGATTTTTGGTCTTTGACCATAATCCTGTGATGATGTTTCCTTGCATTATTCACAATCTCACTAGCTAGACGTGTGCTCAAAAGTAGAAGACTTAAGATGTCACATAATTTAGCAATATCTGAAACAATTTCTTCCATATCTATTCTTTTAATATCAGTTGGAAAAAAAGGTAGAATACAACCTGAAGTAGGTCATGAAGAAATCTCCTAGACCAAGGTTTACATGACATTTGATTATAAGAAGTAATTTTCTAGGTAGGACGTAATCAATCAAGTTGGAATGAGCCCAATGCACTTTGCCATCCTAAGCAATGGTATGCTGCCAACTAAATCTTTGAGGACTCAGAGGTAGAGACCATGAAGTTGGGAAGGGAAATGTCTTAGTTACCTCATGCATGGTCATGAGATAGTTGAGAATGATCTGAAGCTCCTCATCATTGGCCGATTTCTCCTTCAGGATCAGCTGCTTGGTGACACGCAGGATGAGCGCCCTCAATGTCAGCAGGTCATCCAGGCTGGGACGATTGCCATCTAGACAGCAATGAGTGAATTTAAGGTGGGAGGGGAATGAGGAGAGAAGGGAGGGACCTAGAGTGATTTGTCATTGCATTACTCTGAAAAATTCATTTATCATCAAATTCATCTCACCCTGACAATGCCTGTTCAAACTCCCTCCCATTCCACAGAGGCACTATTTATCTAAATTTTGTGAACATTCATCAACATCTTGCTGACCAACTCTTAAAGTCCCCACAGCAAAGAGACATGCTCTAATTCAGGGCCAGTGACTTTTGCTGTGGATGGGCTGTGAGATTCTGTTTGAGGCAATAATGACTGATAAAAGATCATCATGACAGAGATGTATGCCATAATTATAAAAAAGTCATTGGGCAAGTTAACAAGTGTATGACTGTTGCAAGAATGATTTCCATTTTCTTTTGAATGAATACAGAAATATATATCACTCTAAAGAGAATGATAAATTTTGGGACAATTATATATCAAAGTATATGGAGCTGGCATACAACACATCACATAATATTCATATGATGGAAAAGTAAAACTTCTTAGACTGCCTGATTGGAGAATAAAATGATACTGGTGAATAGTAGACAGTGTATCAAAATTATATGGGAGTCAATCCAAAATAAATCAGACATAATGACTACATTAACTGGAATTCTGAAGAACATGTGCTACATCGAACTGAACAGTCAGGGACAAGTTTTAGAATGTATGTTTTGAAAAGCAAAGATCCTGTTTGTCCACAAACACAACCTAAACCAAAGTATAGAGCCCTAAGAGCATTAACCCACTGCTTGATGGAAAAAGATAGGTTATGTCCAAACTCTTGGAGGAATTACAGTTTTGTACAGACAATGTGTTAATGAATGTAAATTCTTTTTTACCACTTTGTGAAAAAATGCAAGCCAAACCAGTGGTCTGGAACAGATTGTAGCGGTTTTCTATATCTATGTATCATATTGGCTGGCATTCTGGCTGTTGTAAATTACGCTGTCTGGCGACCCCAGTATTTTGTCAACATCCACGCGAACTTTCTTTGTGCGCCGACACATGACAGGTGCGCACCACATCCTCCGCCTTTGTCATCGTGCCGAGGTACGCGTATTTCACATTCCAACAGTAGTCGGATTTTCATAAATACACCCCTTGTTTTGCTGTCACGGAAACAAGCTACCAATTAGTGGCGAGCTGCGCATCTTCATCAGCCAATTACCACTCTCAAAGCTCCTGTCCGTGACACGTTTTCTCCGACCACCCTGTTTTACTTTCCACGCTCCCTCACGTCACGATTAGCTTTCATCCCGAGAGCACGTCCTAATCGTTGGAGTCACTCACGTCCGCATACTACGTCCGTATGTACTTCCCACGTCTTCTCGCGCTGACGATACCTCGCGCCGTGGACGGTCATTTCACACGGATTATACTCCATACGGAATATCACACTTCCTCGGATTTTACACTTCGCGGCATTCGCTGCTTTTCACATCGCGGCTCGCCCTTTCTTCAGGCTACACTCCAACCTGGGGATCTTTACATCGCTACATTCAACGCGATCGGCGCCTCGTTACATCGCTGCATTCAACGCGATCTGCGTCCCATCACATCGCTGCTTCGGTCCTGCTAGCGTGCGGCCTGTGGTGTGCAAACTCTACCACAACCAGCTAGGGACCGTGCAGTTCTTCTATCCAGCGCTCCAGCGGTGGACTCTACCCTCGCTTGTGCTAGCCGCGGCACCCGGAGGATACTCCACGCTGCCGCTGGATTCTTTGTACATATTGCTATGGGACACTGTCGTCTTCGGACACCCTACGTGCATTCGGAGTTAGTCCATATTATTTCGGGAAGTGCAATACAACCTACAAGGACACTATTCACCTCTTCTGGTGCCCTAGTGCATTCCACTACTGATACGGTCGCCTACCATTCCTGCTGGTGGTGCCTTCAGCTTCAAGTCCCATTAGCCACTCGGTGAGTAATTGTTAGGTATTACATTATAGGCCCGTACCAAAATACCTACAAGATTGTACATGGTAACTCATTACTTGCAGGAGCTGGGTGTTACATGTACTGAGTTTAGAAACACACTGGCTATTATAATACCTTCCAGGGAAGAGTTTGATAAAATCTACCTTCCATGCCTTTTAGCATTTTTCTTGAACAATGAACACTATCAAAGGAGTGGCCCTTGGGGATAAAACTTGAGTTACAAGGACAGGGGTGGAGCAGGGGTAAGATGCAGGGACAGAAAGCAGGTTGGAATACTCACCAAGCCCCTTGGGGACAATCCCGCTGCGGCTCTCTGGGTTGACGATCCAGTAGTAATGCTTGAGGGTGTGCATGAGTTGCAGGACAGTGCTGACCCGTCGAATGTTGGTGTAAATGGCTGCTTGACCCACAAACTCATTTGCCAGGAATGTGTACAGAGATATCTGCACCTGTATATAAGTTGTGGAATCAGTTTGGAAGTTCAGGAGGAGGATAATGTATTATTTGGCCATATCACAAAATTGTGGAAACAAAACCATCAGTAAGAGCAAGGTAGCATGGTGTCCATAGATACACAAGGTCTCAAAGCGAAGATTCAATTGCACTGATATCCTTCAAGTAATAGAGATGGGCATACATTTTTTATTGAAGCACAATAGTTAATTAAGCCATAGAATTTTTTCTTGACAAGGCTCTACAACATAGGCTTTGTGAGATTTCACTTTAATGCTGGTTTTTTTTTTCATAGATAGATAAATAGAGATTTATCTTTACTGAGCATCTTGTTCTACATGATGCTCTTCATACAGGCACAGATATGCAGACCATAACGGATACTCCTGGAAGTGGATATTTGAACTGTTGAGACATACACTCTTCAGAACTCAGTAGTTTAAAGGGACTGTACAGTACTGGTTGAAGTGGGGATTCAGGTTTATAACATTAATTAGTGAGATAAGGAGAAACCTATAATGAAATATGACAGGGCATGTAATTTTAAGAAGGATTCAACGTTTATTTGATGAAAATTGGTTTTCAAATGGCTGAGATATCCAAAAAAGTGATAATAATAAAAGGCGACAGGCCGCGCCTTTCATTAGGATCTCTTTGTTTCACCTTGGTTTTGGATATCTCAGCCATTTCAAAACCGATTTTCATCAAATAAACTTATGATACCCCTTAGAATTGCATGCTCTTTGACATCTCGTAGAGTGGTTTCTAAATATCTCGCAAAATGTTAAAAGCTAAATCCTCACCTCAACCAGAACTGTACACACCCTTTAAGGTTGATGAGAATAAATCACAATAATTGGCTTTCTTTTTCAGAACTGCACAGAGAAAAAAAAAAATAGACTAGAAGGTTTCAAGGGAATGCTTCTTCTATTAATAAGAGATGAGACAGCTTGCAAACCTTGATGGGTGTGTGTATCCATAGCGATGGGTTAAAGAGGATGTGGTCCACCAGGTGTCTGAGGAGTTGGATGCCTGTTGGCAGGTTGTTGAAATGCTTGGCAAGATCAAGGAAAAGCTCCAGCACTGTGCCTGTCATGTGTCTTGGTGAGGCCTTAGGGGAAAAACCAAGGCATCGTCATGAAGTAAAGGTGACTGCTATAATACCATGAGGGACACACTAAAGTGGCTTGTTGGTATTTCAGCTCAATCATTCCATCAACTGGAATAGCACAATTGAATACTGAGATGCTCAAGAAGGTATCAAACCCCACAATTTAGACAACTACATCATTCTCTCACTGATCAGTGAATCAATTTCTCCATATCAGGTCGCACAATGCCCTACAATGCTGTGTATATTACATACTCTACAAATGTTGTATATAAATCCTCGGAAATCATTTATTCACAGGGCTATGTTTCTTTACATCTTTTAATTGACAACCCCATTTATTTCTTGTCTATTAAGTTTAATATTCATTAGTTTTGTTTTCATCTCCTCATCCTACTTCATGTAGTTTTTCTCCAGCCAGTCCACACAGATCCATCCATGTCTTCCAACTCTGTCCAGCCTTCCAGCATTCTCTGTACTATTTCATTCACACATCTGTCCATCTTCTTATCCCTCCTTCAATCAATCAAGGAAGACTCTTGCTCACCTTCTGGAGGATGTATCCTAGGATGATGAAACCCCGTCCATGGACCATTTGTTGCTGGGTTGACATGGACCCCTTCAGAAGGTCGCAAAGCAACCCAAGCAGAAGTGGACTGCCAAGGAAAATGGAATAACAAGAATCAATGTGAGAGTCAGAAGGCCAGGGCATCCTTGCATTTTCTTACTGTTACCATGGCAGCTGCGCTAGTTATGTATTACTGTGATCACAAAATTCTTTCTATACAAATATCAAATATGTCACTGTAAACTATATCAAGCAAAGTGCAACTGTATAGTTATTTCCTGGTACAGAGGTCTGTCTGCTCCTTACCAGACTGATGATCCGTTCTCCCCTTCAAGCCTGGATGTTGCGCCCTGCTCCAGGTGATTAAAATCCAGCTGTGTGAAGATGGGGAAGAGCATGTGGATCCCTCCAATTGAGTGCAAGGTGCTGTGGATGGAGTGGGTCACAATGGCTCGCACATCCTGGGAGACAGAGGTTGAAGGTCAAGCAACATACTGGTCAATGGTCATGGAAAGCTATGGATGATTTGGAATGACCTACTCCTTATTTCATTGCAGTCATATTGCACCTGAAGTCAGTATTTCTTTCCCCTTGTCTTACTGTTTGTGATGATAAGGGTATCTTGATAAAAGGAAAAGCCTTACATCTTTATGAACTGTAAAACCAGAAGTTTTTGAAGATTTGCAAAATGAATATGCATGCGAAACTTCATGTCTACACTATATGCACTGAACGCAGTGGCAATTTGTGAAAATTTCTTCAAATTGTCTTCAACAGGTTGAGTGACTTGATCCTGCACTCTAACAGATTTCACATGTTTGTCTTCTATTCATGAGGACCCACAATTAAGTTGACACACCTCTTTGAAATAATTTTCTTGCAAATATCTAGACTCCCTTTTGTAACTAATCATGAACAAAACAAGAGCATTGAAAGTTGGTAGAAACTGGTGTATGAATGCACTCTGAATCTCTACTGATAGAATGCTTTAGTGATTCACTTCTTGTAAATCATGTATGCTGTCCATGGAGAATTTTATCTACCAAAGATGATAAAGTATTTTACTTTGACAATCATGAGATAATGAATTCAGCACACATATGTTGGCATATAACTCTTAACCACGTATATAAATTTTAGTGCCACTAATCTAAACATTAATACAAAAAGACATTAAAAATATAATAAACTAGAACAACTGAGCAACATCTCTTATCCAGTTTGAGTGGTTTGTGGGCGTATTCTATACACATTCACTGAGATGATCTTGCTGTATGTAGTATTATGTACCTGTCTTTCAAAAGTCATGGAAGAAGAAAAAGATTAAGGACTAACTTCTCCACATTATTTTAGGGCTAAACACAAATCAATGCTTACATCACTTAATGATAAGAAATGAGGCTCACTGGCATATTCGGGCATCATATTAAGTGGACCTGAATTCCATTATTATATCATGATTTTTTTTTTTCTCTCCCTCCTTTTCTAAAGTAAAATTTTACTAGAATATCCTCACCTGAACCATGAGGGCGTGAGGTGAGTGTACAAAGAAAGATGGATTTCCCTTTGGTGAAGACTCCAAGCACAGCTGAGACTCAGTGGCAGCCGGGTTGTAGAGGAAAACGATGCTACTGGTCAGCTTGCCATCATACAACACCTTCTTGTACTGGTCTGGCAAGCTGACATCACTCTCTGATGGAAATTTGAAGTGACTCTTTTGGGAGGGGGAAGCGGGATAAGGATCAAAAAATAAAGAATGAGATCAGAAATGATGAAATGGTGTGCAACTGAAGGACAAGCTTTGCCGACTCTTACAGTGTAATTTACTTGAATCTCCTTTTACAATAATACATATTGCATGACTTTTGTCATTCTCCAAAGCAGCATCTACGACATGCCAATCCATATTAGGCAAGTCTTTTAAAGATATCTGAATCACAGATTGGTTCTTGGAATTAATCCTTCATAGCATGGTAATCATGCAACAATGTTTCATTCATGACAATATGAGCATTGCATAATAAGTAGCATTACTTAAAGAGTAAAATTTCTGTTTTGAGCAGAGTTAAAAACTTAGAATTCTGGAATAGAAAAAAAAGAAAACTGAAGAGAACATCCACAATTTTCAGAGTTAAACCTCAGAGTTATCTGTTACAAAAATTGATTCTTGAATGCTGTTAAACATATAGTAAAACTGTGAGGGTTTACAAAAGAGGTGTACATTATATTTTGTGTTGTGTTATATACATCCTTTTAGCAGTGCTATAGTCCTATACTCTTATATCATGCCAACTTTTGTTGTTCCATGCATACATGGATGTACCCTGTGATCAATTTCATTCATAAACAATGATAATATTCAGTTATATTTTGGAGCAAATTGTCCTGTCATGATTGAAACCAGTGAAAATATGAATTATTTTACTGTTATTAGTTATAAACAAAAAAATACAATTTATTTTTTACACTTAAAACCAGTGCATAACTCTTTGTGATAACTCCTTGACTATTTAGCTTAGTAGTGTCACGGTATGAACAGGGTCTCTTTCACTAATGCTTGAAGCTACTATTGAGCAAACTCTCAACATTCATCCAGAAAGACTGCCATTGAGTACATTTAATTTTTGATGTATGATGGATTCTTGGAATTATGTGTTTCAATCATGCTGTAGAAACTACACGCAATCCATTTGCTCAGAATTTTTTTGTCAACAAATGATACAAGTAGGGGTTGAGCTGAACATTCCTTGACTGAAACACTACAGCCTTAGCCAATGAAAACATTTGCCTCTGTGTAGTTCTAAAATTTGACAACAAACAAAACAGCTTCTCAAAAAATTATCCTGACGGAAAATTTTAATTTCTGACTTATGACAATCTTTGTCAGCAATAAAACATCATGATCAAAATGTACCAATCATAGATGTTGTTCAATTTTGTCAGTTCTACTCTCTTGCAGTCATGTCCAACAAGTGGTAATGAAAAGTTTGCCACGCCCCTTCCTCCTTACCCTGTAGTTTGGCCCTAGGAGATACATTCCATGGATACACTGAGGTGAGACAGCCTCACTGAAGAGGTAGACAGATGACAGCTGGCCACTGAACGTCCGCTCCTTGTCAGCCGTGGGTGCAGAGCCCAAGAAACACTTGTCATATGGCTGCGGGCAAAACAAGTTGACATTTCATTTGCTCACATCATCCTCGCTGATATTGCAACCTCATTTATTATTGAGAACATTTTCTAACTTCTGATATGCAAATTAAATCTTCAATGACATCGCAGAGTAGTTGATTAGAATCATATAAATCATATCATATCATATATTGTGAAGAAAAAAAATCATGACGCACTACTCTGATTAGTTAAGGAAGATAGTTGACACTTTATGCTGATAATTGCATGACTAGTAAAAAAAACCCAACAACACAGTGTTATTCTTTTGTGAAGAGATCTAGAAATGGCAAATTGGGCAGTATGGATACACACCATTACACTAGTATACCACAGTGCAGTTTCATTGTTGTTTGGTAGTGGTTGTAAAATCCAAATACTGACATATTACAGGCTTTTGTGAGGCTCCTAATGAGACAAATGTCGTATCAATCTTTCTGTGTTCTACAACAGTAATACTGAACGGTCAACACTGTGACAAAAGCCAAAACAAAACAAATCAGGATAGGACAATGCTTCAGCAAAGCAACATACCTGGTGGTAAAAAAAAAATAATAATCTGACATAAAATACTGAATTGACAAGTTTGTCTTTCACAGTAAATACTAAACTGTAATTTCATCACCTTTTGCCACCCTAGAAAATGTTCAATTATGTAAATCCTGGAAGAGAAGGAGGTTTGGTGTTGATACTTACATCACTTGTGTTGACGTACCACTGCATCTCCCCAGAAGACACCAGCTGACCATTCACATAGCACTTGATCTCACTTGTCCTCCAACGGTTGTACACATGCACCACTGTCACCATGTACCACTGAAACCAAGAAGTAGCACTCCCAGTGAAAACCTATGCCTTGACAATGTTACACTCACTCTTTAAAAGATTATGTGCAAAGTGTGTGAAGTGTGAAATTCCACGCCTCTGTCCATTTAAAACAAACAATATAAAAACAGCAAATATGCTATGAGCCTTTATTGAGGGATTCACAGGATGATATGTGACATCTAAGCCCGATCAAAGAAATATTGACTTCAATTTCAGGGGGAAAAAAGGGCAGTGGGCAAAACAGTGGCTATAGCACTGAGATTGAAAAATGAGGCAGGAAGAGGGAAAAGAAAAACTATATGACACAGTTACACAGAAATGAATTGGCTATGCAAGTTTATTGCAGGAAGAAAAATCCATTTATTGTGGGAAATTTCTTCCAACAATGAAAAAACAAACAAAACAAAACTGAAATGTAAATTTGTTTTTGCCCTGTCCACCCAAACTGCATTCATGGGACATTTCATGTTGAAGTAGTGGTTGGCAATGACACTTTGACAAAGTACAGTGACCTTTGACTTTCACCATTCATTACTATCATTGCTTAAGTAAATGAAATGTCCACTAACTTCTACCCTTAAATTATATCCCCAAAAATGGAAATTCTTCGCTGAAGTTAGAGCTGAAAAAATGCTGTAAAAAAACAACTGACAAGTGACCATTGGCCTTGGCATTGCAGAATTTTGGTAAAACCTAATCAGTGCATCCAGACGTCATGTACTGTATACGCCATAGGCCCCTACATATAGCAAATCAAATTTTTCACAAATTGGGACTTCCCGACAATTTCACAAGTGGTTAAATTTGCAGTTGTGGAGTACAGGACAGAACAGAGAAATACATGCATGCACGTCAATTTCATGTCGGGATGAGAGTTAATTCTTTTTTTTTAATTTGCGAATAGCACCCAACTTGCAAAATTTGCGAAAATAAAAACCTCGCCAAATATCTGGCGTATATAGTAGTATGTATTCTTGGGCCACGGACCAAGGAAAATTCATTTAATGTTCTTGTTTCATTAGATAGCGATAACAAAATCTGAGACAGACAGATGGATAACCAAGCAGACAGATGGATAATCCAAAATACACATGATTATTCCAGCATCCTTTGGGGCAGAGGCATGAAAAATGTATGATTTGTGTAAGGGCCATGGTGACTTGTTTGTTTGTTTTTGTTTTTTCTCTCTTTCTTTTTTGGTTACAGATGATATCAACCCAAGATCATACTAACTCAAGATAACCCTACTTATCAGAGCTTTCCTCTTGCCATAGGTTCTATTCCATATTTCATTTCACAACTGATGTACATTGGAAAAAATGCATACATAGATGGGCAAAGAAAATTGTATGTTGTGATAAATTTCTTTGCTACCAAAAGTGAGGGAAAATGTCATATTTTCACAGGTTAGGCAAGGAAACTGCAAGAAATGCATCATTAGGAATAATGTATTAGCAAGCACTAAAGCATGATAGCAGTCCTCCACTGCTGAACGGCAGTTACTTACTAATATCTGCTCATGTCTCACAACCTCAGAACCTCAAAAGTAACATTAAACCTCTGCTTCTCCCTCTTTTCCCCTAACCCCCATCCCCCTAGCACCTCCAATTCATTCATTCTGACTATTTTTAACAGCCCAGACGTAACTGGAGATTTTAATAACGTGACCGCTTTGCTTTGTGGCACTCTCCTACTCAGGCAATTAGTATCAATTCCAATGCAATGACTTCCCCTCGAAATTCCACCAGGGAGAGCTCTGCTAGAGCAGGTACTATCACTTCAAAGGAATTCTATGTGACAAAGACCTTGCTTGGGAATACCCCAAATACCCCCTCCTCAAACCTTTTGAACCTAACTTCTTTTCCTATATTTCTATGCTTTTCCCAAGCATCCACATTCTATGAAATCTACATTCTGTACATCTCAAGTCACATGAAATATCCTCAAACCCAATTTCAATGCATGCGATCCTTTTAAAGGATTAAACTTTTTCCATAGTGCATCTTTCACCTATCCAAGACAAATTTTAGAATATATGGGCTAAAGTTATGACCAGTAGATTCATGACTGTAATCACTATATCCCTTCTTGTATAGATTTTTTGAATATTCTTCATACAGCCATTCAAAACCAAGCAAAAGCATGATGATCAATATCTGGACTTCAAGCGTATAACCTTGAATGTTTGTAGAAATGAATACTAGCTAAAGACAAGTTATTACATTCAACAGCTGCTACTAGATACGGAAGATACTTTGCTTCACCCTGCCTGATGAATACTGTAACTGTTGACATCCTCTGCAATTACTCTACACACAGTCACACATAAAGCGTATATTGTGTCACTTTCGCAAAATGCTTGACGATCATTACACTCTATGTAATTACATGTACTCTGCATTCATGTCTCCAACAAATCCCAAGAGATAGCTTTCATACCGTATCGATGCATCATGTGATTCCACTTCTAGCAAGGATTACAGTTACCTGGGACAAACATGCAGCTTGCCAATTAGTTTGACTTTTCATAGCAACAACCAAAGAATGCAAGGTGTGTGTAAAAAAAAAAACAAAAACACACACGCAAACACACACTCCCGCAAAAAAAAAGAAGAATGGTATTCAGCAAGTGGCAAAATGGTTAGTGGGATGAAACATCTCTAGTTAGGTTTACATTAGGAGACTTGCATATGACCGGAAAGAAAAGATCATCTTTCTTCTCCTCAATTTTTTTTTCTTTTTTGGTCAGAGATGATGTGTCTGATTGATGCGATCTGCTAACTATAACTTTGTAGTCATTCACACAATTCCCAGGAGGTATTAACAACAAAACACCTCATTAGGATTCCAACTCTTTGAAAAGACTGTAATAGGATTGTGTAATTATGAAAAACAAAGATCCCCCATTTTGCGCTTTATGTATGGGCAGATTACAATCACTCTCAACCCATTGAGCCTCACAATCCACATGTCTTTGGTGTGGTACTGCATCTCTTTATAAAAAATTGACATATTTTGCTGCTTATTGTTAGCATTTCATAAGGTAGAGTACAATACCATTTTTCATTTCAGCAGTTTGTTGTTCTTACAAAATTGTTTTGGTTGCAGAATTTTCCAGAGAATCTCAACTGTTAAATCAATAACTGATTCTTAAATGGGCAACACACCTTACAAGATTGAAGTTATTGTCTCTCTCTCATGTTGCCATATTTTAGCAAATTTCTTTCCTATTTTGTACAGATTCAATGAATTTAACCACTTCATCTAATCTTCATGCAGTAAAAATAAGAGTTGCCAATTTGATGATGACACAATGATTGTTCAGCAGCAAAGTTCTTTACGTTCTCTAGGCTTCAACAGGTTGACAAAGGAGACAGAGTAATAACAAACAATATTGGTTTAATTGACTGGTAACACTGGACTTGAAATCAGGAACTTCATGATTGCAGGCCAGATACAATACTGACTGAACAAGCTTGATGCTGTCATTATACCTTATTGAAAACATTGAAGACATGAAGAACAAATTCCAACCTGGTTCTTCTTTCCTCAAATACACTTCCTCTTTTTCTGTTTAATGGCTAGAGATTTGCTAGTACTTCTCTGGCCTAATCTATTTCAAATGCTTATATTATTAAACAAAATGATGTCAGCTGAGTACACTTTACCAGAAAATCTCTCCTTTTCTCAACGAACTGCTTGTTCCCACGTAAACTAAGGTTAATAACTGGTAAGAAATCAAATTTCTTTTTGGATGCACTAGAATAATGCCCATAATAGTATTAAACACATAGTCCAGCCATCCTATACTTTTAGCACACTAGATGCATATGTGTGGTATTTTAACAACAAACGTAATATTCAAACCAATCATCACAAGACACTGTAGGTATGCAGGGCAGGATGAAAAAAAAAACTAAACAAACTAAAGAAACTTGCTGTAAAGGAGGCAGAATAATGAAACTGACACAATGGCTCAATTTCTCCACAGGGTGATGGACATAAAGTGTTGCGACTGTACAATATCCTACTTGAAGAAGATATCTATTTTTCACTTTTCACTAGATGCAGAAATCTGTTTATTACCATCAATTATCACTAAAGCTCACTGCATCCATCATACTGAAAGGTATTCATAAATTATGCAAGTGCCGTATGTCTGCTGTTTCTGATATCAGTTCATCTCCTAGCTCACCAGGATTCCGTTTACAGTGCGCGGCTCGGCCATGGCCGAGCCCGCCTTCATTTCAGTGTAAACGCGCAAAAGGCCAAATGCGGAGCCAAAATTGGCCGCGCATTTGGCCACGCTCTGGAGGTGGTCTCGGCCGAGCCCGGCCTTTTTTCAGTGTAAACGCAAACCGGGCCAAATGCGCGGCCAATTTTAGTCTGGCTTCCAAACCCTCTGCCCATACATTTCGTTATTCAGGATATTAACCCCCTCAACGTCGAAAACTAGTATAGTTTAAGGTGGTTTTGTCCTGCAAAGGATTTTTCCTTCGGCAAAGGCCTTTGACCGAACGGCGACTTTGTCGCCAAGGAATCCAGTTGGCAAAGGGTCTGAAAACCAGACTATACCAAATTGCGTTTGTTTACAAGCAGAGCCCCAGTACAACAAAATATTGCATGGTTTGAATTATAAGCGCGGCTGAGCCCGGCAGTGTAAACGGACAAAATTGCGGGGCTCGGCCCTGCAATTGAGGCTGGGCTCAGCCACGGCACGGCCCAGCCCCGCACTGTAAACGGGGTCCAGTTCAACTCCAGGATTTTCTAAAAATATCTGATTCATTTAAAGATAATATAAAGTTTTGGTACCTCAAAAGTTTCTCTGAATTTCCTTGTCTTAGTTTGTGTTTCAGGTTAAAGTACCTCTCATTTAACTAACACTGTGAGACTTACTTGCCCCAAAGTGCTCTCATGTCTTAGTAATCATGCAATAATGGTTTCGAACCAGAGCCGCCGCCGTATGGCGACGAGGTAGTACACGTATTATACGAAACCATTATTGCATGATAACTGCGACCAGCAGCAGCGTGCAGCCCCATACGCATAGCTAAATGGGGCTTCGCATTGTAGCATTCAGAATCATGACAGACTTAGTATTGCGGGTAAATATCAACTTAAAATCCAAAAATTTCTCCAATTTGAAGACTTACCAGTTAAGTTGAAGTATTGAAAACAGGCTTCAGGCAACGTTTGGTTTTGCCAATAGTCCCTTTCTGTTCGAATTGATGACTGAATGTGACTCAGTCGAGAGGACCTTGGGAGAGCTACACTGAATTGACGGCCAGCGCATGCGCACACAAACATCTTATCCATTCATGGATTTGAAATTTGTGCGCATGTGATGTGTGCGCATGCACTGGCCATAGTATTCAGTGTATGACTATTGGCAGAACCAAACGTTGCCCGAAGCCTGTTTTCAATACTTCAACTTAAGGGGTAAGTCTTCAAATTGAAGAAATTTTTGGATTTTAAGTTGATATTTACCCGTGATACTAAATCTGTCATGATCCTGAATGCTACAATGCGAAGCCCCATTACGCTATATGCGTATGGGGCTGCTGGTCGCTATGCATATGGGGCTGCTGGTCGCAGTTAATTGCATGATTACTAAGAAATGAGAGCAGTTTGGGGCGAGTAAGTCTCACAGTGTTAGTTATTATGAAAGGTACTTTAACCTGAAACACAAACTAAGACAAGGAAATTCAGGGAAACTTTTGAGGTACCAAAACTTTATATTATCTTTACAGGATACTTAGTTTTCCTGCAATGCCATATCATGCATATAATCTCTTACAGGTCGGTATGATATTCGCTCACACAAGAGGGAAGCATAATAATGTAAAGGAAGGGATACAACCATATTGCACCTGTTGAACAGGTACAATAAATTCTGGTGCTCCCAAACAATTTATCACCATTTGTAAAACATATACCTGACCGGATAAAGCAAACATTGAGCTGTTGGCATTATGACAGAGCCATAGTACACTGATTTCTGTAAGCCCAGGGTAGCATTTAATACTCAAGCTATATAGTGAGTTTACATATCTTTACTCAGATCTATGAAAGCTCCTGTGAAATTGCACCATTTAGTGACCATAACAGAGAGGTCACTGTCCTGACAAGTTGCTGCTTGTGTGTGAGTTAATAAAGGATGGGAATTTGGCAACGTTGCCTACAGTTAATGTACAGTGCCAAATTGAAAAACAAGAAAAAGAAAATGACAACTATTCCAGGAAAAAGAGGGGTGCTTTAGTATGGCCCCAGAGTAATCTATGAATATGGAAAAAAATGGTTATTGGGCAAAACATGTGAACAAATTTTATTGCTAAGAAATTTCATGATTAGCAATGATTTTCAAGCTGCAATTATCATGACACTAAAATATCTTCTCCCTGATCTGTCAATTTTGAGTGTCTCCCTTCAGTCATATTCACCCCCCCCCCCCCCAAAAAAAAAAAAAAAATTGCCTGGAGGCTTGATGCTCTGCAACCATGGTCCCAGCAACTCACCTTTCTTGGCTGGAAGTCATACTTGATGCAGTGCTGGAACCCTTTGCCTTTGACCTTAACAGAGGTCACGACCAGACATGAACCCATGAAGTGACCTGAGTAGCCAACGCCCTTGCTTGTCCTAAAGCTGAAATTTGGTTGCAAAGTTACAGAGAAAGAAACAACAACACATAATAAATGCATTGCAGTGATAAAAACATACCAGGCATACAGAAGATTGACGTTCATGTTCTACATAGGGTTAGTGGCACCTAACGCCCTTATCCTTCTCAACCAATGATATTTTGTAGATAAAGTAGTCTTTAAAACAAAGCAAGAAATAGTACCTGCCAGTAAAAGATAACAAAAAGGAGAAAAAATGTTATCTTATTGATGTTCACATGTGTATGCTCGGAATAATCTTTTTGTACTGTTTTTGTGTGTATGTGTGTATATGTGTGTGTGTTTTATGTCTGCATACATGCAAACATACACTGATATTTTTATAATGTGAGTGATAATGCACATCTAGTTTGAGTCATTAGCGGATGCTCATTTGAAATTGCCTGAAAAAGTAGAGATGGTTTTTGTTGCTGTTGTCATATCTAATGAAGATAGCTAAATTGAAGCAATATGTATTGTGAAAATATTTGAGCAGATCGAGGAAAGATCATAGTTAAAACAACACTGCACACATCAACACCTCATTAATCACTTAATTAGGTGAATACCTCCAAAAAAAAAAAATGGTCCAGGTCAAATGATTGTGATGTTGCATGCACTCAGCTAACTTAGTTGAGCAATACAACATAGGCTAGCTTCATTTTTCATGAATTTATCATTGAAAAATATCTATGATATCTTTCATATGCTAACCCATTTTTACTCAAAAAATTAACAAATGTGAAGTTTATATTTCATTGCTTTATTTAAAATGAATATGTATTCACATTGAAATTCTCATTTATTTTATAATATTGTATATATCTTTTATCAGAATATGCAAACAAACAACATTTTTGAAATAATTACAAAGAATGCTTCTTTGACAAGCATTTTGCAAGCTGCATGTGCCATCTGTAACACTTATTTCACATCCATTTCCCCAAGCCATCAATCAAAGCTTGCAACAAAAAAGGCAAAATAGAGGGAAGCTGGGATATCTGACCCTAACTGACAGTGGCAGGAGAAGACACCATGAGAGTCAATTGAATTATACAGCTAAAGATAGCATCCAGCAGGTAACATGAAGATACTATCCCAGACCTAGTTCTTCAGTCTCTTCTACTGAATAGTTTCTCAAAATCTTTTCAAGTCTTTGGGTGTTTTCTTTCCCTGCATATACATGTACTTGAGTGCAATGAAGCAACAGACTTGTTTAACAATTGGCACCTAGTATTTGGAAGTGATATCATGGTTCTCTGAGAGCTAATCACATATACTCTTGACAGCATTTTAGTGAAGGTGAGAGGCCACCTTCAGTGAAAATTAAGTTTCCAGTGACTTCATCTTTTTGCACATCCTTAAACTAATTGATAATGGGATACTCAGAAAAGGATAAAACATAGAAGAGTTACAAAGTATATAAAGAAGCTTGAAGAACCAGGAACAAAAAGCCTGCCAAAAATCAAAGGTTGACAAAACACAAACAATTCTAAGAACTGAAAGAATTGAAGGCTGACAAACAAGCAGAAATACTGTATAAGCTGTTATTTTTGCAAGGGTTTAATTTTTGTGAATTTCGCGAACCACAGTTAG
Source organism: Diadema antillarum (assembly GCF_040938485.1). Classification (NCBI taxonomy): domain Eukaryota; kingdom Metazoa; phylum Echinodermata; class Echinoidea; order Diadematoida; family Diadematidae; genus Diadema; species Diadema antillarum. Next base: position 193,984 of record NW_027271775.1, on the reverse strand, counting down.
ACCGCGAATTTAACAACACGCGAAAATGTCACCATACGCTAAGGTAGAAGTGCGCTTATGTAGGCCTCTGTGTCAATTCGCGAAAACAACATCTTGCGAAAATGTCTGTGACCTCCTCATTCGCGAAAATATTTGTACGCGAAAATAACAGTGTATACAGTAATTATGGAGTTCAAGTATATCTTAGAATGCAAGGATTAAAGTAGTTCCAAAATTGTGAGAATTAAAGAGTTAATAAAAAGAATCTCTACATTTTCAGAACTTCTAAGGTCATGAGAATGAAAGTGTTATACACTTTCTTCATAGAAAGGCTCTACAAAGAGATGGATCTATACAACAACAAAAAATGGATAGAGCTCAGAAAATACAAGGATTCACAAACATTTAGATCTGCACATGACAATATCTTTCCCACAACAATTGGTCATAGTACCAATGCTTTGGAGGATCATACTTCTCGACTAAATGTGGAACACAAGTAGAATTCAAATAAGTTTGAACCATAGAGATGTATACTAATAGTATACTAGAGCGCGGACTGCGTGTGGCGCGTACACAGTGCTCGTGTGCCGAGATGAAGAGGCCGCGCGCCATCTTTGTCCGGGCAAAAACAAACATCGCGTCCGGGCAGCGCAGTAGTGGTGGACACGTGAATACGTATACACAAGCGCTCAAACACGTATTGGTTTTCAGCAAGAAGATGAGGGGGTCGGAGATGAGAGAAGGAAACAACTCAAAAATTTAAGTTGCTAGCAATCTCTTATTATGAGTGGTAATGAAAATGAAAATTAAACAAAATTTACTTTATTCTCCAAGAGGTAATACTTTCAAGCCGACCAACACGACCATGGTCCATGCAATACAAAGGGTTCTCTTGGTCTCTAGACAGCCGGGTGCCCCTTGTGATACAGTATACTGCGTCAATTTTTGTTTGTTTGTTTTTTTGCAATTATATTTTTTCTGTATGAGGGGACTGCATTCTATAGTCCTATCTTTGTATACGAGTGTTTCATTGAATATTTTTTTTTGGGGGGGGGTGGAAATGAAATAAATCATTTTTAAAAGTACGTGTAGGCATATTGGTTCCATGACATATTAAGTTCAAGCTCGAAATGCTAATGTTGAAGCTTACATAAACCCTAACCCAGATCATAACACATAACCCTAATCCTAATCCTCACCCTGCCTTTAACCAAAAGCCCAATCAGACCCATGATGCTAATTCTATTTTCAGAAAGATATGAATGCCGGAGCATAATATGTCCTGTCACCAGGCATATACGTATTCTAAGCTTTTCTCACACTATCACCATAGTAAAATTAACTGCTGGTATAGCAAAGGGTGGAGGAACGATTTTATTTTATTTAATTTATTTATTTTTTTATTTATTTGGGGGGGGGGGGGCTCAAAGGCCAAATAGGGCACTTAGAAAAGAGCACTTTTTAAACTTAAAAAGGGGAGTCTTTTTTATTTTGGAAATGGGGCAAATGCCCCCCCCCCCCCCCCGTTCCGCCGACCTTGATATAGTTATGTAGGCCTACTGTATTAGCTATCTACAGTAGCAATAGATCGAGAATGGCTGAGGGAGGGCGGAGTGCCCCCTGACGAATTTTGCAAGACCTTTTCTTTTCTTTTTCTTTTTCTTTTTTTGTCTTGAATCAATCTGTTTAACACACACTTTAAATGTAATTTTAGTTACTTGTGAAAGGAAACTCCGCTCCCCTTCTTTTCTCCTGTTTCTACATCCAAAAGCAGCACATGAACCAGGCATTTTGCAACGTAGATCTATGCTACTTTAAGTAGAATTTGCGAATTTAAGAACATTTTCGATTTCCAAACTCCGATGGAGACCTTGGCATAGATGCTAGCCTACTGCCGTTGCATCCCGTCGTCGATCTCCCTGCATGCTCCGCTAGCGCTAATACAGACTGTACGTTATCGGTACGGTCGCAAGTCGAAATTTGCCCGGACCAAAATGGCGAACGCCTCCTTCTATCGGTCACAGGGATTTTACGGAGTCCGCCCTCTAGTGTTCTTAGTATATATCTCTATGGTTTGAACACACCTACACCCCAGGATTAATAATGTGAGAGACATGAATGTCTATTCAAACAAGTTGCCCAATCTCCTTAGTGAAAATGTCTTTACTACCAATTGGCCACCACTGCTGCTTTCATAAGCAACTTGTTTCACTTCTAACAGTATCCAAATGCATTACAATGTGGCTAGAAGTAACTTAAAATCTTAAGTTTTATGCATGCAATACAAATGTATGTGTAATATAAAATCCTTGTCCTGTGTCTGGATTTGGAAAAGTATGTCACTTTCACATCCCTTTCACCTATAGGGACTGCCTTTGGTTCCCCCAAGGGGCTATACCTGAACAGTTTGAACAACTTTGTATTCCCTACCACTGAGAACAGATTTCTGCATGCCAAGTTTGCTGAAAATCTGATCATGCATTTTACTTCTTTAAGTGTAAGAATGTAATATGACTTAGCTGAATTGCTTCTGGATTCAGGAAAATGAGATCTTTGAAGTGTATCGAAAACTGGGCTCCAATGAATTTGGCCCCAAAAGGACCCATCCAAACCATTTGAATACATATGTATCCTCTATCCATAACAATGGTCCCTGCAAAGTTTGGGCAAAGTCTGATCATTGCCTCAAAAAAAAAAAGAATAATAATATTTGTCTCTTTCAAGTATCACAAAACAGTTCTTTTACCCACCAATAACTCAGTCACTCTTATCCCTACCATTCAGCACTGCTTACCTATAAATATTGGATCCAATTGATGTGATTGAGATGAATTCTTAAAATCCTATCAAAATAGAAACTCTAGTGTACTAGAAATAGGAAATTTGTGAGGCAATGACATCATTCTCAAGATTGTCTAATTTGCACATTTTACTGTGGCTAATATCCCTCTTTTCTGAATACAAAAAACTTCACAATTCCCAAATTTTAACATTGTTTAGGGTCAAATTTCAGTGAAAATGTCACTGTTCTATTTGTTTGCATTTAATGTACTGACTAATTTGTGTAAACTTGGATGTAGAACAGAATTTTACTCTGTGTACAAGACTAACTGCTATGATGTAAAGACTAACAATTAATGATGCTCACTTGCTCCACAGAGCGGCACAGAGTTATGATTGATGCATTCCACCATCCTATCAAGATGAAGGAGAACATTCTCAGTTCTAATGTTACAAATGACACGTCTCATTTATAACCAGTTTCAGTGGGAGGTCTCGCAGCAACAAGGATGTCACTCTCCTTACCAGTATAGGTACGGCTTGTCCCGCTCAATATTCGTGTTGACAGGCTCCACCCGAAACCAGGTAGAGAAAGTGAATCCGTTCTGGTATGGCCAGCGGGCGATGGGTGGCAATGCGATAGCCTGCACGGAGGGAAAAAAAAAAGGGGGAAGGGTGAGATAGAAGTAAAGATGGAGGGTTGGGGAACGGGAGGAAGGGAAAGCATGATATACATTCCTCAGGACCTGATCTTGTCACAACTACAAGCAGCTGCTACTGTTCATCGACTTTTGGGGAGGAAACTGTGGATGTTGCATGTTCCTCCTCCTTTTTCTTTTTTTACTGCCTTGAGTCGTTGTAGCTCCGTGGATAAGACTGCAGGCTCCCAATCTTGAGGTCAGTGTTCAAGTCCGCTGCCAGCAGTAACTATGCCCCTGGGCAAAGCAAGCTATCTTTATTGCCTAGTCCTGTGGAAGAGGCTTAAAGCCCTTGGTGTTGTGGTTGCTTGAGCAGAAGCATTGAAGTGCTTCCTCAGTGGCTGTGTTAAATAATTCACTGACAACAACTACAACAACAACAACAACAAAATGCCTCCCGCACCTGAATCCAAATATCTGTACAGACGCAATAAGTGTTGCTATTGATGTTTACATACTACAAATTCCATACACACATAAAAAAAACCCACTCATACACAGAGGCACACATATGAGTCCATGGTATTGTTCAATTATGTGATATAAAAACTCTACAAACGGCATCTTTATGTTTCAGATTTGCTTTTGATTTGTTACCCCCTATTTTTAATAATATATTGATTATCCCCAGTACTCACCCTGGACAAACATCATCTATATTTGTCAACTGTTTCCACTCTCAAGCGTAAGCTATTAGGATACAGCCTTTTTCTGCAATTGCTCCCCTTAGATTGTACCTTTAAATTATTTTTCTTTACTATCTATGTACGATGTAATCTGTATAAACTGATTGTCAATATTTTGTATTCATCAAGTTTATTCATTCTTCTTTAAAACAATCCTATGATTTGTACAAAAGAATAATGTATTTGTATATTACTTTTGTAACAAAACTGCAAAAATTAAATATCAATCAATCAACTGTATATTCACATTCAAAACCAATATGATAATCAAATGTAAATTCAAAATGGTTCGTACTTGATTCTGACTGTGTGTTGGACAAAAATGTTTGCTTTTCACATTAAATCTGACAATGCTTTGTTATAATCAAAGCTTACACATATAACAAACACAATTAGCAACAGATAAGTTATTCTGCATTTGACATAAAAAAAAATCTAATCTTGCATTAGTACCCTAGATGATAAGACACTGCAAAAGCTCGGGTGTGGATCATATATTCAAAATCAAAAGGTGCCAATACTTTCTCTTTCTCCATTCCCTACAGCACCCTTAATATTCCTCCACTCTAATCAATGACAAACGATTAGTTGACCTACTATATTCCAGCCATCCTATGTTGCACATTGTGTATAAATGTTAATTATGTGTTTGACTGAAGTAGGTCATATATACATCCAGAATAAGGACTACAGCCTTTAACACAAAACACTTTATTACTGTTGACACTTTAGTCTATAGACTAATATGTGTAAATTTCTTGTCAAACCTAAGAGATCAAGTAATGAAGAAAGAAGGAAAAAGAAGTAACACAATTAATCTATCAAATTGTATTGAGCTCTGCAAAAGCTCATATGTATGGATGTATACATACAATATCTGGTTATTCACAGCTTTTTAATTAATTGGTTTCACACATGTATGTTAAAGAAATCAAAATATTAAAACTTTCCTCAAAGACAGAATTATAACAATTTTAGTTTTACCAAGCATACTATTAGTGTCACAAGTAGGAGTAGTAGTAGTAGCAGCAGCAGCAGCAGTAGTAGTAGTAGTAGTAGTAGTAGTAGTAGTAGTAGTAGTAGTACTTACTAGTAGTAGTAGTAGTAGCAGCAGCAGCAGCAGCAGCAGCACAATAAGCTGCATATATACAGCTTTAGTCCCACTTCATTAAGTATTATCAATACATCAGTTGCAACCTACAAACCTACAAATCATTTTTTCCATGATCACCCAAGGCAACAACCAATCAGTTGAAAGCATTCTAATCACTTTAGTACAGATGTATTTAGAAACTGTCATTGTGTGTGTTGTAACTTAAATAACTGCACACCTTATATTGAATAGGATATTCAAGGAGTCATCATTTGTAAAAAGTTGCCTCAAAGAAAGTAACATCTAGGATGGTTGCCCTTTATATCAAATACAATAATATCATTGTATGCAATAAAACATTCCAGCAACAGACCGTTCTGCTAGTCACAGGTAATTTCTGTTGTCACTGTCTTTTCATCCAGACTTTCTCCCAGACTTCTTTTTCTAACATATCCATTGTTACTGAATAACAGACCTCCAAAACACAGAAGCTTATTGCTGATATCTGAGGCCTCAATGAGAACCTTAGACCAGCAACACCTATTATGAATCTCACAACTCCCCACTATCATTCCTGCTCAAATAAGATGTGCCGGCCGCATTTGATTTCTCTCTTGACAAAGCGGAATTTCGCCTCATGCCAAGGAGATGTTTAGAGAAACACACGCACATCCCCCCACACACACATCCCCCCCCCCCCCCCCCCACACACACACACAAATGATATAGGCATACACTGCAGATGACACAGTGGAGAATTTGCCTTCTATCAAACTGGGGTACAGGATGAGTGAAGATGTGAAAAAAAAGAAGAAGAAATGAACAGACAAGAATGAGTACCTAAAGCTCTGAAGTGTGATCGATAGCGAGACTGAAGGCCCATGCAATTAATGGGAAATCAGCGGCACTATAATGACAGCCCTGCCTTTAATGAGCCGCATAAAGTGTCTTATTGGGATGATTAAAAGAACATCAATCTATATCCCTCTTCGCTCTATGATAGGCTCTGCAAAGTACAATGGCAATAGAGCAAGCTTCATCTTGGATGCAACATACCATAAACTTACAGTGACAAGTGATAAGGTGGAAGGGCAGAAGTCCTTTTTCTCAAACACTCCTGAAAGTCCACCTGATTTTGTGAAGTGGTGGCACTTTGTATAGTGGCCTCTGCACGATTGGGTAGTAGTGAACAGAGTATTTCTTACCCAATTTGAATAGTGTACATCATTTAATGGTGAGCATGATACATAAATGTTACATATCTAACACATAAATGATACACCTACCTGAATCAAATACATAGCATGGTATGTCAATACAGCCACAACTCATCTTTCAGACATTTGTAAACACTGAAGTTGAACAACATCCTTCACAAAAACCCCAATTTTTCACAAAATGCTTCTAAGGAAAATGATGAATAAAAACATGCTTCTTTGCAACTGATCCCTGGGTTGCTCCTACAAAAGAACTTGAAAACTTCTCAAAATTTGTGCAGGTCATCTTACTATGTGTAGGTCTAATGGTGACCGGAAGTTTATCACTCCACAAATAGCCTGAAGAAAAGTTAGAGTCTTAGTGGAGTTGGCTTATCCATGATCGTTTTTCTCCCAAGCTAGCTGGACACTGTAGTGATTGGTGCGTCACTATTTGATGACAGAAATGGAATCCCGGGGTACCAAATGAAAATCAGCCATTTTGTTGAACTATTTATTTTTTAAAAAGGTTGTACCCTGGGTTGCCAAAAGGTGGAAATTATTTTGGTGTTGGAGCTAGCGGCGCTGGCCACTACACTGCAGTGCACTGAAGCACACGCTATTGCAAGCGCAGCGTGCCATGCATGCATCGCATAACATGCAGTGGCATGGGAGTGACTACGTACACGCACACACAGCGCATGCATTTTTCTGCAGCTGCTACTGTCCTCGAGTGGACGTGAGGTGGCGCTACACAATGCGGTAACCCGGGTTACTACGGTACCCCAGGGTAACGTGTGATGCATCATTTGAGCAGTTTGTGTAGTATATAGTGCCGGTGCAAGGGTTTGTACATGGCATGCATAAATGCATGTACATGTCTACTTTGTAGTGATGCAGCAAAATAATTGTACACAGCACATTCAACATGTGAAAGGCACATGGTCCCGGTGGTTTAGTCAAATACATACGTTGTGACCTATTTCCCCGAGTCCGAAGAAGTCCGATCTACTGTAGTCAGTGGTCCAATCACAGTTCGGCTCATGATTTGGCTGAGGGGGATGACAGCTTTAGCAAACTTCTTTTGTGATGTCATAATAAGAAGCACATATATGCACGCACCCTGGCATTACTACAGACTGCGTGATGCGCAGAGAAGACAACAAAGACAACGAAGGCAACGTTACCTAGCAACACCTATGCGCTTTACTCCTGATGACAGCTAAACTTCGGCAATCTTCGTATCAATGCTAACGGTGATCGGCAGTATCATCAACAGCGCCCTCTACACTACCGGGACTATGCGCCTTTAAAACATGAAACTAAGCGTTTTATCACCACTCAGCACCTCAGAGTTTCTTCAGAAATTATATTTACACCCATTTTAAAGACTTTCTGCATGAAACTATGAAAATGTCTACCCATTCAACCAAAAAGCCTACCTGATTATCAGCTAAATATAACATGCATTTGAGCCGTTATTCAGCCTATGTATCCAATAAAGCTGTACCCCATGATGCTTACTGTACCACTGTAACAAGCATGAAATTGTTGTGTGTACTACATTAGAATACAGAAATGAGAACTGAAGAGTTCCTCACGTTCCCTTCTTTGTTTCGAAAGCTTTCAGCATCACTCAGTTACATGTACCTTTAAAATTGACGGGCCTCTTTTTGTCTGGAAAACATGACATTTTGATCCCACATTTGTACATTGAACATTGTATCTGTCTACAACAGACATGAAAGCTAAGAATCTACACTCCAGCAAGCCAAATTCCCTACCACACCCTTTCAATCTATCCACAAGTGTGTGTGCATTGGAGAGGGGGGGGGGGGGGGGAGGGGGTTGTATAAATTGGGATGTTTATTGGGTTGTATGATTGGGAAGTGAGCGGGGACCCTAGAACTACATAGGGGGGGGGGGGGGGCAAGTAAGGGGGTTGGCAGGGAGGGCTTTTTTTCCTCTTTTTTTGTGTAGTTGCATGTAAATGTGTGTACAAATGTCAGCTGCATGTTGAATGTGTTTCAGGTTACGCACCAACTACTTTTTTTGTTGATCAATTATTGTTGATTGTATATTGTGTGCATACATTCAAGATGAATGTTTTGTCATATGAAATTATAGAAATCAAACAAAGATTATTGAAAAAAACAAAAGAATAGAATATCATATTCTAGAAGGTTTTGACCAACAGGAGAGAGAATGTTGCCGTAATTTATCGGACTGCAAATCTATCATGCTGCTGACAAAAGGTTATAAGTCTCAAAATGCAGCAGCAAGATATATTGGCTCCCAAAAATAGCTTTGTGACCCATAGGGTGGAGACAATGTGACAAATAGCTAAGAATCACAATCAATGTTTGAGCCAGTCTGATGGTAAAATTACAGAAACTTGACTTTCTGGCATTTACAGGTAGAGATCTCATATGTTTGATTTATCCTGGCAACTGACGTATTTGTTTTGTGTTTCTTTGGGAAAGGAGTTAAATTAATGCTAAAAACATTGCATATGCATTACAAATTGATGTCATGACATTGCTTTCAGAGTAATTATTTTAAAATGAGCAAAGGCTATCATAACATCTAACTTGTAAGAATCCACATTGCCATAACGTTACTAATCTTTGATTTCATATAACAAACTTACACAGTTATTTCTCTTTCTTTCACTGCTTTAATTTACAAAACTATTGTCATTAAGGATTAAAACTTCCTGTGACTTTACAGCATATCAGATATTCATTTGACTCTGTCAAGTTACATGATACTACTATGTTAAAATTTCAAGCATCTTTTCCACAAATACACTTTCCACTGTTATACGGTGTTCTCTCTCTCTCTCTCTCTCCTACATATGTTAGTGGAGATGAAGCAGGATGAGCAAATGGGATAGTAAGCCCTCAAATTATTCATTCGTGCGCATCTCTCAGGACAAGGAAACAGAAAACTCGTTCTAGATAATACCCTAGCCACACTCCACAGAGCCCCATACATCAACTCTTTATTGGTCAGAAGTGAAAGCACATCACACATGGTACAGAGTGTCTCTCTGACAAGGCTAGCCTTAAAGGGGAATCTACCCAAAGCTTTATGTGGATTCAGTGAATGCAGAAATATGAGCAGAACACATTAAAGTTTTAGGAAATTCTTGACTATCTGTTCAAGTTATACATAATTTTGGTTAGTTCCATGTGCCATCATTACTGGTTGAGATCACGATGTCACAATAATAGAACAATAACAGAAATTTTAAAAAGGCTCATATGTTTTCCTATTTCTAGCATAATGAAAAAGTACCTGACTTACATCCTTCAGAGGGCAGGGAAAATAATATCACTTTTATCACATGACAGCAACAGGTTGATCGAATTCATACTTATCTAACGAAAAAAAAAAAGTTGTTGTAATGTTATGTTGGATTTTCATTACATATTTTCTCTATCATTCCACTGCCGTGATATCGTGGATAGTTGTAGTTTTCATGCATAGCAAATGTGCATATATATCTAACCACATCTTTAAATATTCATAATTTTAAAGGGAATGTCCAATATCCTCAAACTTCACGAATGTGTTCTACTAATATTTTGGCATTTTGTTGGATCCATAAATATGTTTATGTTGAAGTCCCCTTTTAACCTAGAGTAACTGACCTATTATTGTATTTATTGATTTCATTTCAATATTCTTTTTATATTTGAATTGAATAAAACATGCCCATAGTTTAGAGATGTTTTCTACAACTTGAAATCTATATCTAAGTCCATTCCACATATTAATAGGAATTGGTTACTGCCAAACATTTTTCACTTTTGTTTCTCCTGCCCACACCTCTTGCTGCACTCCATAATCTGCTGTGTCCTGTCCTAGCTCTCAGTCAAAAAATTGAATTTATAAATTTGGCATCCAAGGAGAACTCCCAACAGTTGAACAAATAACAATGCCAGCATGATTTGATTTTTTTTCTCTCATTATACATGTACCATGGAAAGCTTTTCAGAATGCAGTCTTTTCATCCCAGGACGCAACCACCATTGCCTCTTGTAAGTCCTGCATGAATTCAATCTGAAGATTGCATTTACACTTCAGGGAAAACATTAACTTCTTACAATTCAAACCACTGACAAATTTCTGCACACAAGCATACCATCAATATACATGCTATTCATTTGTACTCTTGAAAAACACTCATAACACACCAACATACAATTTAAAGTGCACATTCAAACAAAAACAAACACATTTTTGTTTTATCTTGCTACACATATATGCAGGGTGCTAACCTATTAAAATGGTCCACCCATATGTATACCTACAAAAGAAAATGGGCAAATGATGCTGATCCCTAACAGTGATTTGTTCCACGTGACTAGCAACAGTTGGTAAACAGTATCAACCATACACATTGTGCCCTAGAAGTCAACGATGACTATACTTATGACGCTGAACATTTATTCATTTTTACCATTTATTGTGTTAATAGAAACTGTAAGACATTTGTTGACACTCTTTATGACAGTGCAGAATTCACATAAACCTCTTACATTAAAGTCCATCAGAACAGCATGTGGATGTGAGGGGCTTGAGATCTAAACAGCAAAAATACAACCTACTGCAAATCTATTCTCATTGGAATATATCCTTTAGAGATTTTTGTGCAGCAGATTCTATGATGTCATGGGCATTTTCTACCCAGAGACCAAATCATTAACATTACATTGTTGAGGACGAGTCCCAAGTATGCTCGGGCAAGGGTTTCTGGGAAATGTTGTAGCAAAATCAGCGCGACCTCAACGGGTTAAAACAGGAAACTCAATTGTCAAATGTGTCCTTATAAAACATTACTATCGGCAACAATCACATAACTTTCAAAATAAGATAGGGTAATGATGTCATCATCTCACAACTTTCTCATGGGTTTATATTTCAAAACATTACCACAATTATTTTTAATCCATAACTCAGCAATTACATTTCCCTTGCTCTTTAGAAAATAATTATCAATTTATCATACTCACAACTGTGGAGTATGATGTCATTAGAGCAAGTTCAGCAGCTCTTTTTTTTTTGCTACAGCAAGTTGAATGAAGATCTGTGAGATGAGTGAGAGACAGTTACATTATCATCTCATCTAATTTGCATATGTGACTGTCACCAATCCAGCTACTTTGAGAAGACATGTGGAACTTTCACTTTCACTCTTCACTTTATTTGATATCATTTTATCAGAATCAACTTGAGAATGGAGTGGACTTTGATTATTGTGAAGTTCAATGAAACTAATCAGCAAATATCTTTACCTGTATACCTGCACTATCATATTGACTTTCTTGTCATTTATCTAAATCTGACTGGGTAGATGGACTGATAAAAAAAAAAATAAAGATCTTATGAACTTAAAACAGTTTTATCTAATCTTTCTCCAACATATAAAGACAAAGGGATGATTCCTGCAGCAACCTTACCCTATGACTTGAGGGATTCAACAATCATACAAGTACCTTACTTTCCTCACTTGCCATGTGAGGGTCTAGGAGCCAGCTTCTCTACAGTAACTTGCCTTAATGTATCAATATGAACTTTACAGTTCCTTTGAAAAACAAGAAAACCAAACCCAATCTCAGCATTCACATCAAATTCATCAAAGAGCTTTATCACTACATGACCAAAACTGTACAGGATTTTTCTCACACACCTATCTCTCACTACAAATCTTTACAAGGACATGGAGTGAAAAATCTAGATGAATGTATATGTATGGCCTCAAGATTTCCCTAAACGCCACTGAGACAGTGTAGCAGGCTTGTGTAGGAGGAAATGGATTAGACTGCCGCTCCACAGGAAACACATTTGATTCATGACTATGAGCTTCAAAGGATGAGCAGAGGTATAAAAGGACCAGAAAAGGAAGGCATCCAAAATCTCATGTTTCCATTCTCCAAAGGGAATTCACCCGCTACTTGGAAAACTGCCCCCACCCGATCATCACCAGTGAGGTATAGGAGACAAGTACAAACTCGTCAATAATGGCAAAGAGATGAACCAATCTCCTGTGTCCCCATTCTCCAGGGGGACTTTATCGACCAATTAGAATCTTGCCATGGTCCATCCCCCCCCCCCCACCCCCTGTCTATAATGAGCTTCAGACATCACATGCAGATAGCAGGATAAGTCAAAGCAAAGGGGCACAAACACCTCCAGGTCCATTTACCAAAAGGAATTTTATTGACTGCTATGGAATCCTGCCACCTTTCCTCCCACCCCCCCCCCCCCCCCATTAATGATGACTTCATTTAAGGGACGTAGTTAGAAGTAAATCTAACAGAATTGACACAGTTAACATGTTCTCATTCTCCGTGGGGAGTTCATTGACTGTTTGGAATCTCACTGTTGTGCTCCCCTAACCCATCGATGATTACATGTACGCTTTCCTCACTGAAAGACAACCCTACATTTTCTTGAATTATTATTATTGACATCACGTATAAATGTGCTGCTCTCTGCAATCAAATTTACTGCACAGAAAATCTGGAAGTGTTGTGGATGGAGTAGTTTGTGTTTTTTCTTTCTTTCTTTTTTGTCGCAAAATATATGCTTCAAGTAGATCATGCAAGAGTTTAACCTTTTTTTTTTCTTGTGAGCCCACCCAATGCCACTTGTTTGGGCAAAATCTGAACCTGTATTGCTGTGCGACTCACTCAATGAAACTCATGCACAATACATGCATGCTCCATCCAGCTGCTGTAGCTAGTTATGCTATAATATTAGTAAAGCTAGATAATACTAGCTATATGTGTACTTAAACAGTGCCAAGAAGGAAACAGGTACACTTGTGCCCAAAACTCTGTTTAGCTTTCTCCTAAAATTTGACATCAATGGTGTAATATGTGAAATAGTGCAGAGAATAGCCGACAATAGCTGACAAAATAAAAGCAAAGCAGTGACCATTTCCCCCCAATATATCAATCTTATTTACTTTTGCTTGAGTATTTATGTGCTCCGTGCCTATGATAACCAGATGCCACTTTTGTGCTCAAGATGTCTGAAAAGATCAGAATTGAAAACTACAGAGGTTGACTACATGGATGAGAATTACTCAATGAATAGAATGTGATTTCAGACAGTCTTAACTTTTATGTCAAATAGATAAACCTTTTTCTGTTCCTCTGCTAAAAGTCAGGCAAGACAGCACATAACTTTTTTTTCAGAATTTTGAACTTACTGTTCACTTTTCTTCAAATTTGGTTCCAGTTTGTCGCAATCACTCTGCGCACGTGGGCAAATGAATGATGAACTATCGGAGATTGTTGAGCTACTCAGAATGCAATCAAAGAAATAAGGTTGTTAGGAATGAGATGCCTGAAACACTGTAACCTGGTTTTCAGTGAAGAAAAAGAAGAAGAAATAGAAGAAGAAGAAGAAGAAGAAGAAGAAGAAGAAGAAGAAGAAGAAGAAGAAGAAGAAGAAATAGAAGAAGAAGAAGAATGAAAGAAGTAAAAGAAACAGAGAAAAATACAGAGGGAGAAAAAGCCATATGAGTATTAAGTCTTTAAGTGTAGATGTAAAAATTTACACAACATCATTTTTATGCACACTCACAATTTACTAGCAAGTACTGTAGTATTGAAGCAGTGGTAAAATATGTTTCTCTATTATCAGAAGTGGTAGGTACACCTAAGAATATAATTCTGTTGTTGAAGGAATGGTAAACATACAAAAATCTTGTATAAAGAGAGGTAAACATATGATTTTCTTGTATGGAAAGTGGTAATTTGAAAATATGGACTTTCCTAGACTAACATACAACTTTAGCTCAACTCTAAAGATTTTTACACTTTAATTCTTGCTTATGTGGCATTGAGGGAGTTCATGTTGTTATATGCATGAGCTCCACTTTCCAGAATATATCACAAGCATTACTCATGCCACCATGCCATAAATACTTGCTATCTCTTTATAGACTCAGACACTCTCATACTTGCATGCATTGGATTGCAGATACTGTAAGCAGAAAAAAAAAAACATAAAAAAAGAGTAAAGAAGCAGCATGCTAAGACACAGAATGAAAGAATGTGACATGAAAAATAAGGTTGGGACTGAGACGGGGCAAGAGAGATGGAAAGACAAAGGGAAAAAGAGAAAGAAGTAGAGGGGGAGAGAGAAGGTGAGAGAGGAGGAGAGAAAGGGAATCTGATAACAAAGTGTCTCATAATCCCTCATAGGGGAGCAGTAGTCGCTGCGCCTTTCCGGAGTAGATTTGTTGTGTGATCCTCACACTGGGTAAATTGAGGGACTAATGATGGGGAAGTTGGCACAGACAATCTCGTTCAAAGTGATGAGAGAAAGAGGGCATCAGTTCAACAGGATAACGAGATCTGCAGAAAATTTGTATGGGCCTTTCTTTGACACTACAATCCTTATGTCCTTAGCAGTCTAGAAGAACTATCTTCATTACATACATGTACTTTATTTCTTTTTATATCTCATGATGGGTGTAAACATATGACAACAATCACTGTGTTCTTCACAATAAAGTCATCACTTTTGTCTTCCTGCAGACTTTCATTCTTTTTTTTTTTCTTCTCATTTCAAGATTACTATCTCAATTAGCCATAATTTTTGTTGTCTCGGCAAAAATGTCCCATTTGTAATACAAGAGAACTAGGGTAGTACTTTGTAATGCACATTTTATAGCAACCCTTATAGACTGACAGACAGCCCAGTGACATGTCAACTCACTTTTCTTAAGTTCCAACATTGTACCTAGATGCTATTTCCATCTGCTCGTGGATCAAGTTTTTTTTTCCTCATCCTGCGGCTAAGATTAAACTAGTCTGACCCAATTATTGGCCCAAAATATACAATGAGCTATGATCATAACAACGCTCAATCAAACAAAGCAGAACAAAATCTATAAGAAATACAAGTAGAGCCTAAAAAGCAGACAAATCGGATGGCATTAGCAGATAATGACATCATATCATCTTTCATCTCTTTCTATGGAGAAAATCCCAGAATATCAGAAATAAAATAATGGAGCAAAGATTTCAGAGTTTTAATATGTAAAATTCAGAAATCTGTTGACAATTTTCAAACAGATTTATTCTAATAATTTGTGTTGACATATATTCTACTAAAAGCTACTCACAAAACATTTGGTATTGCCCTTGTTTGTGTCCTTGTGTTTGTCGCCAGTTACACATTTCAGACAGACTTGCTGATATTTTGGTATGTCAAAAAGCATAACCCTGATGTATATTCTCTAGAGCTCTCTCTCCTTAATAAGTAAATACTTTAACACACGGTAACACTTTCACTGGATTAATGTTGGACTCCCTTAATAATGTCCAGGGGGAAACTGTTATATATTCAAGATATACAAATGGAAATCTGAATACCCTTCTTCATTCAACAGAATGCCTGAACATCCCATTGATGTTTGAATTCATAAAATGATAGATTAGGTATAAGCTAATGCAATTATATCAGCTTTTTGGTCTGTAATATACACACTCTCAACTGTTCCAGCCTTGTTGTACATCTGATAACTTTGAGCCATAAACAGTACTATGCAAAGTTTTCAAAACCAAAGCAGGAAATTTTAGTCACTCTTGAAAGGGAGGCTCTCTGGAAGTTAGAATTTGTCACAACTGTACCAAATCCACTGTCCTAGTGCTGATACCAATTGCTAAAGTGCTCAATTTGGACACAGTCCCAAACCCATACAGAGACTTGGTTCCCATGTGTGGCTGGAGTGTCTATGCCATATTCATGTTCAAGGGCCTCCGGAAGCAAAATGCCACTGAACTCTTAAATAATCCTTGGCCATACATGTAATGAGCTTCGCATGGGCACATATATTCCTAACTGGCTTAATCTTGGAAAAGGAAGTCGTGGGCTTTCAGCAAATGCCTAGCATTAACCTTTGGAGGCAACACTACATTGGGGTAGTAGCCTTTTATTTATCAGAACCTTTTAAAGGGAATGTCTCACAAACAAACACTGCTTGGAAAGTTGTGTGGTTGATGTGCAAGGGAGAAGAACACATAAATGGTTGGTAGTCCTAGTGATACAATATGGTATATGGATTACACAGAACTTGAGAATTAATCAAACAGTCAAACCTGCCTTAGCAGCCATCTGTCCATAGCTGCCACATGCCATGTACAGCCACTACAAACATTTCCCTCTAAGAGAAAAGCTATGATAAAGACCCTGTCTACAGCGGCCACCTGTCTGCAATGACCACTTTTTGTTTCCCTTGGGTGGCCACTATACACAGGTTTGACTGTATCTGGTAAGGAATTGATATACAGTCTTATCCACAGAAACACAATAGATGAAAGAAGGAGATTGGTTATGCATTATCAATGTCCAATTAATGCACTAATGAAATACATTGGGCATTGATAGATGCATTACTGATCTCCTCTAATCTTTTGTGTACTGGAACTAAAATCATTATCACTTACATACAAATAGATGAAATAGAAACATAGATATGGATACCTTCACATTAAATCTATTTTCCTTCATCCACTTGACTACTTTTTTTTTTTGTGAGTTGATGATTGATAAAATGAAATAAACACACCGAGTAAGCAAAAACTATAGCTCTGAGCAACACATGACACATCTCTAGCAGTAGCATCTATTTCAGGTGTAATTGAATGTAGGTATTGTACCATAAAACTGTAAGCATTTTTCACCATATCAGTTTCTTTAACATTCAGTTCTGAAATAGTATTTGGTATCAGTATACACATGTTTAATTTCTAGAAGATCTCCATGGCGACTTTGAGAACATATCATTAGAATGCCTGTTGCTTCTGACGATAATATTCTGAGACAATTCCATTAAAAAAACCTCATTGTTATCTCATTCATTTTTTTATTTCATGCAGTTGTTCCTCTCACAATGAATGAGTTATTTCTACACAAGACACTGTTCATATTTTACGTTATCTATCACAACTAAATAAAAGATGACTCCACAAACATTTGCTGTTGAGTATCACCAGCCACGAAATTGAATGTGGAAAACAATGTCTTTTATATTCTCCCCATGGCTGTATTGCCTCAACAGAAATAGCATGACAAACAGGATGATACTCAGTGGGGACAAAATATCTTTGATTTAACACCCACTCGGTTGATCTGGGTGAGGAAAAAAAAAGTTCCAACACTTTGTCAAACAGAATGACAAACATCCTTTGGCTAAACAGAAAGAATTTGATTCGAAAAGGTCATAGCACTACTTTTGCTACAACGGTTTTGACAGGAATGAAAAGACAGCATTGAGGCATTGAAATATCAACAGGTAGTCATAATTTCTCATTTCTAAAACAGATTTGATGATTCAGAGATCTCTGATTACTGTAAAACGAGGAATGTTCGCGTGCATTTTAATTTCGCGAATTTCGCGAGTGCCAAAATTCACGAAATTAGAATGCACACGAAAGTTCTTGTCTACACTATATGCATTGAATGTTAGAGGCAACTCGAGAAAATTTCATGCCGCAAAAAAGGCGGTCGGCTCCAATTCGTGAATATTTCATGCCGCGAAAATATCGTGTTGTACAGTATTCTGAAAGCAAAATTAACAGTGATGCAAGACCAGAATAGGACTCAAATAAAATAGAGAGTTTAGTACATAATAATAAGAAGAAGACATAGCCCTAAACTACCAAAGTGTGGCTTCTGGGACTTAAGGGATTAAAACAAAAAGGCTGAATTAGGGTTTACATTTTTGAAAAAATCAGTTATTTACCTTTTCTTTTTGAGAACAGTTTGCTTGCTTGTTGATTTCCTAAACAAAAAATTTTAAATATTCCAATTAAACAAGACATGAATCCTGTGAACTCCTGCATAGCCTTTGTGGGTGCCGACCATGGGCAGTGTTCGGGCACGTTCCTTGCCTCACTTTACGAGGCTTTCTGTTATATGATACTTAACAAATACTTCCTGGAAGAGGAGGATTAAAAAGAGAATCAGAAAAGGAAGTCAAAGAAGCTATGCCTCCAGTCTCTATGTCTCACTTGCTTTCAGACCCTCTTGTAAATGATACTGGGGTCTGATGCAGAGACACATCAATCTTACATTGTGGCTGTGGTGTGGAGGCCTTGCATACAAGCTATGAAGAATCTGATATGATATTGTGTCATTGTAGCATATCCATATTGCTGCAATGGTAAGGCAACTACAGCCTGCCGCACCCTATACGACTGACAGACTTTGAATCTGAAATAAACAAGCGTATTTATTCTGATACTATTATAAGGTATTTCGAATCCAAAGTCTGTCAGTTGTATAGTTGTGAGTTGTATAGTGTGTAGCAGGCTTTAGACATCTAAGATATCTGAGGGGTATCTAGGTCAATGAATGTGCCAGTTTACAATTGCCCTGTGGCATGTTCAGATCTAATCAAGATAATAATTTGTCATTGTGTCAAAGTATTGACGATGCATCACTTCAATACAGTGGTGTGCTTGCACAGTTGATACAGCCTTAATCATAGCATTGCCATTGCAATAACCTGCACTATTGCAAAGTATAATAGACACTTGCTATAACACAGTACTGTGCTCACACTGCTCCATAAATACTTAAAATTCTACAATAGACTGAGTTCATAAAATGGTTTGTGCAAGCACTGGGAGTGGCATTAACTGTGTATGATGCAGTCATCATCACCATCATCATCATCATCAGTTTTTGAAACTACAGTGTAGGAGGTGTGGTTGGATGCTTCTTCTAGTTTATGACACTTCTCCAGGTTGCCTGTCCTGTGGTATATCTACCTGGGTGAGACTAGATGCAGGTATTTTAAAGCCAAAACGTACTTTCCAGAAGGGCTTCTGGCAAACCGTTTTGGCTAATATTTCATATTTCATCATTACCCACGTGTTATCCCAGGATTATTTCACATATTTCTTGTGCAAATATATGCACAAGCACAAAGAATACCATGTTTTCACTCTGTCGTCCATTAGCATTTCTTGTGTGATCTGTACAATTAGTCATGAACCAGATAATGAGAAGTCTATAGCCCTTGGTAGACAATGGCTTTCAGCTCTCCTGTGATGGAGCCATGGGTTTAGATATTTCTTGGCTAGTTTAATATCTAACCTAGATCAATGTGAAGGCACTGATTGGGTACTGTGTGCAGGATTCAGGAGGCATCTCTGGTTATGAAATGGTGACATCATGTTGCTTTGAGACCAGTTTTATAATGAACCTTGGAGAAAATTTCAGTGACCTACGACCTTCTGCATCACAGGATTTTGCCAATGACTTAATCTGCCCATTTTCACATTCTTAGCACACATATGGGGCATGAATTATGTCTGTTAGAGACAAGACAGAACTATTTTTCAAAAGTTCTCTGAGATTTAAATAATAATGGATTTACATAATCATACATAAAACATTTTACTGTTATAATTATGTGCATAAATTTTGCTGCCCAAGAAGAAAACTGACACTACATGAAAAGCCAGCACAATTGCTTTTGTTGGACCATGTTCATTAATCATGAGTAACCTCAATATGACATGATGACCCCTTGGAAAGTCATCTGATGTATAAGAGAAAAGAAAACCAACAATAAGATCTTGCTATTCTTTTCATGAATTCAATGCACATCCCTTCCTATGACAAAAGGTGCATAAACTCTTGTTAACAAATATGTATGCCTTTCATACAATATTTTACAAGATAATCTCTTCAAAAAAGAAGTACAATAAAATGAAGATGCTGTGAAAATTGCATGAAAGGATATATACTCAACTGGAAGCATTCTTGAGTACCGTAACACTTTTATCACTGATTGGGTCATCACTGCAATGACTTAAAATTTGAACAATTTCAGAAGTATAAGGTGTTAATCTGAGAATACTTTGTGCTCATGTTAAGGAAATGTGTATTGGTTTTGGAACGATCTACAGAGAGAGATACTGCTGCCTCAGAAAAAATTGTAAGAGCCCTTTATGACCCTTTTACAACATATGACAAATAAACCCTTGGAATTGTCATTTTGCCCATGCAAACAACTGAGCAGCATCTAATGACATTTGCACAAAGCACCTTTTCACTGAAACCTTGAATAAACTTCTCTTTTTTTTTTAACAGAGTATGGACCAATCCTTTGACACATAAACACACACACAAACCCAATGTGCACAAATATAAAAACAAACACACATACACACATACACACACACATTCATACAGGAATGCATTATATATTTCTATGGTGACAACAAAAATGAGAAAGAATTTTCAAATGTTCAAAATAGTCTCTCAAAATACCTTTTGGTTGAATAGCCTGTTGTCATGGTTACCATAAGTATCGTCACAGTCATTTACTGGCTAGAACCTTTCTCTATTCTTTCTTAATCTACCAGTACAGGGGTAGTCTTCATTCAGAGAAGGCAAAGACGGCAGGATGGAATCAAGGCCAAACAATTTGATGATTCAAAATTAGAGGGTGTGAACAGTTGTGGTCGAGGGGAGGATTTAGCTTTTAACGTTTTGTGAGATATTCAGAAACCACTCTATGAGATGTCAAAGAGCATGCAATTCTAAGGGGAATCAAAAGTTTATTTGATGAAAATTGGTTTTGAAATGGCCGAGATATCCAAAAACAAGGTAAAACAAAGAGATTATAATAAAGTTGTAGCCTGTAGTCTTTTATTATTATCACATTTTTTGGATATCTCGGCCATTTGAAAACCAATTTTCATCAAATAAACGTTGAATCCCTCTTAAAATTACATGCTCTTTCATATTTCATAAGAGGTTTCTCATTATCTCACTTAGGAATGTAAAAAACATGAATCCCCACCTCAACCAGTACTGTACAGCCCCTTTAAGATGGTGGAATAGAACTGTACTGCAACTTTCTGATCTACCGTGTATTGCAAAACCAGAAATATTCACGACATGAAATTTTTGCAATTCGCCACTGGCATTTCATGCATTTATAGTGTAGACAAGAATTTTCATATGCATTTTATCTTGTGAAGCTTGGCTCCTCACTAAATTAGCAAAAATTTTACGCACAAAAAAAAATTATGATTTAATACAGTATGTCATCTTCCCCCTTAAATCACATTTGCCCACTATGGGTGTGGAATAGTGTAGATGACACATAGAATACATGTACTTCCTTTGATACTAAACTTTATATTCCAGCATTACATTGTCATAGTATTGCAGTTAAAATCCAAACACAACAAGTCAATAGATGGCCTTGACAGAACTGCATCTTGATATGGAAACATGATATAGGATACATTCAGGATAGTTTCATTAGTCTACTACTGACAGCACTTGCAAATTTTTACATTTGTGTGTATTTACATTTACGCAATGCAATAGAAATCCATAATCCTGAAACAAGAAAAAGGTATAAGTTTCCTGTCCTTGCAGATAAAAGACAAGCTTTTCAGCAAGTTGGTAAGTTTTACTGTCAATGATTGTGATTTAGAATAAAATATCCCAGATCAGCATTTGTATTCACTCATTATCACTCGTTCACATCAATGTTAAAACAATTTCTCTATGAATACATATTGTAGCAGTCTAAGTTTACTTACAGCGCCATCTTTGCCAGGGAAACTAAAGGTGATGTCCGGACCGTGTCTTCGAGGAATTTGACGTAGAGCCTGGAGGAGGCGCACAGAATGTCTTGGCTGAAAGGAATTTGAACAAACAAAAAAAAAGATTTTATAAAAGTCAACAGACAAGCTTGTTAAAAGACTGATACTGTACTCTAAAGCAATGAATAATTAAGTCAGCTTTAAATGATAAGGTGATAATGATTATGACCTGGGAAGGGAATTACTATTGTTTTTCAGCCTAGCATATTCTGTAATCAATATTATAGAATTCAACACTGCATAATATCACAGCAAACTGAAAACTATTCATTTAACGTTTTGACATATGAACTACTACATAAAATATATGAAGTCATGTGTAAAAGCATTCATATACTGACTATGACTATTTGCATTTGCAGGTCATTGCACAGTTATGGTGACAAAATGTAACCTGGCAATAAACTCACTTGCCATGTTATGATAAGGTGGCTGCGAAACAAGAAGGAGGAGGATGAGGAGGAGGAGGAGGAGGAGGAGGAGAATAAGAAGAGTAGGCTGAATTGTGGTGCCCTCAATGAATGGGAGTTCAAAGGGGCATTGCTTGTATGGACACGCTGCCTCGGTGTTATCAACAAGGCAAACACATTACCAACCATGAAACTATTCAACATCCAATAAATGGGAATACTGTTGATAGATCCAACATCTCTGTAGTTACATGAAACAAATCAAGTCTAGACAAGACAAGACATTGATACCAATCAATACTACTCCTGATTTACATTCAAATATTTCTGACCACTCACAAAGAACAAAAGAGCCAAACGAATAGAAACTGAAGTGAAAAAAATAGAATAATAAAAACTGTCTTTAACAATACAATGCCCTTAAAGTATACAATTACATATTCTTTCTATACTCCCTCCTTTCCCCTTCCCCCATTTTGCTCAAAAGCAAATTTTGAACCAATAAGCGATCACCTTTGCAGCACACAAAGTGGTCAAATGAGAAATAAATGAAAGGAAACTTGCATTATGCACTTATTGCAACACACAAGAAATGCTGATAGAGCTAGACTTATGAATGCAAGATGGGATCAGGAAAAAAGATGAGATTTTAAACTTGAGAAGAGGAATTCTGCAAGATTTGAGACTTGGTCAGGCATGCTGAGAAAGGGAAAGAGCCAACCAAAAAATAAAAATAGAAAGGTCAAGGCTTTGATCAAAGAGTGCTTTGATCCTAAGCCTGCTCTTCAATCGATATCATCTGTTCGGTAGCTATTGGAAGATGAGGCTGACAATTTTCCCATAGAGGAGGGAGGATAGATAGAAGGAAAAAATTATCTCCATCCCGGACAGATCACCTGACCCATGACTGACGTGGCAGAGTCAGTGACAGTCGATGGCTAAGTGCACTTTAGGGTTCACTCCAGACCAATCCTGTCTTGATTCATATCTTTCTTGAGCAGACAACCTACCCATGGCTCTAATCCTGTGCTGGCATCTCTGCTACACATTAATGGCATAGGTACAAGAATGCACATCATTAACTTCACACATTTCATCTCCTATTATGCTCCAAGATGCTGCCAGTCAAATTTCATAGTATGCTGGTGTCCTTTAATCGAGTAGGATTCTTTTCTCATACTGCATACAGGCTGGCATCCACTGGGTGAATTTGCTGCTTTACAGTTACTGTAAAACGAGGAATGTTCGCATGCATTTTAATTTCGCGAATTTCGCAAGAACCAAGATTCGCGAAATTAAAATGCATGTGAAAGTTCTTGTCTACACTATACGCATTGAATGTTAGAGGCAACTCGCGAAAATGTCATGCCTCGAAAAAGGCTGTTAGCGCCAATTTGCGAAAATTTCATGCCGCGAAAATATCATGTTTTACAGTACACTTCTAAGATAGTGAAACTTCACTCTCTTCAAACTTGATCTAGAAAACATGGCTGACTATTACATTAACCTGTAAGAGACACAT
This sequence comes from Diadema antillarum, assembly GCF_040938485.1. Classification (NCBI taxonomy): domain Eukaryota; kingdom Metazoa; phylum Echinodermata; class Echinoidea; order Diadematoida; family Diadematidae; genus Diadema; species Diadema antillarum. The sequence goes on along the minus strand of NW_027271775.1, from coordinate 169,951 downwards.
CCTATTTCCAAAGTTACCACACTGTTTGACCTCAGGAGACACTTTACATCTCCGGTTCAACGCACTAACAGTGACCTTATTGTGCATCAGATCTTAGTTTACTCTGTGTTCATTATTGCACTCTAGTCCCTTCCTGCCAAACTCAAAACAATTCTTGAGATAATAGATCCCACTTCCTCGTTTCATCTAATTCTTAATAATTTGATTCAGTTTTCACGGCTTTGATTTGTCACATCTCTATTAACTTTGCAACCATAACTGAGAAGTGGTTAACCATTAAGAAGATATCAGAAACAAGAAAGCACAACTTGCAAGTGGCACTTGGTCGTAGCAACCTGGAAAGTAGTCTTTTTGAAGTCCTCACAATGTTGTCAGCACTGAAAGTTGTGAGCAAGGAAGCCAAAGCCAGGCACAATGGCACAAGGGCCTTTTGACATCTGCAACAGTGATTACTATTCATGAGCCAGAAGACAGTTTAACCGGCACACCACTCTTAATGAACTAGAGAAGCACTCTGAGAGCGCAGACCTCCGCCAAGCATGCAGCCCATTTCCACCCGCACTGATCTTGTTCTTCCACAGACATCAGTGATTTCCACCCATACATACTGCATTGTGTGCTGAAAGCCGCCTGATTTCCCGATATATAAGCCTTTATTTTTTTGTTACATCATAAGCCCTCAGCTGGACCGCGCACCTCGCCCTAGCAGAAACTAGAACACATACTTTAGTGCACGCATGCAAACCTCAAATACGTGCAGCCTGAACTCCCAAGTTCATTGACCCTACCTGCAAAAATATCACAAATCCTTCATAAATTCCCCCAAAATTCTCGGATCACTACCAAAAGTTAATCGTTTGTTACATGTGTCATTCTAAATCTTTCCTGCCAGTTTCATCTCAATCCGTTGACTACTTTTTGAGTTATTTTGCACACAGAGAAACGAACCAACCAACCAACCAACCAACCAACCAACCAACCAACCAACTAACAAACAAACCAATGGTAACGAAAACATAACCTCCCCCCTTGGCGGAGGTAATAATGCAGTTCGTCACTTTGACCAATGAAATTGCAAGACTTTCCCATCACTTGTCAGTGCAAACGCATCATAAATGAGCATTTTCAAACAGATCTCTGCTGATTGGTTGTGAGTTTTGCTACAAAATGCTGGTAGCCAAATTTGGCAATTCAAAGGCATAAGTTAAGAAATTCAGATGGGACTCATAAGGCCCATCTACTGAGGCCTGCTCATTGCTGACAGCTTGACACTGTCTAACCAGATGACCCTAGCCTTGCTTACTTTTACAAAGGATATCTAATACATCAAAAAGCTGATACTGTCAGTCAATAATTCTGCCTCATCTAATCCCAAAAATTGAAAGTTGGATGGCTTTTCACTGAAAAATCACATTAAAATTTTCTTAACTATTTTCCTCTTCCTCCTCTTCCACTCATTTTCTCCTTCCATTTAACTTCACTTTCATTTCTTCCTCCATAAGCATCAGCCTTGCCAAGTGTGCCTCAGAGATTGACTGCTACATATACTGAGGATAATGTCACAGGCAATCCACAGATACCATTAACATTACAGGAAATCAATGCTAAAAGACACAGCCAGAATGTATTGATGGCAAGTCACACTGCCATTTTTCTCTCCTCTCTCCCCTTTATTTCTTTCTCTCTTTCACTCTCTCCTCTAAGTTTGCAATCCAAGTGCTTGTTTGATTACACTAAGTCTGTGGCCTGACAGCTATAAACAGTGTCCTCATATATATTTTCTTTTATTTCTGATTAGAAAGGTCTATCAAGCCAGTTCTTCTTTCCTACCTTCAGTCAACAAACAAAGCTAGATCTAAGGCCTCTGTGTATCTGATGTACAATGCAATCTTGAAATAGGCAGTGTGCAGAAAAAACAAAAACAACGTGCACATATTAGAAGGCAAACTATTTAATCAGTGTGAGTGAAATACTGACTTTAACATAGGTAACTCTATCACGACCGCTTGCAACCTAGTACGAGACAATGTAATAGACATTAAGTGAATGTTGTCCGGAAAAGGTTCACTGATATCATGGTTGGCATGTAGAGCAAAAGCCTCTTCTCAGTATTTGAAGGCCATTGAAGTATTGTTTAGCTAAAGACGGACTACTTTTAAAAGCATCCTCAACCTGGACATTTTTCCAAGACCATGTTTCCAAAATCTGTCCATTAATAGTGGCTATGAGCAAACAATGAAGTATGATCTTTTTTTTTGTTTAAAGTGACACAGGAATGATAGGTTCTTCAAAGGTACACCAATATTCAATTCTATAAATGAATTGGAACAGTAATTATGAAACACACACACACTTTTATTTATACACAAATATGTGTGTATGTACATATGAATAAACAGACAAAACTGTTAAGCCATGATATAAATACAAGCTTTCATATTCAACCGCATTGATATTCTATAACAGTGTCATAATCAACGCTAATAATATTCTAAATCTCTGTAGTCTTATCCTCCATATTATGTCTACCTTTCTTCCCTTCATCATGATATACCCCCTTGTCATAGTCTATGTCACTTTCATTTGCTACTAAAGCATCCTATAAAGACTATTTCAGATCCCAACCCCATTCCCTTTTAAATCATCCATTTAGTACTTTTCCTACAATCCCCTTACCCATCATTCCCTTCCCTCAACAAACAGCCATCTCTAATACATGTACCTCCAAACGTCATTCTAATGCCCTCCCCCCCATTTCTCAGACTCGGTTTAACCACCCGACAGACCTGTATGTGTGTGCACAGCTAAACCATCCATGAAACTCCCTCCCAACAGCTTAATTCCCAGTGGTGCCTCAGGTGCTAAGCCCCACCTCTCTCGTTATCTTCCTCAGCTCCAACTACATAATTGTCCAATTCCCTTTCTCGGGCATTAAGAAATCACTGGTCTCTTACTCTGTAAGACAGATCTAAAGACACACTCGACTGAAGCTTTTGCTTGGTCAAGCTCATGACAAGAATGACAAATTATGTTGTAAGCTGCACGTGCAGTCAGGAGTTGCGTATTGCCGAGTTACTGATACCTGAGCATCTCACATAGAAAGAAACGTTCAGACTTCTAATGCTGCTGTCATCAGTGCCTGTAGTCTCATTGACATTGAGTGTTGTGTGCTTATATACTAGTACTGTAAAAGTGGTTCTTTCGCGTACAGATACTTTCGCGGTTACACTTTTTCGCGTGTGTTTAAATTCGCGGTTGGCAAAATCTGTGAATTCACAGTCGGCAAAAACTGTTTTATTTTGCACATGAAAACCCAAACAATAGTCTAATTTTTCTTTTATTTATTACGTAGAAATTAAAATTAAATGCAGGCTAGCCTGAAATCCCATCTATCGAGTACTTTATAACAGGCTTGTACCTATGAGTACATTGCGCGGTATCGCTGTGTGTGTGTTGACCATCAATACACTCAAGTTTGTAAAACATTTTTATTTTCCACCTTTTTCATGTAGAAAATCACATGCATGAAATTATTGTACAAGGAAGGCAGAACCTCATAAAAGCAGAGCTTGTGGCGAGCTGCCTTACACTCAATGCACGGAATCTTCGTGTGTGCATGTGCGCAATACTACAGCGTTGTAACAAGCGGCAAGTTCAAAACATTTCCTTGCATGGTTAATTTCGCGTGGCTTTTCAAAAAATTTTCGCGTGATGTTACATTCGCGATTCAACCTCAAAGCGCAAAAAGCGCGAAAATAAAACCACCGCGAAAGAAACCACTGTTACAGTAACACATATCTAGTAAAGCATACTCATTGTCAAAGGATCTGTCCTCATTCTTATCTGCAGCACACATCTAACAGGGATGTCCAGTAATATCACCAGTTTAATCAAGCTCATGCATTGCATCAATTTATTGCATTAAGAAACTAAGCGGGGAAGAAAAAGTAAAGTAATGTGAACTTCAATGCCAGCCATGTGTGACCAAATTAGCATGTTAAAATGTTGATTTACCCTATATACAGGCAAGAAATTTCAGATTCTTTACATACCTCTCATAAACAACATGCTTGCCTTCAGAAAAACAAATGGTTCGGAAACATTGAGCCTACATCCATAAATCAACACCTTGGCAATTTCCTCTTCAGGTGCTTTCACTACTCCCATGGCTCTGTTAGTGACGTAGCCCCTGTCAAAGGCTAGCCCCCTCTAGTAATTGCAAGTGAGGGCTTTGATCTTCAAATATTCCAGTGCAATACTACAACTTTCTAAAGAGATTATTCAGTTTATATAAAGCAATGTTACAAAATCAAACTTTTGAATGTCAAATCTAAACACTTTGAGACAAAACATCATATATTACAGGAGAATTCAGGGAATTTGAACAATGCTGACCAACCACAGATGGAGGGCAAACATGGTTATCTCTTTGCATCTCTTCCCTTTGTATGTTCATTCCATGTCTGACACAACAAAGAACAACTGACCAAATCACTCTTTACCTTGCTTGCTCTTAACCCATTGATCCTTTTGGAAATTCTTATTGCAGAAATTGTCATCTTGTCATTAGTTGAGGACAAGTCACGAGTCACGAGTATACTTGGGCAAGTGTCTAGGGGAAATGCATGCTGTAGCAAAATCAGCCCATCCTCAATGGGTTAATTAGCGTCTTTATATTTCACTGCATGTCTTATAGCGGAGAAAGATTAAGGGATTAAACTCAGCAAAGTCTACTCCTAATGCAAATGATTTTTTTTTTCTTTTAAGAATGCCACTTTGAGAGAAAAACAGATGGTGCTGTCACTTCAATAGTATCATAAATCTAGCAATTATAAGATTTTTGAAAATTTGGCTACCACAATGTTCAAACAATCATACATGAACAATAAAAGGTTCAAAAGATTTTTTGCTGTATAACACTCACAAAGGAAAGTATGATTATGACAAAGAGACAGAGCACTAAATCACAACATATTTCTGGGATTTGATGGGTTAAAGGAGGCTGATGTTGCAATTCAAGCCACCACAATGAATTAACAGACAAACAATGGCCTAAGATCACATAGTGTTAGCTGTCTTACAGTGAAGCAATATCGCATTTATTACTTGAGCAATTATGTAAATGTCTTGAATGATGTTATTTCATTTCTTATTGGTTTCCAATTCTCCAGGAAGCTCAATGTAAAAGGGTGTTTCTTCCTCGTGAAAAGAATATTTTTATTGAAAGAGAGAGAGAGAGGAAAAAAAATGTAAGTTAGTCAAACTGTCAAACAATAACCAAAGATGAGGAAATGGCAATGGGGATGCATCCCTGCGATCTCACAGCAGGGTGCTGTAGAATGTCATGCTAAAAGGGCACCCTGCGGGTGGCTTTATTGAGGTGCAGCAATGATTGAAGATCATCACCACCTTGGTAATTGAAAATATGCCATGTTCCTTGAAATGGCACTGGAGCATCACTGGGAGGCCTAAACATCACCATTAACTATCATCAAATGGACAGGAGGGAAATCTGACTTAAATAGGATGATTGCATGGCATTGATAAATGTTTTAGCAGTGCTGAGCCCAATGTAAATGAAAGAACTTCTCTCTCTCTCTCTCTCTCTCTCTCTCTCTCTCTCTCTCTCCCTCTTTCTCTTTTTCAATAAAGATATAATATATATATATTTCTCTTTTCTTCTTCTTCTTCTTCTTTTTTTAACAAGGAACTTCCTTTTCTCAGTGAGCTGCTAGGGAAGATTAAATATCTGAAAAATTGGAAGCCACTAAAAACATTAAAATAAAATCATTTGAACATTTTTTACATTTACATTGAACACATTTACTTAATCACATTATGAATGCAATACAGCTCTACTTTATGACACATCCCTTGCTGTAGAATATGATCCTACCAGAACACCTTATGGTAAGTTTGAGTAATATCAAAGGTTTTTAGTACCCAGCTTGGCAAACAGTCAAAATTTATCTCCAGTAGATATGAAAGAAGTGTTTAAACATATAACTCTCAATGTATGCCAATACTCTCTGGTTTCACATATGAAAATATCCATATCTACATCTTTAATCATGATAGTATTGCCAAATGTGATTATCCATCATGCTAAAATCACAGGTCAGCATTCATAATTAAATGCAATAAAGAGACATTTTTTTGAAAAGTCACTTGAGGAATCAGGTCTACGCCGCCCCATAAACAGACTGCATGGCACTGAACATATTGGACTCAATTCGGGTAGGTGACGGTATTTAAGGTATCATAAAAACAGCTTCCTCTAAGATCCATCCTTCAATAGCAAGCAACTATTGTCCTTGTGGATTGTGCCTGGAGGTTGTCACACACAGGTGTGCATATTATCTACCTAACAAGGACCCCAGCTGTCCTCTCTTGAGGAGGATAGTGCATTGGGGTGAAGACAGGATGTTGCTATCAATGTTTTGGTCTTAAATACATGTTATATTTGAGTCTCCGCAATATATGTTCATAGTTACCACTAGCCCAAACAGAATTCTATGAAAATTCTTCTGCACATTTTTCTTTTAAATCTGAGATTAAAAACAAAAATTGACAATACTGGATATTTCATGCTGTCTTGTGGCATTGAATTAATATGTATCACAATGTTTTCATCATTAAATGAAATTGTGTGTGTGTGGGTGTGTGTTTATGTGTGAGTGGAAATAACCTTCATTACTGCTTCATATCCCTAGCCACTGCTGTCATCTACAAATCAAGCAAGAGACTTCCAGGGTTCTCGGGCTCAACTGAGTGCTGCACATTCACCTTCCATACATACTTGCAGAGTATTACCAAAAAGAACAAAGCAAACTTTGGGAGCCTTAGGGGCCTCCACAAGGGCATGATGGTGTCCATAGATTCTATTACATTGCCAATAATACCTACCCAGTTTGTAGAAATGCATTTTCATGAGGAATATCAAAATTTGAAAACCGACCTCAAATCTGGTCATAGCCCTGAGGTGGCCACCCTAGATCATTCATACACAAACTACAAAGTACAACTACTACTGTACCTTGTATTTACTCTCAGAGTATATCTGGTTTCAGAGATCTATTCTTTTTTTCCTTAAGATTCTCTACTTCATAGGTTCTGGGGACTGGATGCCCCAAAAATCTGTCATGGTACCCATATGAATATGTTAATATATAAGTCTTGTGAAAATCCATTACGGAGTTTTCAAGAAGAAGCTGAAAATGTAAAACTTGGGCCCAACTTGGGCCCAACTTGGTCCCCCAACTGGCAATAAAAGAACTTGAAACTACAATCAAACATACTTACTCTTAGCACTTGCTAAGCTCCATCACTTCTGGTTGTAGAGCAGAAGATTTTCAAAGAATCCTCAATTCAGGGGATTTTGCAGGGCACTACACCCCCAAGGGGGCATAGAGACTATTTGAAAAAAATTATGACCCTATCATCTTGAGAGAGCTGCCACCTGCCAAGTTTGGTGAAAATCTGTCAAGGGGCTTTCAAAAAGAAGCTGAAAATATTTTTACAGGATGCACAGTGAATGCAGGACTTGGCTCAGGTAAGCTGAAAATGTTACTGTGGTAAAAGTGACAATGGTGTGTTGCTTTGAAATGGAAGTTAAGAGATGTAGAAGAGTAACTATGTGATTCTATGCTAGTATCAATATTTCATGCATTTGTCATTTTCTTGGGGCATTAACTTTGATTTCACTTGTTATTATGATTTTCAGTAATGCAGTATTGTGGTCATAAGTGACAGTATTAACATACCTCTACCATGGGGTAAGTTCTGTATCATGGTGCACTGCCCTTTTTGCACATGATGTCATGACCAACTTGTTGTTAAGTGGCCCGGAACCCATCCCTACCCCTCCCCCAATAAAAACTAGGAAAATTACCCATAAATATTACAGCAATAGCAACAGCCTGAAGGATAGTGAGTACATGCATTGCACACTAGACTTATTCCCTGCCCAAATAATCAAATTTGTGTGCTTCCAGGGTTTGCTCTCATAATTTTCTGGACATGCTCAGCTAAGCATGTCTGGATTCCGGAACACGGAACATCCTCAACATCACCTCATCTTCCCTCCCCTCCCCTCCCCCCCCCCAAAAAAAAAAAATCACCAAACACCAACCAAGTGCATTCTCGAGACTGAAACACACAGCAGACAGGCAAATATAGTTCTAAGGTATCCCCCCCCCCCCCCAGCAAATGTACACAAAAATACATGTGTATACACTGTACATAGAGTGAAAGGCATTGACAGTATGGCTTAAGTTGTGCAGTCTTGTATGACAACTGCACACATAAACTGAGAAAGACCTCAGTGAAGTGGATGCTCAATTGTGCATTATCACAAAATGAATTCCTGGAAGAAATTCTCTGTCTCATCTCACTGCTGTTTGTCTCACAGCAATCTGTTAGTACACTTCGGACAGAATTCTGTAAAACTGGAAATTTCATAGTGTGGAAATTTTTCTGGCATTTTGTATGACATGAAACTAGCACAAAAATAAAAGCATACAAATTTTTTTGCTTGCTGTATGTAACACTACTCTATATTTTGATTCCGCAGGGGAAAAAAAAAAGCAAACTTCATCTTAGAGGGCTGTGAGTGAAAAATTCCCCTTTTCCAGTACTACGCATGTCTCTTCTATGCACATGCATTTGCGATCATAAGAATTTTTGAAGGGAATGGTTAAACTAGACCCAGTCAAATGAAATGAAGAAGATGAAGTGACCAAAAAATATATTAGGTTAGTTTCAAAGGTACATGTATCTTTATTGTATCCAGGCAAAGATGTTTGAATGATTATAATCACTCCTGTTTTTGTTCTTTTACTTTTCTTTCGTACACAAGCACAAGATTGCTACAGAAAATACATTCTCTCCTTCAATGAACTGACATATTGTGTAGCCTTATTAGAGAATACTTTTCATTTTCCTTGCATTGAAAATGTAACCAGAATCAAAATGATCCATTCATACTGAAGAAAAGGTAGAGATGCATGAGTTCGTAGGAAACAAATACACAAACAAAAGGCATCCATAATTCAGGCTGGATCATCATGTTCCCACAAGTTCCATGTAAGTGGAATCCAATCAGGACACAAGAAATAGTAACTGCAGCAATGTAGGATTATGATACCATTAGCAATTGTATGTCATCTTAACTCAACATGGCATGATAAAGTCTGCTCTGTCACATACAAACACAAAAACATACAGACATGATGACACCATCTGATGTTGAAATTATGTAACTACTGTACTCAACTGGGAAATTCAAAGTGTGAATTGGAAAGCAAGCTATAGGTGCACCAACTGCCTGCATACACCAGAATCTGTGTATGTCTGCAAAAAGCCCACTTTTTATAACTCTGTACTTGCATGTTATTACTTCTTAACAACAATGGTACACTAAAGTAGAAATTATCTCTAATCTCTTCATACAAAATTAGTCAAACTTTGGAGATATTTCTCAACCACTTTTGTTGGGTTTTCAGTGATGTCACAAAAAGCATTGCAGTAGCACATCACAAATAGTACAAATGGGTTTGTCTTCTACAAGAACTTAATCTCTGTCCTTTTTTAGATTAAAAAATGCAACCATGATATAATTTACCATTTGCAGATTAAACAAAAACCAGCATTAGTGCTTTAAAAGAGTTCTAAAATGTGTTATGGATAGAAACAACCACTGTAAAAATTTGAACCCATATAATCAATGTTAACTATTGTTAAATATACAAAATGTGAACAATAGTTATAATAAAAATGTTTCCAGACTAAACCATCTACAGTTATGGTTTATTGAGAAAAAATACTGGTATCTCCTAATATTTTAGGCTTTACTGCAAAAATTTTATATGGTAGGATGATTTGTGATACAACAGACCTATACATATGCATCAAATGTGATATCTTGAACATTTTTTAAATCACTGCTCCCAAAGGTAAACTGGACCTTTAAAAGGTTTTCGTGTTGTTTTTTCAAGCATAACCACAACAGAGAGTTTTATGGCCAAGGCACAGAGGCAATAGAGAAGTGTCGATATTCATAAATTGTCCAATGTCTTCTACTATTCTCCTTGACATAAACCATAGTGAGAGAGGCTCACTTGCCACTTTGCAGTCATAGAAAATGCAGTGGAAATCCCATCCATTAGACGCAGGATTCTAAAAATACCTAGAGCTGCTTTTCACAAGCGTTGTATAGGAATGCTCAACATCCCTGTTCTCTGCCCCATCCCCCTTCCTTGTGTGCCATGCTTTTACAACAGCTTTCCATTTGTGATGCTTGAAGAAGCGTGCTGGTACACACACTTGGCTTTCATTGGGAAAGTACATCTTCAATGGACTGTTTCACACTTGACTCATGGGGTCAGTTCACATGGTAAATTTATGTAGAGTGCTTGGGGGCATGGATATACTAGCTCAAAACCACAGAAAACCTCTTTCAACATCTAACAGATATTCCAGGGTTCTCTGAGGTTTGGAATATACTGAAAATCTACAGCAGGGAAAGGGCTGTGTAGATAATGTTGACATCAAATCAAACTTCTGTGTAGATTGGGAAAAATTGATAGATATCAGTTTTAAAAGATCACAATAGATCCACAATGCAGCTAAAATGCTAGCCCATTGACAATTTTTTTCAACCACATTTTTATTTTTAATTACCAAGCATATCATTTGTACAGCAGAAGAGTGCTTAAATTTTGATAAAAGAAGCAACTGCACTTTAGAAGTTGTACACAACACAGCAGAGTGTCTAGTCTCCTTATGTCATCTTATAAAATAAAAACCTTTAATATCGACTACCCTGCTGCTCCAACACCAGGAAATTTTCAATAAGGTATTTTCTATAAAAATTAATAGAGACCACATTTACACACCTTACCTATATTGACCCCATTAAAGAGATCTCGTCAAAGTAGCATGCACCACATAGCAGCCAAAACTATAGCCATACATGAGAAGTGACGATTCTTGGCAATATTTTCTTATCTATTTTCTTCATCTTGTCACAAATCTGCATATTATAGGAAAAACATTCAAATTCCCAATGCGGGAATTGAGATGCCATGATTAACCTTTTTTCAATATAGTGAACCAATTGCTACAGTTGACCTTTTTTTTTCCATCATTAAGATTGCACTAGTGGACAGCAATCCAATGGCTCAAAATGTCTGCTGTTCAAATGGTAATTTAGAGGCGGAACCAGGGAGGAGGTCAATCTTTGTAAAATGTCCCCCACAATGCTTTGTACATCAGACCTGCTGCACATTTCAGAACACAGGTTCTTATGTGCCCTCACTAAAATTCAAAGTAGCTAAATCATCAATATCTATGGGTGCCTGAGGGCAAGAACAGATAAGGGGGGAGAAGGAAGATATATTGAAATGCAAACGTGTCTGAAGCTGCGCTATTGCTGCCAAGTCTCATCAATAATGGGGGATACGATGCAAACGCTGAGAGGTATTCATGATTATCGTCCTCACACCCTATGAATGAATCATGGCCTCCACCACACTCCCTCCATTACCACCTTGTGACCTGCAGATTGTTTGTGAAATAGTTCAGCGTACAGTAGGCATGGTATCTGTTTGCTTGTCTCCTGCAATTTACAATACTTTGAATTGATTATGCACCCACCTGATACCCACTGGTCATAAGTTTAAATGGTTAATTGCCAGTAGCTTAAATTATAAAATCATATATGATAACTATCATATTCTTTTCTGAATACAAATAACTGCTGACATTAACAATCAATGTCTACAGGTACATCTGATACAAGTGACATATTACTGATATTAGAGTATATTTCTAAAGGTAAAATTGTATCACATGTTGCATTGTACTTAAAGAAAATGATAATAAAGTTATCAACCAATAAAGTCACACTTCAATCGATGTTAAGATTGATGGCCATATACAGAATGAGTTGAAGAAAGAGTAGATGTTTCTAAAAAATCAGACAGAATGTAAGAAAGATACAGAATTTTGAATTTGAATGCCTTTTCACCAAACAGTGACATTAGTCGCAAAATCTTTGAAGGTTTCCTTGGCAGGAAGGCTTCACAGTGTACCACATATTCTTTCTTGGGTATGTATGTGGCCCTGGAAAGGGCCTACCCACTCCCAACGTTTTGGCAAGCATGTTCTTGCTGTCTTCAAGCTAAAACTCTCTTGCAAACGGCAAGAACTTGGACTTTATCTTCACTTCAAAACATCATTTACATATATCACATTAAAAGATGATAATATTAGGACTATTAACTTGTGAATCAGGAGGGCAAGGAGTTCTCTGTGTGCTGTTAAGGGATTGTTGGGGTAGCGCTCATTTCATTATCATGTCTCATCCAACTCATGATGAAGATTCGATCTCCTGTGCATACTCTGACAACATTGTCAAATCAAGCTAAACTCAAATAATATCACATTGACTGTCTGTAGCAGGTGGTATTTTCAACGGGTGCTGTTCGTTATTCCGAAGGTTCACTATTCCGAAGGTTCGTTATTCTGAAGGTTCGTTAATCCGAAACACACAAATTCCCTATACCTAGAGGTTCGTTATTCCGAAAATGAAAAAGGATTTGTTAATCCGAATATATGTGGCGTTATTCCGAAGGTTCGTTATTCCGGAGATTCTTAATCCAAAAATGAAATTTGGAATAACGAACCTTCGGAATAGCAAATCTTCGGACTAAAGAGCCTTCGGAATAACGAACCTTCGGAATAACGAGCTGTAACCATTTTCAACTACGTTCTGTCAATATCTCCCCTTTGGTTTGGAAAGCTCTCCCTCCCCCCTCCCCCCTCCCCCCTCCCCCCTCCCCCCTCCCCCCTCCCCCCTCCCCCCCCCCCTCCCCCCTCCCCCTCCCCCCTCCCCCCTCCCCCTCCCCCCTCCCCCCTCCCCCCTCCCCCCCCCAAAAAAAGAAAATGTATATACATCCACAGTGTATCAATGGGGAGACATTTTGGCAAATTTCAGTGAATGAATTTATCATTTACAACACTTGCATTATGCATAAGTTGTCATTACTACACTCCATACCCAGGGACCCATATAGTGCGTGATGACTTGATTAATGCAACTCTAGTTTGTATCTTGTGATGGGGAAAGATTCGCCATTATTTACCACCATTGCCCTTACAGAAAAACATCAATCATTCAGCAATATTTAGGAGATTAAGTGGGCCCAGAGGATGGGATGTGATGTGTGCTAATGGACTTTTTTGGAAAACAACACTGAAGTAACATGATCTACAATTACCAGTATGTGATGACAAGGTGACTTTCACTCAGTATGTATGGGTTTTACCAGAAGATGTTTAAATACTTTGGCTGTTGTTGGGGCTTATAAATAATCTTTTATACAGAGTGACTCCTACACTCAATCCAATTATACATACTTACACCCATACTGTAATTACATCCATAAACAAGGAAATTGTTTTGTAACACCTCACAATGTCTCATGACAAGTCTACGATGGACTTGGAGTAAGTCTTCTTACTCTAGTTCCATCTCTGATGAAATAAAAATGAGCAACTCATATCCTTCATTACTCAACTAAAAATTTAATTATTGATGCTGGATACTATAAAGCACAATTTAGCCATACACTATACTCTGCATTGGTACAAATAAAAACAATAAAAAAAATGTATAGGAATATGGTATGTGTATGTGTGTGTGTGTGTGTGTATGTGTGTATAACTACTATCATCTAAGAAACATTTTCATCTTAAGTGCTATATAAATTTTCCATGTTATTTTTTTTTTTATTGATAGCTCAATATCTGGAAACTACAGCTTCAAGACAACAAAAATCTTCAAGCCAGCTAGTCATTGCTATGATAGCAAAATCAAACTCAGTGCTTCATTGTATCATTCTGAAAAGTACCCTCCATCATGGTGAGGTATCTGAACTTTTTGATTTATATATTATTCTGTTCTCTTCAATCATAACTTATAGTCAAAGCAGGGTTGTGTTTACTACTGAGTACTTAGCAGAAACCTACATAGTACTATATTTGTGTGTTTGTTTGATTTTTTAACCATTTGTCAAACAGAGACCAACTCATGTTTCTAATCCTGGTACACAGGCAAATATTAAAATGAGAAACACACACATGCACACACACCTTAGGAAGATCATAAATGCAAAGTTGACCCAACTGACAGCTTAATGTATTTTTACTTAAATAGATCTCATGACATCTGATATCGAAAAAAAAAATGGGTTTACATATATTACAGTATAAAGCTCGTTAGCACACAAACTGTACATGTACATCTCCATATATACAGTCATGTTTAATTAGGAAATATTCAGATTTTTTTTTTGTGTGTAAATTATTTCCCAACATTTCAATGGGCTTTCAAGAAGACATTGAAGGCACTGGTCTCATCACACTGTGTGGATCCCTTTAAACTAGTGTTGTTTTCAGATATAGGTGCATCTTGCCTCCATTGGGAATGACTACTAAGAGGATGGAAATTTGTCTTGGCATGAGAAACAAAGTAGCAGCCAAGAGCATTCCCTCCCAAGATACCACACAATACATGGATAGCAAGAGGTGACTTGCTTGTTCAGGTAATTTACACCCTTCAAAGCTGTCTTTGTTTATTTCTACATGCACTTCTTTTCTCTTCCTTTCTCTCTCCATCTGTCTTTCTGTCCTTCTTTCTGACTCTCCCTTTCCCTTTCTCTCACACAGCAAAAATGTCAATCAACTATCATTTCAAGAAAAAATGTTTGCTACTACTCTGCTTATAACATGTACCCTGGTCAAATATGTTTCAAAGAAGCTCTGTGGTGATGCAGCAAATTCTTGCTCTGCCCTCATCAATGCGCCACTTTCTTCCCATGTATCAGCATAGAAAAACTGAACTTTTCTACTTTCCATGCATGACAATCAGACATTATATACATATATATAATGCTTTTGTGATGTATACAAGTTCTTTTTCTTTCTGCAATCCTTATTCACAACACATTGGTAAGCCTATATATATATGAAAGATTGCTTTCATTCTCACACATGCTCCCTTTGACCTGCCGCAACTCTTTTTTTATGGTTCTAATAGCATGATTTCAAAAGGCATCCACATATAGCACCACATAAGCATATTGATGTGATTTTTAAAGACCTATGATTCCCACAGTTTTTGTTACTAGTCTGATTACATGAAATGTTCGTTTATGGGCAATTTTCTTTTTGTGCAAACTTCTTTGCTTTTCAGGCCTTTGTACTATTTTGTTAATTAGCTGGGATGTAATTTCTATAATTTCAGAAATATAAGCATCCAAGTTCTTTCCTTTGTGAAAAAAAAAAATCATACCTCATAAATCATAAAAACACTTCATGTAGATACTCCATGATTTTGAAACTATTTTAGTACTGGTAGGTCTTTTTTTAATAAAGTTGTTTGGAAGACACTGGAATCAACCAAGGGTATGTGACTTTCTTTCCATTGTTTTATCTGATTGTATGTGAAATTACTCAAAGTTTGATGTTAACAAGGTGCTTCGACTGAGAGGATTATGAGAGTCCTTATCACTGTCATCATCCAAGCTTTCTCATTTATTAATATCCATATATTCCTTGTCTATATAATCTGATATATTTTGTAACAAAGATAAAAAGTTAGATAATTGCTGTCATCCTTCTTGATAGTAAACATGGACATGAGATGGTACAACACCATATACAATCCCAAAGACACATTTTTTCCCCTCTGCCTTCTGTTTTCTTTCCCTTATCCATCCCACTTAAAGAGAGATCATGTTTATCGGTTTACTCCGATCACTTTCCTCTTCTGCTGTTTTCATTTTGAATTCTTCTCTGAATCTATCCTCTGGGAATGCTCCACTTGCATAGCATCATTCTTCTAACAGCAACTTAATCTATCTTCATGCCTACGGCCCTTCAGGATGATTGCAGCAAACAGGTAACTTGGACCCTTGTAGTCTCCTTTGCCCCCCCCCCCCCCCCCCCAAACCAGCAGTTGACATCAATCATTCTGGGTATCACTTTGGTTGGAATTTATCTTTCCTGCAATAATGTGTGGTCAGTTCACTGCTGCCACCTTGCAAATAAATCTCACGAGTGCTTTTATTTCCACAAATGTTCGCTACTGAATATTTTTTTTTTCAATTTAAGTTATATGTGTTGCCTGTTTTGTACTTGTGACTTAGTGGTTAAAGGGATCGTTTAGTTTTGGTGAGACCTAATTTCAGGTTTCTAACATTTTTTGGTGAGATAATGAGAAACCTTTTACAAAATATGAAAGAGCATGTAATTCCATGAGGAATTCAACATTTATTCGATGAAAATTGGTTTTGAAATGGCTGAGATATCCAAAACAGCGCGATTCTTACCCGGCCGAGCGCGAAAAGTTACTTGCGCAAAAATATCCACTTTTACAGTATGTCATTGAACCCCTCCTCTGAATCTCCATTTCACCCCATTTTCTCAATTGACATTATTCTAATTTACGTGAAGGTCTCATTGAGTTGCTGAAATTGCATCGATTCTCTTTCATATGATATTTCTCCCACATTTCTGAGTATGAAAGACTTGTAGCATTCACTACAGGCTCATGATTAGGGAAATTCCCACAGGCCAATCAAGGGAAAACCCCTCCCCTGTCTTCACTCTAGTCTGCTTCAATAACCACAGTTTGCTGTTCACCGACTCTTTTCTTGCAGAATATACAAATCCTTTGTCAATATGTCACTTTGTTTTGTTTTGTTTTGTTTTGTTTTGTTTTGTTTTGTTTTGTTTTGTTTTGTTTTGTTTTGTTTTGTTTTGTTTTGGGGGCATCATTTTTTTCCTCTCTCCCTCTCTCTAAGAGTATCGCATCTACCTCACTTTTTCCATGCAAATGAGGTCATTTCGAATTCCTACTCCGGAGGCCCTTATCTGCTGATCTCTATTCCACTTGACAACATGATTCCATCTTCTTTCCAGTAGAACAGAGTCCACCCTTGTCTAGGCACACATTATTCAACCAAGGGGAGGCAAACATTGTGCCTATCCTTACAGCCCAGCATGCCATTGCTCAGAAATTCACTGCTAAGATATTCATCGCTACCCTCCCCCTAACCCCCTTATGAATGCCCCGCTGTGTTTTCTGACCCAGGTCTCCTGCCTCACCCTGATGTATTCGGAGAATACCTAAATGCCCCCTTCCTTCAGCAGGCTACTTGCCATCTCCAACGCCAACCTGAAAATACAAAGCATCCATCTTGCAGACACATAGTCTTTGCAGACGGTCTTTTCATGCCCATTTGCACTTTTCAGAACAGAAATTTAGTTCAATGTGACTGGGCAGGTTTCTTTTCAGGACTGACAAATTTTCCCAAAATGGAGAGAAACAATTTGATAATGTTGAGCACCTTATCAACATATTCTGTAAATCATGTATACTTCATGCCAAAGACATATTTTTAACTGAAATTTAGGATGATGATACCAGTTGAAAATTGTAACCATAAAGGAAGTTTCTTGTCCATACCTTAGATATGTTTAACCATCATCGAATGCCATCTTCAAAATGATCAGGAAAGACAGACGTAAGTTTGTTTTTTTTTTCTCTCTCTCCTACAAGTGTCCCCAAATTACATGAGGGCTTGAGACAGTAGTCGAGTCCTTCTGATATATCATCTCATCTCATTCAGCAGCCTACACATATTTTCTATACACATATTCCCTGGGTGGACAAACCATACCGTGCACTAAATCATCACTGCAGTCAGTATGCTTGGACAATGTTCAATTAGTCAAATTTCAGCAGTACCATCTGCACCACAGGAGTATCTCTTCCATTATACAGACATTCACTGGCACAGTAAACATTTAGATTTAAATGCAGTGTTTTGCATGCACATTAAACTATAGTCTATAGCATTTAATGTAAATATATAGCACAGATCAAATGGTAAACTCAATAGATTTCTATTTCACATATTATCTTCTGGTTCTCATTTGACAACATACTCAGTTGAGAATCATTTGGAAATAACATATGAACACTGCTCTAGGTGGAATTCATATGGATTAATTGTCCAGAAATCAAGTGAAATGGTCACAAAGTCATGTCTGACTCTGGGTGGTTTTTTTTTTCACAGATTCATTTTCTTTTTTTATATTCTGGCTAATAGTTTCAAATGTGATTCTACAATATCAAATCTAAGTACCAGTATGTAAAGATACATCTCAAAATGTCCATTCAAAACAGGTGGTAAAAATCTTGTAAGATTTTGCACACAACCATTTTGTTGCTTGGGCTGAAGCATGTTACTTGTGAAATATAGGTAAAATATAATCTCTCTGCCTATGCCAACAATGTGCTTGATGCTACACATTACCCTGGAATCATCAGAAATTCATTCTCATCCAACACTATAAGACAAGCACAAATCAAGATCAACACTTCAGCTATGGGTCAGAGTATGGCTATTTGAAGTGATATCAGTATTAAAGTCAACTGGCACTGACTGAACACAGGTTAAAGGTCCTGTTTACCTTTGGGAGCAGTGATTTAAAAAATGTTCAAGATATCACTTTTGATGCATATGTGTAGGTCATTTGTATCACAAAACATCCTACCATACAAGATTTTTGCAATAAAGCCTAAAATATAAGGAGATATCACTATTTTTCTCATTAAACCATAACTGTAGACAGTTTAGTCTGGAAACACTTTTATTATAACTATTGTTCACATTTTGTATATCTAACAATACTTGACATCGATCATACTGATTCAAAATTTTACATTGGTTGTTTCTATCCCTAACTCACATTTTAGAACTATTTTGAAGCACTAATGCTGGGTTTTTGTTTCATCTGCAAATGGTAAATTATGCCTTTAAGTTGCAGAGATCATTGCATCAACTTTAAATTTTTGGCAACAGTAAACTGTGATTTCACTTTTGCAAGGATTATACTGGCCGGAAAAAAATATGAAGGGTACGGTCACAATCACTGTCAAAACAATGAATGCAAACGCCCACTCTTTGCTTGTAAGTGTAAGGCTATGCTGCCACCATCAACATGCCTCCCCATGCTCGCACTGAATAATCATAGGGTAATCATTGCTCAAATCAATGGCCCCTGTCTATGTAAAAATTTTGGTTTGTTTTTCTGCCTTCTTGAAAATTTTCAGCACAGCCATGCGGCCAACGTTTGTCTCTATGTTCATCACTGCAGGTGGGTTTCTGTGTGCAGTTTATCTTGATCTGATATTTAGACCTTCCAAAAATGACTTATGGTCACAAAGATATGATCAATAACTTGACTTCATTTAAAAAGGGTGGAATAAAATGGTGTCTAGATGATATAAGGCACAACTGGACACAATAAAAAGCTAAACCATACTGTTGATTGCCATGAGAAATGATTATGGATGTTTTCATATGAATTGGCAATGTCAATATTGAGATAATTGACTGGGAAAATTGGTAAAATAGAATAAAGAGAAAGAGATTCTGACAATTGCACATTAGGTGATATGCCATACCTACAGCATGTCACCTAATAATAGCTTATTCATAGAAATGTGGCTACAAGTTAATAATTCAATGCAATGGTCTACAAAGGCTTGAGATAAGGCTAGAAAGAGGTGGGTCTTACCCAATGCCCTTCAGCTCCCTTCAAGCTGCTGAAGATGAGTTTGAGTTCCTTCACTGAGATGCTGTAGATGGCTAGCACACCAATAATCTCCACCAGCAGGTCTGTGGAAGGAAAAAGGTGTCAATTAACCCTGTTCTTACATCAGTAAGCCATATTGGACAATATGGTTAATAGTATTCCAATGATATCTCATTATCAAGTACAAGGAAGTACAGACATTACATGGAATGTGTGTGATATCAGACAAGTATAAAGAATATGCCACTCTACAACTGCTAACTTTACTACTGACAAACATCAATGGTATTTTGAGGTATTGGTTATGAAAAGTCCCATTCAGATGGCTTCCTGTGGGTGCTGCAGAGTAGTGCTCCAGGTTATGTGACTGGTCATCACTATTACAACCAGTTATAACTATTACAACCAGTGTATATGTCAACTTGTTTAATTGTTTGCTCCAGAGAAACACTTATTCATATCTTTGTAAAGAGCACAGAAATGATCTTATGTTCCTGAAATATTCTCTCATCTCCAGACAGAAGTTTTCATATCATATAATTTTTTCTTATTAAAAAAAAAACAACTTTAAAAACAACAACAACAACAAATCAAAGAGCAAAGAGCATAAGAATAATTTCGGGATTAGCCAGAAAGAGGTGAGCTGACAATTATGAGAATCACTTGCTGGCACACCATTTCTGAACAATGGTTACTCACATGTACACACACACAAACACACACAAACACATGCTGGTCCAATATACACATATTAGTGTTGGTGTTGATATGAATTGCATATGGCCTTCAGCATATATCAGCATATAGTATTTCAATCCAATCTACTAAGTCTATGAATCAAGAATGTATAAATTCTACAAACTCACAATTTAAATCTATTGGGTGCTGTTGGTTTTTTCTTACTCAAAATATAGGTCTATATATTTCTCAAAGCTTACCCTAGCACTTGAGACTGCCAAAATTTTTAATTTTTACTTGATATGAAAGCAACTAATTGAATCAGTTTTGAGAATTTGGAGGATGACTTTGATTTCTAATATACTCGACTTCACTATTTCCCCCTTTTAAGTGGATACAATGTGAATCTTTATTATCCCTATTCTTAAAATTCAACACGTTCAACATGCCAGTGAGAGCATCTTACAATCTGAAGTGGGATAAAGCAAATACAATTCCCCTTTGACATTCCCACAGCACTAACGATCAGATATGATTAAGCCAGTCATTCACCCACTATTGCATGACAAGGAGAAATAGCAAATGGAGGGCTGTCTGAGACTGCCCTAGAGCAGTGATTTACACCAAGTGGGCCTTTAATCAAGTCATGACACAGGGTGACACCTATCAATCATGGCAGAACAAAGCCAGAATGCCAAGGAATGGCTAGGGATTTTCAATTCTCCTCCTGGAATTACTCAGTTATTCAATCACCCTGAGCTATAATCTAATCAAGCTGCATTATTACCTATGTAGCTTTCCATTCCTGCGGTGAATAAATCAAGGAATTGATGGCAAATAATGAGAACTGGATTCCCAATATGCAGTTTAATTGCATTCATAGAACACTTAAAGGAGATGGCTAGTAACTGATCAGTGGGAATTAGTGGAAATGCTGGGGGATGATTGTTCTAATCCTTGCGTTATTCATTTAAGAGTACATTATACATCTATTGTTATGTGAAAATTATTTGCTTCAGAATGGTCTCATATTCAAGCAAAGTGCAGTTTAATATTTCCAGGTTAGCATGCCTGTACAGTGATGGGGCATTAAACTGCACATTACTACTTGAATAAGAGACCGTTCTGAAGCAACTAATTTTCACACAACGATAGTAATTATGATGTACTCTTAAATGAATCCCACAATAATTGGAACAATCATCTCTCAGCATTCCTACTGGTTCCCACTAATCAGTTACTAGCCATCCCCTTTAAAGGAGGGGTTTGGGTGATTCTAAGCTATTATCACTTGAAAGTGCAATATTTCGGGGCCTATATCACCTATGTCCCAATAAAAAACAAAAACAAAAACATCAAAATCCTTCACTATTACTTTATGCAAAGAATAAGGAAACAGTTTCAATCTGTCACAAATAGGGTCTCTCCCAGAACACTGCATGTCAATGTTTTCTTGTTGTTGTTTGTTTGTTTGTTTGGTTTTTTTTTTGCCAAGACTAGCTGACTCATCTAATGGTTGCTGAATTATCACTCCCAAAATGCAATATTGTTATGTGTCTATCACACACACACACACACACACACACATCCATTTTAAGCTACAACTGATCTATTTCTATAAAGATGGCACATCTTTTCCACACACACAAAAAAAGATTAAATTATACTGTACCAGATATTAATGTACTAAGAAAACTTGTTCAGTGTTATACATAATAATCTCAGAATGCAATGAATCTTTAAATTGAAGAAAATGTTTGCCCTCTCCTTTTTGCTTCACTAGCTTTACAAGGTCTCATGATTTCATGTAAAGCCTACCCCTGTATACATACTTAAGTACACTGTCAGTCCTGATCAAATTTGATTTCAAAATAAGTAGTTAAAGTTAACATATTGTATAGCAAAAATTTAATAAAACTAGACATAAATACAAACGTTGTGGAATTTAAAAGGTACTTCGAGCATTACAAAACAATAATATTCTTCATACCTTATATGATGCAAATTAAGAAGAGAACATGACAACTCTAACTTTAACTGGTACACAAAACAATATCAGGAATGCAATCTTATAATGGTAATACCAGTCCCTAGAATTAATACCATGGACAAGGCCTGTGTCAGGTGGATTATGAAACAGCATCCAGAAGAATATTTCAAACTCAGGTAGATAGTTTTCTTTCTTTACAATGTTCTCTACTTCAGCTTTCCTATCTTAATCTTTCAGATTCTGCTTTGCTATAGACAGCAATTTGAGCCCCTCTCCCTAACCAACAAAACCGAAAGTGCATATAGAAATAGAAACTGTTTTTTCTTTTCTTTTTTCTCTTTTCTTTTCTTCTACTGGTGTCATCTCAAAATATTCTCAGACAGACTTTTATGGCATTTTCCATAAGTCTCAAATTTCATGAAGGCAAGTTGCTTCGGGATTTCACTTACATATAATAAATGTAGAATTATGGCAAGAAAATTAAATTATCAATGCCCACATGGCCTAGGGTAAATGCTCAACATTATGTGGCAGAATGGATGCAAGTTGAATAAACAGCACGCACATCACAGACATTGCATTCTCCAATTTGGGGGATTAGGAGATAATTTCATATTTTGTTGCATGATAAAATTCTATTAGTGAAGCGATTCTAAGAGAGTCTCATATACACATTGCTACGAGCAAATATGCTGTTCCCCTCTTTTTGATACACGCTTTATCAGTAGTTTGATAGCTGAACAAGTTGATATCCACTTCAATACCTTGCTATAATATCATTTCAACATCCCAAAGGAGATTCTTGTAGTCATATACGATATGTGAAAATCCTCTGAAAACTTCCATTTCACCACATGTCATGTAGTTTATCACTACGCTGATGAAAAGAGAAGAAGAAATATAGCACTGGTTACAATCACGAAAATCATATCATGGCCAACTTCGGGAAGTTTAAATCAAATCTTATTTTTGTAGTGTACTGTTGAGCACAAAATTATTTTCTGCTGAATAAAGAAAAAACACTTTAATATAAACATACATCATGATCAATATCATTAGAAATCCTCCTGCCAACTCTTGATAAAATTTAAAAATGATGCAAATTACCAGCCTCTGGGCACACAGCCAAATAAATGCATCAATGGCATGTACTTCAAATTATAATGCACAGCAACAAATCATAAAGCTACTTTGATGTAGCAAAACTGTTTTCTTTTCATGTATGCGCTTGCATTTTACCTTTTGTATGAGGGCCTGTACGAGCTCGACTCTAGTACACACCATGCAACATTTCTTCTGCACCTTTTTGTCTATATGTCATTATTTTTCTTTCCGTATAAATTTTCCAAACATTTTGATATTGAATTAATGGGAGTCAGGCATATTGGTTGAGGTGTCACACAGGTGTCATATAGTGATCTATCACACATCCATCAAAACCTACATTCGGACATTTGCTTGTGTTATCCTGATGCAAAGCAATGCTTATTTGCATAAATACCATTTCGATTCATTATGAACACTTTCCTTTATATACACGTATATACACATATAGGCACCTATATGTGATACATTTGATTGGTAAAACAAAATAAATTTGATCAAACAATAAAAAATATAGGAAATAAGGAAAAACAGAAGAAAAATGGAAATACATGTGAATTGGAAATAAAATGTTTCAAAATATGCTACGATAACTTTTTATTCACATAATGCAAAAGACAAAATTATCAAAAAGAAATTTTGCAAGAAATGCATCATGACTTTACTTCTTGATGTTATTCCACATGTTGGGCCATTTGTGAGATCGGTAAGGGGTCTGGGGCCACAGGAGCTCACAAATACTCCCAAATACCCCTACCTATTTAGGATTAAAGGAAACCAACATCTGAATATAAATGTGGATTGAGTGAAAGCACCAATATAAGAACAAATCAGTGAAAGTTTGAGGAAAATCGGACAAGCAATTAATATTTATGAATTTTTGAAGTTCTGGTCTAGTTCCTAGATAAGAAGACATGGCATCATTATGGACAACAATATAAACAAAATATAAGGAGATTTTGACAAAATTTTACTTTTCATGAAAGGTACACATTCTATTGACTTGTTACTGACATATGTCAAGGGTAATATTATTCCCCTGGTTTCTGAAAGAAGTAAAATGCTCTTTCATCATTCATTATTATATTGTCCAAATGATATCATGAAGCGTAGTAGTCTCCTTATCAAGCAATGAAGGCACTAACACTTTAAAAAAATCGTAACTTATGAATCGATTGTATGATTTTCCTCAAACTTTCACTGATGTGTTACTACTAATGTTGCTGCTTTTACTCAATCCACATAAATTAATTGGGATTTGGTTTCCTTTAATCCAATTTGTTCATCTAAAGTTTGATGCAAAAAACGAAGTACTTCAACAGGTGCAATTAAAATCTAGAATGAACTATAGACCTGGTTACTGTATAAGCTGTTATTTTCATAAGAGTTTAATTCTCGCAAATTTTGCAAATCACTGTTTGACCGCTAATCTAATAACAACACAAGAAAATATCTTGAACTGACATGCACTAGTGCTCTTATGATAGCCTCAGTATCAAAATCACTAAAACAACATCTAGCTAATCAGTCTGTTACCTCCTCATTTGTGAAAATATCTATACATGAAAATAACAGCTTATACAGTATACTCTCTCACATGCAGTTTGACACTCCAGTTTTTAATTTCTTATGAAAACTGCAAGATCACAAACAAATAGGTATTGCATTCAACAGCACATTCCATTATGGGTAAGTAGATTGTCAGCAGTCAATCGTTCCTACAAAATGAAGAGGCTGAGAAAGATGTAGGACCTTTCACTTTATCTGCCATCTCAGAAAACTTCTCCAAAAAGTCAGACCAAAGTGTAACCTGATCATCTTCTGCAAATTGAACAGATTACCGTGGAACCAACCAGGCATCCATAAGCGAAGAAGAAGAAGAAGACAAACATAGGGGAACAGGAGATATGCATAAACCACAGAATTCAAAAGGAAAGAGAGAGAGAGAGAGAGAGAGAGAGAGAGAAAGAAAGAGGGAGTGAAAAAAAGAGAGGGGTGCACAATGTTGAAGATAGATCCACATAAGATGGACAATCTGACCGCAAAATACACCATACATCTTCATGATGCTACTTAATACACAAAAGGGCAAGAACTATGATACTAACAGGGCCTGAATTCAGGCTTTTGCCAGAAAACTGACATCCCCGTCAAAAGACAATGGGAATGAGCTTTATTTCAACCATGCATTCTGTACAAAATATCACAGTGGGTTAAACCAGTTGCTAGGCAAACACAAATTTGTGTTTTGATTTTTAGCGAGGCATATCATAGTTCCATCTGTCTTTTTAGCAGCACATCAATTTTGATCTTGAATATCAGATTAAACAAAATAGCAACAACAACAACAACAACAACAAAACAGCACCACCTGCCTAATGAACGTTCACCGGTGAGGATTTCATATGAGACCATCATACTATGCAAAACATACTATTTTGATGGTCTGCTAGTCTGTTTGTGCAGTCAGTTTATTTTTATTTTTTGTTTCTCACTGCCCCATTTAAGTGTGATGGTAATAATGATAACGTTTATTACAGTACACATACAACTGGCAGCATTTCAAGTTGCTGGCAGAAAGACGTCATGCAGAAATAGAGCTACCCATTACATAGTAGCTCTGTATTGTACTGGTTCTGAAAAGAGAAATTCATAAGGTGTGACTTCAAATAATTACAGAAATTTGTCTCTTTCAAATGAAGTAAATTAAAGTTACAGGAGAGGTCCATTCACACAATCCGGAAAACGATTGGGTTTTTTGTGTGATTGCTGAAATGCAAAGAAAAACTAGAAATGTCGCTATGGCGACTGATGCCTCCGCATAATGCATGATTCTCCCAATAGGCATATAGTACAATGTCTTCACAATGTGTGATCCATGACATTTTCACATAACTGGCAAAATACTGAAATGACAGGTTTGTCAGAAATGTCTTGAACTGGGTTTGCCATAATTTTCTAAGAGTGCAGGTATACATATTTGGGGAATTTTGGGGAAGTTTATGCATTGAGTAATTTCAAAGGTATGAAGAAAGAGTGTGATAACGGTACAAAATAATTTTTTTTTTGGGGGGGGGGCATTGAAACCTGGCCTTTGACCCTTAACCTTTGACCTTTGACCTTCTGGCTGGAAATTTCCTGGAGAATCTCCATTAGGTAATGCATGTACTAAGTTTTGAAACTAATAATGCAAGCATTGCATATACTAGTATATGAGGGAAATAGTAAAATTTTGAGGAGTTGACCTTGACCTTTGACTCCTGACTATTGACCCCTAAATTCCCTAGAGAATCCCTGCCAGACAGTACATGCATATGTACCAAGTTACATGAAAATACATTGAACCATTTGCAAGAAAAGTGATATTGCAACATTTTCCCCTCACCTTTGACCTTTTCACCTTTGACCTTATGACAAGAAACTCTCTCTGGAGAATCTTTATGCAGTAGTACATGGCCACACCAAGTTTCAAGAAAATACCTTTGGGCATTGCATAGATATGGGGGAAATTGCAACATTTGTAGCATTTGACCTTGACCTTTTGACCTTTGACCTCTTGCCAATGTCACAAAAATCTACTCAACTAATTGTCCCATCATACATCATCCTTGGACCAAGTTTAGTGAAAGCTGCTTCATCCAGTTTTGAGTTATCACGTAAACAGATGAATTTTAGGATTTGACCTTGATCTTTGACCTTTGACCTTTGACCTCTGTCCGATTTCACTGAAAAACTAATCAAGTAATTGTCCCATCATACATCATCCTCCAACAAAGTTTGGTGAAATTTGCTCCATCCAGTCTTGAGTTATCGCGTAAACGGATACAATTTCATGATTTGACCTTGACCTTTGACCTTTGACCTTTAGCCGATTTCACCCAAAATCTAATCAACTAATTGCCCCATCATACTTCATACTTGGACCAAGTTTGGTAAAATTCCAGTAAATATTACTCAAGTTATCGCGTAAACGAAAGCGGACGGACGGACGGACGGACAACCCGAAAACATAATGCCTCCGGCACCACTTCGTGGCGGAGGCATAAAAACCAATAATTCCTACCAGTGGACGCAGAAAAGAAAAGAAAAATCACTATCATTATTGGCATAGGAATGCAGAAATCAGAAAAATATTACAGATGTACAGGTTCCATGCCCAGCCCACACCATCGTAGCATGCATTAATTGACATACATACCTGCAATCATCTCATCACTGCTTGGCAACCTCTCCACCAGCTTCTCAATGATAGACACCTCCGAGCAAGCCTGCAGATTGAGGTAGCTCTTACGCAAGATGGCCACAAACATGCTCAGGATCTCCGCCTGCAGGATTGAAGAGAGAAAAGAAAGAGAGGGAGAGAGAGAGAGTGAGGGATGTGGGTTTCATTCTTCAAAGGTCATGGCATGACCGTTTCTACTGGCAAAATATCTGTGTACATTAGGCCCATTCACACACATTCAAAAAAAAAATTGCAAAAAGAAAATCAATTTTTGAAACAAAATGTGGAACTGATAATTATTGGCCATCTTGATTTTCTAAACCCTCTCGATGCATTGCCTAGTGTAGTGCGAATCATGGAGTTACAGGTGCACACATATTTATTGGAGCATGATACATTTCAATCATAAGAAATGAAATGACCACATGCATGTGCTTATCTGCCATTGTCGACCCATTGAAACACATTCTCATAAATGGTACTGAGGGATGATGTTTCAAAGGTCAACACGTGACATGTGACCTTTCATTATAAAACTCACAATGTTGCCTTTTCACAGTTGGGTCAGATTCTAAATGAAGGCATTCTCAGCACTCAACTTGTAACCCCTTAAGCAGCTGCCTAATACTCAGTTTCAAGAAACTTGATTAAGCTTACTCAACTCTTGCTGGAGCTATCCAGAATGAATATCAACAGTCCTTTAGCAGACTTTCACATGGCCCCACAACCTCTTTTCACACATACACATCTCACCATGCAAACCCACACATTCAATCAACATAAGAAATTCTTAGCTTTGAAATAAAACTTGTGTACACTCAGCCAGCCACCAGAAGTACTATTGAGGAAAAAGGTCTTTGAAGTTTCCTGAAACGCAGAGTCTCACTATTTAATAATCATGTCTAGACAATGACAGGATTTAAAAATTCATAGCAACCAGTATTAAGGAATAGTCTGGATTAATGCCATACTCATTTCACTCATTCTGTTCCTACTACAGCAAAGTTTCCTTGCTTCCGATGAATATTTGAAAAGTTTTTGTAATATTTTCATTTATTCTTCAGGTGTCTCACAGGTGAAAAAGGATGTAAAAACCATGTGTGACCATGGAATAAAATGTCAGCCAATGGTCATGCAAGCCGTTAAACCGATGACTTTGTTATTGAATGACTAATTGAGAAAATACCAAAGAAATGAAGTCAGCATTGTTGTAAACATCATTTCACGGTATACTGAGAATTGATCTCTGTAACAGTATGTGGATTGTGGGATGCAGGGTCACATTAAGTAATTATAGTTTGACTTTGTCATTACCATTTAACCCATTGAGGACAAGTCCTCAGTGTACTCGGACAGATGTCTATGGGAAATGCATGTTGTAGCAAAATCAACCCATCCTCAACCGGTTAAAGGGGAATGAAACCCCAATACTTAGGTATATGGATTGAATGAATGTAGTAATTTTAATTAAAAAAAAAAAATCTGTGAAATTTGAAGAAAATCAGGCAAACTGTCCAAAAGTAATGATTTCTTAAATTTTCAGTAAACCAGTCAATGAATCGGAAGACTGCAAAAATGTGTGATGTCACACATGGACAACAGTAAGATATAAAGAAAGTTAACAAGGAGAAATCAACATATTATCATCCCTCAAGCATAATGAAAAAGCACTTATCTTTATACCGCTTTCAGAAGGAAGGAGGAATAATACTTCCCTCAACATGTCAGTAACAAGTGGAGAGAATGTGTACTTTTTATAAGATACAAAATTTTATGGAATTTTCTTTATTTTCTTTACATTGTTGCCCATGTGTGACTTTCCGAATTGATGTCGTCTTCTTACCCAGCAATTGCAGTGCTGAAACTAAGAATTCACGATTTTTCAACAGACTGTCTGATTCATCTTATCCCTGATGTGTTCTACTAATGTTTCTGCATTCACATAATCCATATATGTGTTGGTTTCATTCCTCTTAGAATTGTTTTTTCTTATAATTTGTCGATGTGACTTTGATCTGATGGTTTTAGGAGTAGAAAAGTATTTGCGTGTTGTCACTTTTGCAATACTTCAGTTGAGCATAAGTAAGACAGATCCACACTGCAGAACATTTCACATTATGGTGTTTGACCCTCATTTCATTTCAAAATGAAGTTTGTCAATTCTCATGAGTGATTCAATTATACCTACTGGATTGTTTAACTTTATCACACTACCACTACATGTTTAACCTCTGACATCATCTTTCAATATGAATTACAAAAAGATATTAAGTAAAAAAAAAATAAAAAAGAAGTTATAGATTCTACAAGTTTCAATAGAATCACGTTTATGGTTATAATTATCATTAAGACCATCTCATTTAATACTACAATCACTACAAGAAGTTGAAAAAGTTATTGTTGCTATCAACATGCAATTGTGTTCAACAAGTTCATGAGTTCAAGAGTTCATGATATCTGTCACATGATCTTGATTTCTTTACAGTGGTGATTTCCCATTTGCCTGAACTTATTGAAAAGTTCCAGATAGGTCGAAAACCTCTGACAGCCATCCATCTACATCTGCAGCAGATGAATAGACAAACCGAGTCTGTCTCCTCCGGGCAGATTTACAGAATCACTTATAATGTGGGTTAAGAACCTCTGTCACGTATGGGAGCCCAAGGCAGTCGCACAAGCATCAGTATTGATATCAGGGGTGGAGCAATGATGGGTGCCCACATGCATGCAGTGTCAAGCTCAGTAAGTTTACGACAAACTATTCAGACTGTCTGGCCCACATCTGCCCTTTTCACAGGTCTAGAACTCATGGCGCACCTAATGGCACCGTGAATTCATTCCCATAAATACACAGTTAACAATCCCGATTACAGAGTAATGACAAGGAAATAGAGGGGCAGTCATGCATTACCATTAGAATAGGATCCACAAAAGAGATTTTATGACGCGTCAAATGCTCATACTTGCTTTATGAGAACATGTTTATCTCATTGAACTGCAGTCATACTTAAACTACTATGAAGTAGGAACTATTTCCCGATTCATTTTTATTCATCAAACTAAACAACATTATCAGTGACTATCCAAGTGAAAGTTTTAGCCAATGTGTGACATTTTTAGCCAAATTTAGTGTCCTTCATCTTTGACCTTTCACTTTTCATGCTGTCCTTATCATTTAAGAATTCTAATGTCTATTTTAATACACCCTATACCTATACCAAATAGTCAATAGACAGTGACCCTTGACTTTTGACTACTATAATTTCATGTAAATTTATGGCTGTCTATTATGTCGTACATTTTTACAATTCCAGTTGAAGTTTGGCTGGAAATTTCAGTCAAACTTTTGACCCATTACAACTTTCACATGAAAACTGTCTAGATCTTCACATCTTTCCCACCAAATAGTTTCCTTTTAAATTTCCAAGCAAAGTCAAAGCAGACAAATGACATTTTAGCAAAAGTATCCTGACCTTTGAACTTTGATCTCCAAGAACTCTACTATTTTGCTTTTGGATGTGAAGTTAGTGCATACTTCTCATGTAGCATATATGCAGGACAAGTACCATGAAAGCCCACCAATGGATTTCTCTTAAATCATCATAATGACATCTGAGGCCAACCCACAAACAAATGCACCCTATAAAAAAAAAGTAAATGACGTCACACATGAGCACTTTTCAACATTTCTGGCCCTTTTGTAGAAACTTGTCACATGACTTTTGACTCATTTTGACAAAGCTGTCCACAAATCTTACTCATTTTGTTGTTGTGCGCACTTATGTGTGTATGAATGGCCATTAAAAAGAAATCTGATTATCATTTCTACATACACAGTGGTCAATGCCATATCAATTAAGTTGTTTTGAAATGTACGCTCTGTACACCCACTATGATCCATTGCCTACTACACTTGTATATTGATATCATTTACACCTGTACATATCTGTGTACATGTTTGTGGAAAAGTTGTGAGTCTGTTTATGCTAGAAACAGGCCAATATGACCATCAGCATAGAGATTCCCTACCCACATGCTAATTTTGGACAAATACATTGGGTATCTTCCTCCACTTACCTCCTCTCCTCACTCAAAACATTTCTCAATTGTTGCCATGACAACTAAAAGCCCTAAATGTCAAAAATCACATTCAGTTCACAGGCATGAAAAGAGCGATCAACTTCGATCTTCAGAGGCAAATCCTATCTATATTGTGAAAATCTCTCTATGCAGTTTCACTGATTCTCTGCGAGTAACAGTATCAAGCCACACAAAGCTGTGGTGACGTACACATCGTATCAGTGAATCAAATTCTACCTAGTGTGTTGCGCTTCCTCTAAAAATAAGAGCATTCTCTCTATGATGCAGGCAAAACACAGAGAAAACATCTGAAGCATTTTGCAGCGTTGACAAGTCTTCTTTCACAGTTCTCAATCAATCCAATCAGCTAAACTAGGAACATCTCACTTTGATCATGTACATGTAACCCTCAGATCTGCCCCATGCATATGGATATGAGCTTTCTTGCTATCCACAGGTTTTGTGGATGAGTGAACAAAATCTTGACCTTTATCACGACCAAAACATAAAATATTATACAAGTACTGCATGATCTTGAATGCACAATACAAGATTATGCAAGACGAATATACATAAATACCCAAGGTACAGTTTTATTCACAGAGGCTGAAGGCTTGAGGTGAAAACGAATTGCACACTGACTACTTATATTTGGGGGAAAAGTATAATGTGCATATATAAATGGACTACTTCCAAAAGACAGGTATTCTTTCAGAAATCGATACAAATACATCATTACAACACATGGTAAAGGAGGGGAGATTAATTGGATTGAGTTTTGAAGGGAAAAAAAAGGTAAGAACTTTAAAACTTTATATCACCATGTTGCCAAGATAAAAGTAAAGCTATCTTCACCTCTTCTTTCTCATCCTGAACAGAATGCCTTGTCTGAACTAAATTAATAGCCAGTCTTGCTAGAGAGCAGAGGGTCATTACTTGAGACAAGGGTCAACCCACCAGTGAGAAGTACACCAATGCAAAAGGGTCTTTAAAGATTCATCCACATTTTGAATTACTGATTTCCCTACCAGCATTCGGTAACAATAGTGACAGGCAATCAGCTGAGCTCGTTATCTATCAAGAACTACACCGAATCTCATGCATGCATGTTCACACTGACAGCAGATTGGCTAATCTAGCAATTTTATGGTCCAGGTGAAGAACTGAGTAATTCAGTATAGGAGTGGTGTATAGGTTAAAGGGATGGTACAATTTTGGTGGAGATGAGAATTGGGCTTTTAACTTTTTGCGAGATACCAAGAAAACACTTATGAAATAGTACAGAGCACACCATTTTAAGAGGAATTCAAAGTTTATTTGATGAAAATCGGGTTTGGAATGACTGAAACATCCAAAAACAAAGTAAAACAAAGAGATCGTAATAAAGTGTGGGTCCCACACTTATTAGAATTGCTCTATTTTGGATGTCTCAGCCATTTCAAAACCAATTTTCATCAAATAAACGTTGAGTTCCTCATAAAATTACATGCCCTTTCATATTTCATGAGAGGTTTCTCATTATCACACCAAAAAATGTTAGAAACCTGAAATTAGGTCTCAACCAAAACTATACGATCCCTTTAAGCTTTCTACTGAGTCATGAATAACGATCAGATTCAGAGCTCAAAAAGCCCTCCCACAGATGCACTCTGCTTTGGTTTTCTTCACTGATGACTCTAAGCACTTAAGCATGAAGGCCTTTAAAAAAGACTGCTAAATAGTCAACTCTTCTTCAGTGGGCTGTATCATGATTTATTCTTTTCAACTGCTTCGCAAGAACAAGAAACTTGAGTGTAGTCTTTTTCATTTCACCTAAAAAATAAATGCAACGTTATGCTGAAAGACCAAGATCAAGAAATAGTGTCGATAATGCCCTACCACTATGCATCTGATGGTATTCATGTAATAATGTAGAAAAGGGAAAATGCATTTCATCTAAAGTAAGTCTCCATATATCAAGAAGATGATTTCAAGAACATCAATTCTCCTTTAAAGACTTTAAAGACCACACAAACTTCTATACCTAAAAGATTCTTTTTAACCCTGTAGGAATCAGGAAATAAGCAAATAAAATTCTGCCTAACTTCTAGTTATTCATTAAACTTGTGCATAGTAATGTACAGTATGTCAAAAAAAAAAATTATGATCAGATTTTTGCATTGATAACACCCAATATGATTAAACCATCTAGATGCTACTTCAGCGTCTTAAAATATCACATCTTAGCTCTATTGTGCAGAAAACCCCATTCAATTTGGTGGAGCAGTCACAGTGAGTTTGATTCTTCCAAGTTTAGCACTTGGATGCTCTTGGAACTGCATATTACTGTGTAAACACAATAGACAGAACTTGGAGGGAAGGGATTCCTGACATGCTCTACAAAATCCTCATTTCTCTTTGACCACTGAAACAAATTGAATGGGGTTTTCTGTAAGATGTGGGCAGTGAGTTATAGTTTCATACCCTGTAATTGTGTTTGGATTGATTCACTATATGTAAAGTGATCATTGCGTAGGGTACCACTGTAATTTTTTTGGGGGGACATACGGTATGTATCAATGTCACGTATCAAAACACAATAAACAATATCTTTACTTCCCCCCCCCCGAAAAAAAAACAAAATATATATATATATATAAGAAAAAAACCCAATCCACAGCAAACACACACACACACACGCACATGGCACACAGGGAGTATAAGGAACATGTTCATGCATGCTGAAATCGTCGTTGATGAATGCATGACCGTAGCAAACCAATTCAGAAACATGAGAGAAAGACCAAACTGGTAAAAGAAGATCTATGGGAGAGAAAGAAGATCGTTGAGCGTGTTTCTACTAAGCGATGAAAATTCGAGGTGATGCAAGGTGATGCGAGGTGATTCACAGTGATACGCAGTGATGCGCGGCGATGCGCCGTGACACCTCAAATTTTTCCTCAGTAGAAACAGATCGGGTAGTGGCCGATGCGTGGTGATGCGAGGTGCTCCGTCGTCCACCTTTTGAGGTGGTCGATGCGCGGTGATGCGAGAGACGATTCTCAGTAGAAACACACCGGGTAGCAAAATTCGCGGTGTACCGGAAGTCTTGAATTATTGAGAGCTTTCGCCCGTGCTTTTCAAATCGATTCATCGCACACTCCGACACTTGTGTACACATCGATCGTAGTTTCGCACACATCATGCTTTGTACCAACTCCTACTAAATACATGAGGTGGTACATGTGAATTGCGTGCATTCATCGTCTATTGTTTGCGTACCCAACAGCCTATCATACTCTGATTTTTACACTGCGTTCATTTTCCCATGATATCGTATCGTCTCGAAGTTGTAGATTCCCTAATTCGTTTTTGCTGGAATACTAACGTTAGTATGTTGAAGCCCCTAGAGAGCATTAACTGGACCCTAGACCTGCAACGATTCCTAATAACCAAGTGACAGGAAATGTTGGTGAGGGGCATTTTGAATGGAAAGACTAAACGAAATTCAGTGGCCTACCACAAAATGGCAGAGCAGAGGCAGCGTGACCCGATCTGTGACCTGAAAATACGCGACTTCAGGATTCACCGCATTTTGCACATCACCTCGCATCACCGCGTATTTTATCGCTCAGTAGAAACAGCTCGAGTGGTCGTAAAATACGAGGTGATGGGGAGACAAAATTCGCAGTGATGCGAGTTGCTCTCAGTAGAAACACGCTCAATGTATCCAACATCTCCTCCTCTCCTCCTGGATTCTGTATCCTGTTACCAAGCGCACAGGATAGCATCAACATACAGAGGTGAAGTTGATGCTCAGGACCACACACCAGTCTTGCAAGGAATCCCCCACCCCCAACCTACCAATCCCCACCCATTCTGTACTCTGACATCCATGGAACATTCAAAAAGGCATGCATGCTCTGTAGTCACTCCTCCTTAGTCCTCCCCCAGTCCCCTACCCCTTCACGATTGACAAGTTAAGTGGGCCACAAGTGAATTACCGACAGGTGCCTCAGCATCAAATTTCCCAACTATGGAAACTGGGTTAGAGTGTGGGCATCATTCTGCCATTACATGGTGAGATGAAGGGGCAGAGGGCATGGGACAACAAGTATAAATTACAAAAAAGATACAGCAGGCAACCAGCTTCGAGACAAGAACATTTCTGTTCACCCAAACAATGGCCAGTCCAAACACACGTGGGCTCAATTAGAAAAAGCACATTCCCACCAAAAGGCCTGTTAGAGACAGAAGTGTATATGACACGTGAGAGACATTATACCAACCATACAAAATAGACTAAATACTTTTACACAACCAGTGCTTCTTTCAGTGTAAATGGCAGGTATCTACAGCACAAGGCACTAAAACACCAAGCAATCAAATGTGGACACAAACACTGTATTCCCTCGAGAAAATGACATGAGGGAAGATATTGCATAATTTCACACATAGCACAAGTCACTTTTCTTTACTGACTTATTGTCAATCATGGTTTCTTATTTCACATGCACATAATTCGGTAACATCTCATCATTTTGCACAGTAAAACATAGTATTGCAGCAGCAACACAGAAACAGGACTCTCTTGAAGAGAAAACTTTGACAGTCACTCAGATATAACAAATAGTATCACTTGTGATATTCACGAGGTCAACATGAACTACATGAAATAACTAAACAAAAGACACATCCATGTTCATCAAAAATATGCACACAGATCTTATCTCTTGCTGCACCCAATAAATACTATACTTGTATATATAGATAGGTAAAATTCAGCGTAAGTATGCATCATTTGTACCTGTAATCTGTTGATTTTACTTCAGCTAGCATGTTTTCCCAACACTGCATCAAGAAAGGAGTCTGCAGATTAAAATCAAGATGCTAATTCCACCAATTCACGCAAGAGAATTGCAAACAATCAATTGATGATTATTAACAACAATTTTCTTTTTCTTTAATTACAAGATGAAGTCTTAATCAAAATGAGCAAGGGAAAATCAAGGTTATCAATCACATGCCAAACAAATGTAGTTTCTGTGTTGCAAGCACCAGGGCTCAAAATCTGAAAATTCCCAATCAGTTGACAGTGTTATGTATGTGACAATACTGGGGATATATCTCCACTGGTTTGACAGACAGTCAAACACTGAAGCATTGGAACCAGCAGAGATGGTGTCTATACTGCATGCTGAGAAGGGCTTTAGGATTTAGTTTGCTGTATAAAATATCTTGTAGATTTAGTACTACTATTTTGCTTTATTATCTCGAGCTCTTAATATGAGATGCAGACAATTTGATACAGCCTTAACCTGACCCAGACATGCAGTTATGTTATCTTGGTACACATCACAAACATGGGGCGGGTGATCTACACAATCAATAACATCTCTAGTCAAACTCATAGACTATTTGAACATCCAATGTAGATACTGATACACTACACTGCTCCAGTAAACAACTTAGCCATAATAGCTACAGAATTCATATGCTCAGAATGAGCATTATCTCTCCCTCCCCCTTACTGATCTTATCTTCCACCAACATGTTTTAAAGATACTGCTGAATCAGAAGTCATCCTATTGCAATACCAATGCTAAATTCAAATTCAGTTAGCACAGTGAATAATGTTAACTGACATGTTATGGAAAATAAGGCAAAGGAAAACTATGGAAATAATAGCCCTAAGCAATTTCTCAAGCTCATAAAAACTGAGTGAAAAATTAGAAGAAAAAAAAAATCCCAAATATTATACCAAGCTATCAATCTCTTTATTGTAAGGGTGTTATTTGTGGATTAGGACATTCATGTTTGTATTCATTTTGTATTAAAATATCTTTAAAATCACTGTTAGATGAAGTACCAGCACAGAATTTTATCTTCTTTCATGTTTACAGTCTCATTAATATAATTTCTGATGGAAAAATACACAAGTTTTCTGTCTACTTTAAACAATGTGCCTGTAGTCTCTCCTGGCAGATTTACGGTTGGAAAGTTCAAAACACCCACACGGGCAGGCTGGCAACTTGATCATGTTAATGTAGCTGTCTCTCCACCTAAATTTAGGGAACATGTTGTATTTGCATTTTCCTCTCTTTTCTTGCCATGAATATAAAATTGCAACATTGATCTTGTATGCAGTGAGCATACATGCCAGCATGGTATGATCTTAGTGCCACAAAGTCATGAGGCTGAGTTAGTGGCATCCCCAAACATACATACAAACAGGCATACACCCACGCAGGCATATGTATGAGGAGGAATATATCCCTGTACATGAAAATGTACTTAAATACATTAACCCATAATGTGTCCACAGAGTGAGTTATAAAGTGCTAGTCTACTCCAGTAGTATTTGCTAAATTTTCCACAAATTTATTTGTTGCATTTTTTTACCCACCCAGGTTGTGTGAATACAATTACTGGAAGGTCATTTTGGTACAAAAGGCATTAGGAGGATTATGTAATTCCTGTTAATTGACAGTTGAAGGGCATTAGTGCCACTTTGTGTGTGGGGGGGGGGGGGCGGTTAGGTCAGTGGATATGCTTAACACATTATGGATTGAAGGACTCAGAGCACATACCTTGTTCATTTCTTAAAAACATGTCACAGAGATGTGGATAGCGAAGTTTCCTCTGACAGCCAAGTAGTATTATGTCTCATTTTCAGAAGTTCAAGTTGTGATGTGGAGTACGACTGCAAACTGGTGAACACTGTGCCTACAATATCTCCTTCCTAAAGAAATGACTTAAATGTCAAAAATAGTCCTTGATATGGATGTTGGGTCATACTTCACAGCTGGACAGTCTTCCATTGGGAGTGAAAAAGACCCTCATCTTAAAGGGAATCACAGGGCCACTTAGTCACACATATTACCCTCTTCATACCAATCTTAAGCTAGTTCATATTTGCCTTTTGCTGTGACAGAGCACTCATCCTATCATGAAAGCCTTATGAAGTCACAAACCAAACAGCCCATGTCATAACAGTATTATTACTTGATGAAAAATGTGCAAATTAAAGCATTTGAGGAAGAAAAACCATCTGATTTCTTCATTACTTATTGACAAAGTCAAATCAAAGAACATCTTATTTTTTTAGTTTTTTCTTTCTTTCTTTTGAGGGGGTATTTTGAAGGGTATTTACTACAGTGCTTTAATATTACCTAGCGGTCCAAATTC
Organism: Diadema antillarum; assembly: GCF_040938485.1. Taxonomy (NCBI): domain Eukaryota; kingdom Metazoa; phylum Echinodermata; class Echinoidea; order Diadematoida; family Diadematidae; genus Diadema; species Diadema antillarum. Next base: position 131,039 of record NW_027271775.1, on the reverse strand, counting down.
AAAAAGGTAGTTTACAGCAGTAGTATATACATGTACCCGTTCGCACCTCGTGGAGCAGTGGAGCTGTGGAGCGGTGGAGCTCCACAGCTAATGAATATTAATGAGCTCATGAATAGTAATGATCATGAATATGTATGAATATGTATTTATGTAAGTGTACATGCATTATGTATGAGTGTGAGATATAATAGTCTGTGAATGGGTGTGGCAATAGCAATAATGAATTGTGGAGCAGTGGAGCTCTATGACCTAGCATATCATATTAGTGAGCTTAATTTATGAATATGTATGATTATGCAATTATGTTAACATTGTATAAACTATGCGTACGCGGTGGAGCTATGGAGTTGTGGAGTTGTGGAGCGGGAGTGACTCTCTTGCAACATGGCTAGTGTGGAGTGTATGTTGTGGAGTCTATGATTTTTTGCACGTATACAGTTGATGCGAATATAATTATGCAAATGCGTATAACAGTAAGGTGCGAAGAAATGAACATTATCAATAATAAATTGTGGAGCTGTGGAGCTTCAAGATGACCTAACGTATGAATATTAATGAGCTTAACAATGAATATGTATGATTATGTATTTATGTAAATACACATGAATTATGTATAAGCTGTGGAGCTATGGAGCTGTGGAGCTGTGGAGGTGTGGAGAGTGACTCTTTGCAACTGATGGTATGCCTGGTGTGGAGTGTAACTTTGTTGTGGAGTCATATGATTTTACACGATGATATGAAAAGGTAAATTAAATCAGCATCATATGTAAAGATTAAATGTGACCGTGCACCTCAAAACGAACATAAAGTCGCACACACTGATTTTGCGAGAGGACTGAAAATAAGTGAAATGGGTCAACCTAGCCGAATTTGACTTTTTCATATTTTCTGAAAGAGCAGGTCTTCTTTTACATTATGCTAAAATTTGGTATCATAAAACGGGCAGAAAAGTGTGTTTTTTAAGCAGTTTATCTCGAACATTTTTGGTAGAATAGTGTGATTAGGTGTGTCTTTAGAATCCCTTTTTCATTTCTGAAAAACCTTGTCCACTTTCTTCACTTTGAACTCTAATAACTTTTGAAAGGATAATGCTACTACTTTGAAAGTTGGCATTAATTATGGACAGAATGTGTTAATGAGGCATGCTTAATTTAAGTTTAATCTGATAATTCCTTCATTGTTGTTACTCTGGTGGTTTACTTCCTGTTTTTTGTCCCATTCATCGCACAGCCAGCACGGTTTGGTAAAGATTAAGCGCTTGAATAGACACTGTACTTCAGAGCCTCTTTTCTCAGTTCACACTTTTCCTGAGTTTGTGCTTTCTTTCCAATATTTAGATAGGTTAGGAGAGTCCATTTGATTTGAGTTATACATCATTTTAAAGCTTAAAGTCTGCTTTTTCAAAATATGGTCTTAACTAAAAATTCATGTCTGGCGACTTTTTGTTTGTTTTGAGGTGCAGGGTCACAAATGTATGACACAGATACGTTTAGCTTGTGAATGGGCGTGACAGTAACGCAAGTGGGCTTAAGTACATTTCATACTACTGTGGAGCTGTGGAGACTTACCTTTTTTTTGCAACGGATTGTATGGCTTACAGTGTGGAGTGCATATTGTGGAGTCTAGTTTTTTTGTTTTTTTTTGTTTTTTTTTTTTGCTATTTTTTGTGTGTGTTTGTTTGTTTGTTTGTTTTTTCTGGCACGATGATACGAAAGGTTGATACAAAGTAAATGCGAATGCATATACCGGTAACGTATGAAGGATTAAGCATCATCTACAGTGAATTGTGGAGTAGTGGAGCTCCAAGACGACTAATATATGAATACTGATAAGCTTTATTCATGAATATGTAAATATATAAATTATGTTTGGGCTAAGGGGCTGTGGAGCTGTGGAGCTCTGGAGCTATGGAGCTGTGAAGGGGTCTCTTTTTTTCCAATTGATTGTATGGCTGGTGTTGAGTGTATGTTGTGGAGTCGTATGATCTTGAGCGATGATACGAAAGGTTGATATGAATATAGCTATGCAAATTCGTAGGATAAGGATAAGTCATCACCAAAAGCGAATTATGGAGCAGCGGAGCTCCAACAAGATGACCTAGCATATGAATATTAATGTATGCAAATGCGTATCAATAATGTATGATTGTAAGATTAAGCACGCTCAGGTGAGACTTGTGGAGCTGTGGAGAGCGAGCCTCTTGAAATGATTTCTATGGTTATTGCGAAGTTAGGTTGTAGAGTCGTTTGCTTGCACGATAATACATACAGAAAATTTCATATCATTACCGGTATTCGTGTAAATGTGTAAACACGACGTAGGATCATAAGTCGTGAAGCAGTGAAGTTCCAAGATGATGCAAAATGTATGAATATTCATGAGTGTTGACATCGCATGAACTTGAGGGTTTATGTGGAGTTTATGGTGTGATGGGGTTGTGCGCGTTTATATATGATGCAGGATTTTATATGAATTTGCATGACGTAATCTCATGGTGTGAATAAATGACATCAAAGGTGAGAATGGATTAGGATAGCAATATTCCTTTTTTCGTCGTTTCATCGTTTTATCGTTTCATCATTTCATCGTTTCATCTATTATTTCATCGTTTCATCATTTCATCGTTTCATCATTTCGTCGCTTGCCCGGAAGAAGGGAACGAGCGCGCGAATACGCGTAAAAATAGATTTCGAGAAAAGACCTGCATGAGGTAAGATCATAAGCAATATCATAAGATTTGTAGATTATTCATTATAGCCACTTTAGCTAGTACCAAATTGGAATATTATCTGTTCACTTGTGAATTTTCAGCAGTATTGATATTCAAATATCAAAGATATAGTCAATTGAAACTTTAAATTGCGATTTTCTCGAAATCTATTTTTTACGCGTATTCGCGCGCTCGTTCCCTTCTTCCGGGCAAGCGACGATTTCATCGTTTCATCGTTTCATCATTTCATCATTTCATCATTTCATCATTTCATCATTTCATCATTTCATCATTTTATCGTACTAAATTGTGAAAGAGATTTAAGTCAGTTTTCTACACAATGTTGGAAAAGCAAACATGTTGAAACACAAACTTGTATATAGTGTTTACAAGTGTGAAGTAACAGATAGTGTTTTGAACAATAATTGCGGAGTCGTATGTTTACCCGATAATACGGATGTGATATCATTGAAGGTATATTCATGTTTAAATGTGTATACACGATTTTCGCAAGATAACGATCGAGTACCCACTGAGCAGTGGAGTTCCATCATGGTGGATGACGCATGAAAGAGTGCTCATAGATGCGACTGTGACATGTGGGTTCTTTATCATGGTCACGACATCGTACATTGACCCAATGAGGTCTATATGGATGGTGTGATCAATAACTTATCTTTTTCTTAATATAACGAATAGGGGTTCAAACAACTCGAAGTCTTTCAAATATATTCGTGAAAGAATACGCGGGAAAAAAATTACAAGAACAAAAATGAGTGATTGATGTAATCGACGTTTTGATATTTCCCATGTTCATGATACAATTTCTTTCTTTTGTTTCACTCTAATTACAAGTCGCACCTAGCTTCAATAGTTTACAAAAAAAATGTATCTTTTAATATCGTGTTATGTATAGTTGAACTTGATGAACAAAAAAATATTTCACAACAACATTTTGACATCGTAGTGTTTTCTCTCATGCATAACAAGCTGGTACTTGTATCTTGTACAATTTTCTCTCTCCCTCTCTTGTTGTCTTTCTTTCTCTCTCTCTCTCTCTCTCTCTCTCTCAAAAAAAAAAAAGAAATCCGCAAACCACACGGTCATTAACATGCAATCATGTTTCGAGACGTAAGCATATCAGACGTTACACAATGATATTGAAGACGTAAAAATTATTTGTTAATTTTGTTTAAGAATGTGTTGTACAAATTTAAATTTGTTTTCGGTTTCGTTAAAGTTCAGCATGTTGAATAAACAACAACAACAACAACAGAAGTCGCACACTAGTACATAGATTTAAACAAAATGGCTAAATGACGAATATGAGTACATTCTTGCCTTTAGAGGAACACGATTGAATTTTACTCTCTTAATCGTCCATACACGCATAATGTATACAGCTACGCGAGGAGAAAAAATAAACACATTTAGTCTTTCGGTATTATACACACTTAAAGGCTTTTTAACAAAAAAAAAAAGTTAGTACAAACTATTTACACATTGAATAGTAGAAATGTTGAAATGAAGAATATTGATAAATAAGTAACATATTACGATGTCAATATTAATTTTGTCACAAATACAACTTAGAGAACCGTTAATCAAGAAAATGAACATTCGCTGACCATATGGCGTATATATTCGCTATATATACAACCGTCGAAGCTATGTATACTGTAGCTAAAGAACCTCCAAGGGAAAAGAAATACGCAAAACATAGTCATGAAATGGTAACACAAAAATATTAGTCTGGTTTTGCGCAGCATTATCGACTATTAAAAGAGAGACCCTGACCATGAACCGACAAACAGATTTCACCTGTTGAGACTCGTCTGCATGAGTCATAACTCTTACGTAAGAATGACCGATTGCGGAATTCCCCAGTCTAATGACGTCATTGTTAATTTAAGTATCGCTGGCGGGTGATTAGCAATAGCTTGTGTTATGCGGGCATAATATTCTTTGACAAAGAATGTATAGTGAATTAAGTATGTGCAGTAGACCAAAAGTCAGAAACAATCGCGTTCAACGGACTTGTTTTGTTTTGTATTGTTTTTCATCTTGTCATTTTCTAGTTTTGTTCTGTTGTTGTTGTTGTTTTCGCTGTTGAGACTGTGATTCTGCACGTAATTTAGTGCTGTGGAATAAAACGATATTTCATCACATCGAATGGAAAGCAAACGACAAAAGCGATATACTCGTCCAAAAATCAAGTTTAAATATAAACTCATAACATTTGCCCACTTTCCGTCAAGGACTTTCAGTGAACACAATGTCAAATGAAGTATAGTCCATTGTGTTCAATCGAAATGAGGTTTAACACAGTCTTCTTTTACAATGGAATCACCTTTTTCGTATTTTTTAGGCTAAATATACCCCCTCTGTTTCCACGTCTATAAAGCATGATAGAAATTACAATGTACGTACTTACGTATTTTGAAATATCCCAATGATAATCTGTAACATTGCGTAGAAATAAAAGAACAGTAAAAGCAATTCTCATTTCAGAATTATATTCTACATAATTCAAATCAAATTGTTATACATGACCAAATGACTATACACAAAATAGGAAGTGTTCGTTAACACGATGATACGGACACGAATAGGAGTCACGAAATGGCGTAACATATACATGTATACAGATATACTAGTCTGGTTTTGCGCATCAGCATCGAGTAGATCAGAAGCGAGGCCGTGACTGTGAACCGACAAACAGATTTCACCTTTTGGGACTTGTCTCTACGAGTCATGTCTCTTGCGTAATACGAACGCACAATGGCGAAATGCCCTGGTCCAATGACGTCATTGTTAATTTAAGTGTAATTGGCGGGTGATTTAAATGAGCGCAATTGGACTTCGAGCTCAGTCAGGCGCTAATCTTTTACGGCGTACACAATAAACCACCTCTCGTCTCTCGTCTTTAATAGCGAGACTCTCCAGACTTTCAAGTTAGGCCTACCCATGTATACTATCTTTTGGAGTTAAGATGGAAAGTTCGATAAAATATACCTGTGAGCTGTGCAGCGCAAAGTTTTCAGCTAGGAGAAATCTCAGGCGTCATCATCGCATACATCATCAGGATCAGCAAGTATTACACGCATGTAAGGTGTGTGGTCAGACTTTCAAACGAATCGACAGCTTGAAGCGCCATGAGAAATCCCGGCACCATCATCAAAATATCCAAGGACAGGAGGATAAAACGACGGCCGGAGCTAGGAAATACATTTGCCTAACGTGTAATGCAGAGTTTTCAGTGAGGAGAAACTTAACCCGTCATCATCGCACATTTCATCAGGATCAGCGAGTTTTGTATGTTTGCAATACGTGTGGGAAGGCGTTTGGTCGACCCGACAGTTTAAGACGACATGAGAAGACACAACATCTTTCCAAATGTCATTCGGATGAGGAAAGTCAACGATTGGTTTGTTCAGAATGTAATGCACATTTTACCACGATCAGAGATCTCGAAGATCATAAGAAAACTCATTATCCAAAAGAAACTTATCTCTGTCACACTTGCGGACGAGTATACAATGAATGCAAAAAATTTGTGAAACACATTAAAAGTCATGGGAAACAATCTTCATCAACACCAACGTGTAAGCGGAAGTCTCCACGAGAGAATCAGTCAACAAGGCGAAAGAAGCGTAAGTATTCTTATTTGAATTTTCTGCTTGAATTAATTCTTCATTATCTCATATTTAAGGTTTCAGTAAAGATTTAGTGTTTATCAATGAAATTACCTTTATCTCCGTTAATGATGCACTCTCGAGAACTCTCTCTCTCTCTCTCTCTCCCTCATCCTGTTTAACAAGTGAATAGATAACTTAAATTGGAGGGGACATCTTTTTAGCAGTCGCCTCCATTTCCGACTCTTTATTTGTCATGATCTATTCAGTTATATTTTTGTCCATGCATTTCTTCATCTAGTATTATCATTTTCTTCTATCATTATTATTTTCCTGTAGAAGCGCTCAATAAGAAATAGTTATTATTATCATTATCATTATTATTGTCTCATTGTAAACAAATGACATGCATTTAAATCTCATTCTGAGATGTAAAAGTCACGTTGTACTTTATTTCGTTTATATGCAATTGTCATATTGTATACTTTCATCGATCGGAAATGAAATAAAATAAAATGACTGAATAATAAATGCGTATTTTTTTTTTTGTAATTAGATTATCAATTGATTGTAAGTAGTTTTCATTTGAATGTTATAATGATGAATGCCAATATAATCACCGACTCTACAGTCTCTTAGGCACGAATTAAGACCATTGTTTGTTCGTTTGTTTCTAGCACGGTGCCCTCAGTCTGACCAACAGTCCGACCTCAGTACAGATATCAAGCTGCCCCCGCACGTGGACCCGGAGGGATGTGTCGCCAGAATGTACAAGGAACACTGGTACAATATCAAGGACAGGCAATCACAAGGACGAGTACATAGATGGTACAATTTTCACCTCCAATCACTCGACAACACCATCTTGAAAGAAAAGGCTCGAAAAGTGTTTGAACTACAGTCCACTGCCTTTAAAATTAACGCTTCGTATGGATTTGTTTTGTTTAACAACGAAACGGAAGAGTGTAGGTACTATTACGCGAGTAGAAACACAAAGATTTTCAACGAACCATACGTTATCACAAATCACGCTTCGTTTGAAGGTTTCATTAACACATTCATTCACGAAGATGTTCTTGAATATGCCAGGTCCCTGCGCCCAAATTCCAAATGGGTGGTTCAACATATCACGAACGTCACATTCTACGTATTTTCCCTCATTGATCATCCCATCGGTAGGGGAATGGAGCTCCCACTGTACGTGCTAGATAACAAAGCGATCGTATCATTGGTCAAGAACCGAATGACTGGTAAAACGTACGACGACAATTTGTGCCTCTTTCGATGTATTGCTCTTCTTCGTGGTTGCAGTTCAAAATGTCTGGAAACAACAACGAAAGAATTGTTAAAGAGTTACAAACCAAATGAAGAAATAAACAAATTCCCAGGTGTTAAACTCAGCGAACTGAGTGACATCGAAGAATTCTTTCAAATTAATATAATTGTTTATCAGTTAGTGCCTGTAGGTGATGAATCAATAGGTGGAGATTGTGGAAAGGAAGTCAACGATGTCTGTACCCCTACTGTTAGTTCGACTGAAACTGAAAAAGATTTATTCAGCAGTGAACAGACAGTGGCTGCTACACTCATTCGTCGAGGTCTGGATAAGTTTGCCGAGACACTGTACGTTAATCTTCACGACAGTCACTTCAGTTATATCATTGACATCGAGAGGTATTGCCGTAACTATCAATGTAGAGAATGCAACAAATTGTGGAAATCTCGAAAATCACTTCACCGACATGAAAAACTCTGCAGCGCAACAGCCACCAAACACGTTTTTCCTAAGGGGCTTGCAACATTTCACAACTCAGCCACAATATGGGAGGAACTAGAGGCTGAGGGAATTTTCGTAGAGGGAAGTAGGAGATTTTTCCCATATTTTGCTACATTTGACATTGAGAGCTATCTTGAAAAATCTAATGAAAGTGAATGCAAATCTGATGGTAGCCTACAATATACATCTCGACACATACCTTTGAGTGTTAGCGTGAACTCAAATGTACCAGGTTACAACGAGGCTTATTGCATGGTGTCGGATGGAAATCCCCAGACATTAATCGACACTATGGTGGCGTACTTACTAGAAGTCAGCCAACGATCTTTCCAACTTCTGGAACCACTTTATCAAGACGTCCTGGACAAGATTGACGTCAAAGCTGAGGAGATACGAAGTAGATTCTTGACTGATGGGGAAATATCTCCTGTACCCAAATACTTAACGAGACTGCGACAAAAATTCTTAAACTATTTACAAGAGTTGCCAGTTGTCGGATTTAACTCGGGTAAATACGACATTAATGTCATCAAGGAGTTTCTATACCCAACCCTTCTCGAAAAGGATCCTATCAACTACCTAGTAAAGAGAAACCACAATCACATGGCTATCAAAACTCAGCACCTACAATTCGTCGACATTTTGAACTTTCTTGCCCCAGGATTCTCTTTAGCTTCATTCATGAAGGCCTATGGATGCAAGGAAACAAAGGGGTATTTTCCGTACGAATGGGTAGACTCTCTCGCTAAGTTGAATGAACCACAACTTCCACCCATAGAAGCATTTAATGACACCCTTCATCGCACTGCATTGACCCCTGAACAATACAAGCAATGTCAGCGTGAGTGGAAAGACAACCAGATGTCCACTTTCCGTGACTACCTCGTCTGGTATAATAATCGCGATGTAACCCCATTCATTGAGGCTGTAGAAAAGATGCGTGCTTTCTACGAGCATAGAGGTATTGATTTATTTAAGGACGGGATTTCTGTTCCGGGACTTACCATGAAATATCTGATGAAATGTAGTCCCGACGCACATTTCGGTTTGTTCTCAGAGAAGGATAAAGACCTATTCTACACTTTTCGCGAAAATTTAGTCGGGGGTCCATCGATTATTTTTCACCGCCATCATGAAAAGAACGTGACGAAGATTCGGGGAGTTAAAACGTGTCAGAAAGTGGTTGGCTTTGACGCGAACGCTCTGTATCTATGGGCAATCATGCAGGACATGCCTACTGGACACTATGTGAGACGAAGAGCGGAAAACAATTTCAAACCGGAGAGCAGACATCCTATTGCGCAAGAATGGCTCCAGTATGAAAGTTTTAGAAGAGACATTAAAATCCGACACAATGGCAATCACTCCGAAAAAAGAATCGGCCCTCTCCAATTCCCCGTAGATGGCTTCTGCGCGGAGACTAATCAGGTCTTTGAATTCAATGGGTGCTATTTCCACGGGCATTCTTGTCATCTGACCAAAGGGGAAACACTAAACAAAAGACTGGGGAAACCTATGGAAGAATTACGTCAAAAGACTGAGGAGAAAAAGAAATATATTCAACAAATGGGATATCAGTACATTTCCATTTGGGAATGTGAATATCGAGATATGCGCAAGCACGACTCTACTCTCAGTGCGTTTCTCTCAGAACATTTTCCCCAAACCAAGCTTCGCCATGGAGCGTCACAAGCACAACTTCTCTCCGCTATACAGGAAGGACACCTCTTTGGGTTTGTTGTATGCGACATACACGTGCCAGACAAGTTTAAAGACTATTTCTCAGAGATGTGCCCTATCTTTAAGAATACAAACATATCGCGGGAGGATATCGGAGATGTAATGCGGAACTACGCAGAAAAACGTGGCATTATGCAGACACCTCGACGTAGCCTCATTGGAAGTATGTTCGGGAAGAACATTTTGTTGTATACCCCTCTTCTTCGTTGGTACCTTGAACACGGCCTCATTGTTACCAACATCTCACAATTTGTAGAATACAAACCAAATGCTTGCTTTAAAACATTTGGGGAAGCTGTGTCAGACGCACGTCGTGCGGGGGATAGCGATCCGTGCAAGAGCATCATTGCTGATACAATGAAGCTGATCGGAAACTCCTCCTACGGGAAGACAATTACAAACAAGGAAAAACATCGCAATGTGAATGTGTGCGATGAAAATAAGGCACAAAAACAAGTCAATAGCACTCTGTTTCGGGATCTCAATCCTATCGGAAAAGACTGCTATGAAGTGGACATGGCCAAACAAAAAATCAAAATGGATCTTCCGGTTCAAATTGGACACGCCGTGTACCAAATGGCAAAACTTCGTATGTTGCAGTTTTATTATGATTTCCTCGTGAAGTATGTTGATCCTTCTGATTTTCAGATGTGTGAAATGGATACGGATTCTGCGTATATCGCCATCTCTTCGAAAGATTTTGAGGATGTGATAAAACCGAACATGAAAGAGCAATACGAAGAAGACAAAGGCAACTGGTTTCCTCGAAATGACTGTGTGGAAAATGCTATGTATGATAAACGAACTCCGGGTTTGTTCAAAGTGGAATGGGAGGGTGACGGAATAGTTGCTCTTTGTAGCAAGACGTACTACTGTTTTGGCCCAACAGACAAATTCAGTTGCAAAGGCGTCAGTAAGAGACAAAATGACATCAACAAAAACACTTACCTAGAGGTTCTCCATTCAAGAGTGTCGGGCGGTGGAACCAATTTAGGATTTCGTGTTGTGAACAATGGTGTCTCTACATACTCGCAAACAAGAAATGCCTTCACTTATTTCTATCCAAAGCGTAAAATCTTGGATGACAACATCTCCACGACGTATTTAGATATCTGAGTAAAAAAACACGCAGTATCATCAGTCATTGCATACAATTATTTTCCGTTCTTATGATTTCCTCCCGGTAGTCTAACGAGAAAAAAAAAATGATACAGATGCCTTCATCGTACACTCAGTTATGATATCATTATGAATGTAATACTGCAAAGATTGTTGTAATTTTCATGCAAAATACTGTTTGCATCTCAAAATATTATAATTTTGGCTTTTTTGTATCAACGGTTGAAGCGAGTTACTAGAGAATGTCTGTTTACCTGTATATGTTTATTGCTAGTCTAGTTGTTATTCATTGTACATATAAATCTTGCACAGTATCAGATTACATACACCGCGGAATGAGCGTATAGTCATCAACATGTTAAAAATGTTTGAATTTGAAGGGGCATTCGAGACGTTATTCATAATTTTACATCATGTAGTACATAAATCAACAGCTCCATGTATAACTTCTGGACTTTATTGTGGCCTTTGAGCAGGAGAGAAACCAATAATCTTAAAATCTTAAAGAAATTACAATGAACAGTGTTGATATCATAGGAGCCTCACATATTTCAGAAATGTAGCAGTGTAATTCCAGTACCGCTTGCTTAACAAGTTCTTAAGTGTAGAATCTATACATGCCTTCTTCTTTTCTTCTGCTTCCTTGAGCCCCAAGTCATGTATTCTTATGGTGAGGCTGTCATCATCGTCTTTGTACATTGTCATTTGTTGTAAATTTTGAAAACAATATTATTCTTCATCCCAGTCACTATAAATTTTGAAACTCTGTACTCAGTATAACTGAGTTATAGTTGTTCAAATGTAAAACTCAGAAAATCTTTCGGAGGTCTCCTTTGATTTAGATTTAGATGCTTGGTACAATGCACGTTATTGTATGAACGTACACATCATGAATATGGATTGACAAACATTTAGGTAGTGGTTTGAATTTTGTCGAAAAAAAAACCACACCCAACAACAACAACACATGGGTTTCATTTTATTTGATATGGTGCTGTGTGACAATGATACTGAGCTTTGCAATAGAGATATTTATAATTCCGTGTTATCAATTCAGTGTATATCCACGTTAGTTGCATAAACTTATGTACACAGCAGGGCGTTGCATAATATGCATATAATTTATGTTTGATTTTCTCAACTGTTTAATACGGAGCACGTGTGTAAGAAATTGGCCTTATCTTTTTTCTAAGATTTTTTTTTAATTTCACTTGGATTCGACTAGATTTCGCAAGTAATATTGTTGATAGGGTCTAAATCATGTAACAAACTACTCAGCAGCTTGCTTCATTGTCTATTGTGTAAACTGAAAGTCCTCGATTGGAAGTGGGCAAATATTGAGTTTATATCTAAATTCAAACGCAGACCTTAGTTGGTGGAGTGTTGCTGTAGAATATCAATCGCTTTGTACATTTGTTTTCTATTCGATGTGATGAACTAATACTGAATTTTACAACACTGAATTACGTGCAGAATCGCAGTCTCAACAGCGAAAACAACAACAACAACAACAAGAGAAGAAAACAAGAAAATGACAAGATGAAAAACAAAACAAAACAAAACAAGTCCGTTGAACGCAATTGTTTCTGACTATTGGTCTACTCAACATAGTTCACTATACATTTTTTTTTTGTCAAAGAATATTAGCCCGAATAACACAAGCAATAGCTAATCACTCGCCAGCGATACTTAAATTAATAATAATGACGTCATTCAACTGGAGAATTCCGCATTGGCCTTTCTTACGTAAGAGTTATGACTCATGCAGACGAGTCTCAACAGGTGAAATCTGTTTATCGGTTCATGGTTAGTGTCTCGATTCTAATATTCGATAATGCTGCGCAAAACCAGACTAATATGTTCGTGTTACCATTTCATGACTACTATGTTTTTGCGTATTTCTTTTCCCTTGGAGGTTCTTTAGCTACAGTTTACACAGCTTCGATGGTTCTCTGTATGTATAACATCGTAATATGTTACTTATTTATCAATATTCTTCATTTCTCACATTTCTACTATTCAATATGTAAATAGTTTGTATTAACTTTGTTTGTTTGTTTATTAAAGCATTGAAGGTGTATATGATACCGAAAGACTAAATGTGTATTTATTTCTCCTTGCGTAGCTGTGTAGAGTATGCGTGTATGGACGATTATAAGAGTAAAATTCAATCGTGGTCCTCTAAAGGCAAGAATAATTGTACTCATATTCGTCAACTCGCCGTTTCGCCGTTTCGTCATTTCGCCATTTTGTCATTTCGCCATTTTGTTTAAATCTATGTACTAGTGTGCGACTTCTGTTGTTGTTCTTGTTCTTGTTTATTCAAAATGCTGAACTTTAACGAAACCGAAAAAAAAATTAAATTTGTGCAACACATTCTTAAACAAAATTAACAAATAAACGACATGATAGTCGCGATACTTTACAACTTAAATATCATAATGTAACGTCTGATATGCTTACGTCTCGAAACATGATTGCATGTTAATGACCGTGTGGTTTGAGGATTTTTTTTTGAGAGAGAGAGAGAGAAAGACAACAAGAGAGGGAGAGAGAAAATTGTACAAGATACAAGTACCAGCTTGTTATGCATGAGAGAAAACACTACGATGTCAAAATGTTGTTGTGAAATATCTTTTTGTTCATCAAGTTCAACTATACATAACACGATATTAAAAGATACATTTTTTTGTAAACTATTGAAGCTAGGTGCGACTTGTAATTAGAGTGAAACAAAAGAAAGAAATTGTATCATGAACATGGGAAATATCAAAACGTCGATTACATCAATCACTCATTTTTGTTCTTGTAATTTTTTTCCCGCGTATTCTTTCACGAATATATTTGAAAGACTTCGAGTTGTTTGAACCCCTATTCGTTATATTAAGAAATAGATAAGTTATTGATCACACCATGCATATAAACCTCATTGGGTCAATGTACGATGTCGTGACCATGATAAAGAACCCACATGTCACAGTCGCATCTATGAGCACTCTTTCATGCGTCATCCACCATGATGGAACTCCACTGCTCAGTGGGTACTCGATCGTTATCTTGCGAAAATCGTGTATACACATTTAAACATGAATATACCTTCAATGATATCACATTTCCGTATTATCGGGTAAACATACGACTCCGCAATTATTGTTCAAAACACTATCTGTTACTTCACACTTGTAAACACTATATACAAGTTTGTGTTTCAACATGTTTGCTTTTCCAACATTGTGTAGAAAACTGACTTAACTCTCTTTAACAATACTTTAAAATGATGAACGTGATGAACTAACGAAATGATGAAACGACGAAATGATGAAACGACGAAATGATGAAACGATGAAACGATGAAATGATGAAACGACGAAATGATGAAACGATGAAATGATGAAACGATGGAATGATGAAACGACGAAATGATGAAACGATGAAACGATGAAATGATGAAATGATGAAACGATGAAACGATGAAATGATGAAAAGATGAATATTATTGTTCTCATTCATTCTCACTTTCGATGCCAAGTACTCACACCGTAATGATATTACGTCAAGCAAAGTCACATAAGATTTCCATCATATAAACGCGCACAACCCCATCACACCATTAACTCCACATTATTTTAACCCTCAACTCATGAATATTCATACATTTTGCATTATCTTGGAACTTCACTGCTTCACGACTCCGCTGCTCAGCGGGTACGTGATCATAGGCCTATCTTATGATCCTACTTGTACGTCGTGTTTACACATTTACACGAATATCTGTAATGATATGAAATTTTCTGCATGTATTATCGTGCAAGCATGCGACTCTACAACCTAACTTCGCAATAACCATAGAAATCATTTTAAGAGTCTCGCTCTCCACAGCTCCACAAGTCTCACCTGAGCGTGCTTAATCTTACAATCATACATAATTGATACGCATTTGCATACATTAATATTCATAAGCTAGGTCATCTTGTTGGAGCTCCGCTGCTTCACAATTCGCTATTGGTGATGACTTATCCTACATACGTTACTGTTATACGAATTTGCATAGTTCTATTCATATCAATCTTTCGTATCATCGCGCAAAATCATACGACTCCACAACATACACTCAACACCAACTATACAATCAATTGAAAAAGAGAAACCCCTCACAGCTCCATAGCTCCACAGCTCCTTAGCCCAAACATAATTCATATATTAACATAAATGCATATTCATACATATTCATGAATAAAGCTTATCAATATTCATATATTAGTCATCTTGGAGTTCCACTACTCCACAATTCACTATAGATGATACTTAATACTTCGTACGTTACCGGTATATATATACGCATTTGCATATATATCAACCTTTCGTATCATCGTGCGAGAAAACAAACAAACAAACATAAAAACATAGCAAAAAACAAAACAAAAACACGACTCCACAATATGCACTCCACACTGTAAGCCATACAATCCGTTGCAAAAAATATAAAAAAATGTAAGTCTCAACAGCTCCACAATCAAGTATCAAATAAACTTAAGCCCACATGCGTTACTGTCACGCCCATTCACAAAGTAAACATATCTGTGTCATACATTTAATCTTTGCATATGCTGATATAATTTACCCTTTCATAATATTCATCGTGTAAAATCATACGACTCCACAACAAACACTCCACACAAGCCATGCCATCGGTTGCAAAGAGTCACCCTCCACACCTCCGCACACGCATAAACAAATCATATTTACATAAATACATAATCATACATATTCATGGTTTAAGCTCTTTCATATTCATATGTTAGGCCAATTTGAAGCTCCACAGCTCCACAATTCATTATTGATAATGTTCATTTCTTCGCACCTTACTGTTATATTTGCATAATTATATTCGCATCAACTTACGTGCAAAAATGATAGACTCCACAACATACACTCCACACTAGCCATGTTGCGAGAGAGTCACTCCCGCTCCACAACTCCACAGCTCCATAGCTCCACAGCGTACGCATAGTTTATACAATGTTAACATAAATGCATAATCATACATATTCATGGCTTAAGCTCACTAATATGATATGCTAGGTCAGAGAGCTCCACTGCTCCACAATTCACTATTGCTATTGCCACTCCCATTCACAGACTATTATATCTCACACTCATACATAATGCATGTACATTTACATAAATACATATTCATACATATTCATGATCATTACTATTCATGAGCTCATTAATATTCATTAGCTGTGGAGCTCCACCGCTCCACAGCTCCACTGCTCCACGGGGTGCGAACGGGTACATGTATATACTACTTACAGCAAATTCATGATTTAAATTTTGTCCATGGACGACAACAAGCATGAAATGGATATACCTTCCACATGCGCACATCAATGTGTGTTTGTATCAGGTGAATGGCATTCATACTGATCATGTGTTTTTAGTTTTACATCACTGGAAAGCTAGTAGTCTGGAAAATGGAAAAGTCAAAATTAGGAAATCAATGTTCAGCGTCACACCATGGCTGATGTTGTATCGACAGGTCACCTATACCGCCAGCCACAGCCTATGTGATTAGGAGACATACTGATATACAGTTGTGAATGTTCTTGCCACTGTGCTCCATGTATTGCATTGCAATATACGGTCACTGTTGGTTCTGTTTATGTCATCTTTACATGACTGCCTTCCATGTGTTTGTCTGTCTGTATCTGTGGGTCTGAGGCTGTTTTCTTTACTTCTGCCATATATCTGCATGAAACATAGATAAAAATAAGGTCTATCTTTTCTTGTGGTCTACAGAGTACATTTTTCACACTTTAACCTTATTGTCATCCTTGTGCCTTGAACTCTTGCTACCATATTGTTATTACCTTGGCCAATGGCACACAATATATAACAGCTGCCAACATTCATCATCAAAACCAGTGAGATTTCAAAGTGCAATCAGGGAGATACTTTTGTAATACATGAATCTCAATGGGCAAATAAAATCCCAAATCAGGAAAGATTTGTAAATTTTCTCAGCTAGACATGAGTTTTCATGAAGCCTCTTGCAGATTAACACAAGCTTGGCAGCTCGGAAGTCACTAATATAGTCCAGTGACCAGGAGATAAAAGTAGAGTCCATTTTTTGTTTCTTTCAAATCAGTGATACTGCATTTTGCTATCACAATGAAAGTAGAGCATTTGATTCAGCACCTTGCACTGAGACTATACACTTTACATGTGCCGAGAGTAAACGTAGGGGCTAACAGTGCAAATGTAGGCAGAGGTGCAATGGATCAGGAATATTGGTTTAATGGATGTGATCAAATGAAAACTGACACTCCGCTGGATCTTCAACCAGGGGATAATAAACATGTGTCCGTGGCTACAAGATGGAAAACAACTCTTCTCCTTCTTTTCACCTGCATACTGTGCATTATACATTGTTTCGTAACATATGCACACATCAGACTACCAGTGTTTGGCACATATAGGCAACAATATTTGATGACAAAGGTACCTGGCAGCTCTATCACAAGCTCATGGAATATGATGCCGAAATGTTAAACACAGTGGTATGAGATGTGATAAGCTAGTCTCTTTCCAGGCTCGATTCTTTTTGGCTCGTTTACTTGTCCTCCTTCTATCCATCCATCTCTCCACATACAAATCGGCTTTACTCTACACAAGTGCATATAAAACAATGTGTACATCAAAGCATATCCTTGTTTCTTTACTTATCTACATAACCACTGACTAATAAAGACAGGGTAAGGTAAGGGTAGGGTAAGTTAACATTCTATAGAACTCTGTGGCCTTTTCTCTTGATACCACAAGAGCAGAAACTACAAATACCAAATAATGACTGCTAAAGATCAGTAGTCTCCTTACAGCCACAAGTCAGGATGAGAATCATGTGGGCATGTTATACATGTACATGATCAGTCTGAACAAAGACAAGCTGCTGATAAGACAGGGCTGTATGAGATACATCATTGCTTTTGAGTTTCTCAATACTCTGTAGAATTCATCAACTTTTCCTCTCAAGGATCCCAGTGGGGAAGGTGACAATTGATGGCAGAGATTAAAACTTATTCTTCTCTCCTTAGTAGGTAGGTAAGCTAGAAAATGACTTCTCATATGATCTGAGCATCCTCTTTGTTGAGGATCTAGGTCATCAGCCAATCTCCTCATCTTCTTGTTGCTAGCCATCAGACCTGTTCAACAGAGGACCACTTGTCTCTCATCTGGCCTACATCCTGCTGTCATGCAATTTTCCCTACAGACGGTTAGACACAGGGCAGGACACGTACATAGCCGTGCCCACACGGCTGAGAGGTTTCTGTGTATCTACTCATAATAACATCCTTATATTATCATCCTACTTAAAACAAGAAAATCATTACAAATACGACGGTATATAGCTCAGAGTGAAAACCTCAGAAAAGAGCACAAAAAAAAAAAAAAAAATTGGTGGTAGAGGAGAAGACTATCATCTTTAACCTTCTACCTTGAGGGATTTTGCTCAAATTCTAATCAGTGTATCAATGAATCATACAATAAGTCATTTCTGGGCCAACTAGGAACCAACAGAGAAATCCATTGCATGTTTTTCTTTCCAAAATCATGATTAGGAGCTGCAAGGAGGTTTAAGAGTTGGAGTTCCAACTGGCTGTAATTATTCAAACAGTTGTTAGTTTTCTATTGATGTTCAAAAGAATTCCACAGGTGCACTTAAATGTGCCTTTGATGATTAATGTTCGATGCCGTCGCTTTGCTCAGCAATCTGAATGTTCATTTTGAATGTGAACATAATGTTGGCTATAATTTTTTTGTTTATATATTGAATTAAATTAAATCTCACTTAATGATAAAGCATATAAAACAAAAGTCAATCCCACCCAGAAATTTGTGCAAAAGTGTAAATTAGAGCTGTATCATGTGAAAGTGTTTAAATCTGTACCATCCTGGAAAGCCTGTTTTATCACTTTTCCCCTTAATTCCCACAAATAAAACTGATAAGGAATAATCTTCAAGTATAATACTTTATTGATAGATATATCAGATTAGTGTCCGGGCATACCCAGTTGAGTAATTCTCATTTTAATTTCATTTTTTCTGCAATTTCTATTCACGCATCCCCTTGTCTTTACCACTATAAATACCTATCTTTTATAAGTAGGGTTGGCGAAAAGTAATTACCATCACAAAGACATATCTCCCTAGATAGTGGCTGGTGATTATGCAATGAGACACGAGTCAATTGTCTTCCTGTCTGCACAGCAGACCCAGTTTGGTACAGGCTTCAAATATTTGCGAGTGGCGGCATCGAACATCTAGCAAAGGAATTAAATGGTTGTGACTCCATTCTCTTAAACCTCCTTGGGAGATGTGAGGCAGGTGGACAGACAGATAGACAGACAGATAGACAGACGGACAGACAGACAGGCAGACAATCCTAAAACATAATACCTCTGGCAAAGGTAGCACATCCCTAAAAAGACCAAGGACAAAAACCAACACATCAGCATCCTTGAAATACTGTCTGGATGACTACAGTACGCACTGTATGTCATTCCGTGATGTTCACATTCATTAGCTGTACAACATATTTAGCATCTCACCCCAATGGAAAGCAGGAGGGAGCTCACACTGTTAAAACTTCATGGGTTTTAATACCTTCAGAGGCTGCCATCCATTAGACAAATTTCTTCAAGTATAAGTAATAAGAGCAGAGAATGTTTTCATATCTTCAGGAGATAACTCAGTACTGTCAGTTTTAACTAACATACCACATGCTAAATAAAATATTAAGAAATTTTAGTTAACACATTCCGAGAAATGAGAATTCAAAATTGGTAAAGTAACAATTTGGAAAACTTGGAGACAGATTTCATGATTGTTTCTGACATAACTCTATTCTAAAACATACTAAAATACAGAAACATCTGGTGAAAAGGCAACATTTAAACACCATGGGTATTATGCACCTGTGAACACTTGAGATCATTCAATAATAAAACTGAAAATGTGCAAAACAGATTTTTCTATCTAATGGATGAAAAAATCAGAGCAAAAAAAAAAAATGACAGTACATGTATGTTCTTTAAATGCAATAGATTTTAGCAACAGTGTGTTTCCTGATATCAGTTGGTACCTTGTTAGCAACCTACATGTATCTCAAGCATCCCTTTGCAATGCCTGTCATTTGAACACTAACCTTATAATCATCTTTACTAGCTCTAATGACACACTAAGAACTTTATAAAACTCCTGAATTCATGCAGTTCAAAGGCAGTAACATTTTTGCTGTCTACAATGCAGTATTTTTATAATTTCAGATGGGAAGATGAGTTTCACACACCATAAGCAGGCTACTTCCTGTCACCTGAGGCACACTATCAGAGGTTAGTATCACCTACCCATTTAGCAGAGTGTGTGTGGGGGTGGACCACCTCACTGGGCTTACACCCTGCTCGTTACAAGATGTGAAGTGTGATGTTATACGTGGGTAAGTGTCATTTTCTTTGTGGTTCCTGCCTCTTACTAGAGGAGATAGTATGAGAATACAAAACACTGCTTGGCTGGACTAGTACCCACATTAGTTGATTGCAAGGCAGATGCACTACTGATGAGCCATCTTGCTGACCTAGTATTTTCCTTACATCTACTTTTAAATGACCAGTTCTTTTCTATGTTGAATGGCTAATTTGTGCTCTTCTGATAGTTTCAAATTTATTTACTCTGTGTATTATCTAAAATACTTAATATAAGCATGAAGAAATTAGTACAAATTTCAATGAAAAAGAGCTCCTACACTTATTTTCACATGTATGCATGCATCAGCTGATCACACAAAACAATGCTAATGCCAGTCACTTAAAGGTATATTAATATGATACTGGATTTAAGTAATTAAGCTTTTTACGCAAATTTTATTGTGAAGTCACTTCAAACCACAAATCTGTGTCTTTACAATTGTACTTTCAAACAGCAAGGTCAATCACAATGTACTGCACAATTACGAGCTAAACTTGATAACAGATGGCACAGACTGGTAACTGTCATGTCTGGAAGAAAAACAGAATGCCACACACATAATCTTTGAAACTGTAGGTAGCAGTGTATGATTGTGTACAGGATTCTCCTAACATCAAGGAACATATCTTGGTGTCCTTGATCATAATGTTATGACTTTTACAGGAAAATATAAACAAGAGAATTTGGGACAAGGATAGTTTACCTTGCCAAGAAGGATGAGTGAAATGGTAACCTCTGGCACATATCAGCAGTACAAAGCTGAGAAAGGGACTCCACTCAATATACTGAACACTTGGATGAATACATTTTTAGCAATGAAATCATCAGGCTCAGAGCTCTCCTGGTGTCTGTGCACAAAGCACCCTTTGACAAACTGATGTCCAGTTTATGTGCTCTACAACAGCCAGAACTGATTTACAATGCCCTTGACATGCCAGTCAAGAACCATTACAAACTGTAGCCCTTTGCCATCATGCAGACATTTACTTTCAACTGCAGGGTGGGCACAAAAATAAAAAAGGGACCATTCTTACTTATTTACCAGGGTCAAAAACATTGGCAGACGACTCCATAGAGTGTGTAAAATGTTAAAAGAAATGCTTAGAGACAAAATTTTGTGTTTGATTAAAGATAAAAGACTTCATTGTCCAAAACTGATTTGAATTTTGTCGATGTTATAAAATTGACTCTAGCAATCAAATTGGAAGACAAACATGCAGCTGATCTACACTGATCTCCACAACCAAAGAAAGGGAAAATGCAATTAAAGTTTTCACAAAACTACAGACTTGACCCCACCCATCTCAACCAATGTATGGTTGGATGAGAAACAAGTGGAGTTGCAAGAGAAAGCTGGCTCATTTGTTAGCATCAATAGCTACATGTAGGCGATATGGAAGGCCACAAGGGGTCTAAATCAAGAAGCTACTTTTGTGTCCAATCCCCACTCTTGTTTTTACCTACTATGGGCATTATTATAAATGTGAAAATTTTCGTAGTCACGTGGAAATTTAATGCATTTTGCGCAACCAGAAGCTAACATGAAAATAAAAGCAAATGAATATATTTGCATGCCATATGTTCCAGTAATCAATGCCCTGATTACGCAGAACTAAAAACACACAAAATTCATCTCACCCTGTCTAACACAACAAAAAAAAATAAATAAATAAATAAAATATTTAAAAATTCACTTGAAAATAATCAACATTTACAGTATAGGAGATTGCACTGGATAAGTATCAACATCGCATGAAACGGAACAAAGGACAAGATTTAGGTTAATGCTGAGCCAGCATAACTTTTTTGAAGTCACATAGACAAGCACTGTTTCAAGTATTGCATAATGATTTGTTTTATGTAGCACTGAGGAAGCAAGCAACAATAGGACTGACTGTTTAAAGTTCCCTCCATAGGACTAGGCTCTAAGGATGAAGTACCTTGCCTAGGGGCACGACTGCTGTAGCCAGGGGGTGCAGCCGGGAGAGTTGAACCAGGGAGCTAATGATTGATAGTCTACCCATTGAGCCAAAAAGCTCATTCTTCAGTTACTTGCCTTTCATAAGAGTAGAGTCATATGGCAATTAAACCCAAAGTTTGGGTCTAAGTGTGACTGCTCTCATAATTAGCTGACTTTGACTGTTATCAATACTTTTCACACTAAGCATAAATCCTTGGTGTGCTGCATTACTTCGAGTAACAGAACACTTCAAATTGTGCATTATTGCCTTAACAGAAGTCTCATGTATAGTGTACAGCTCTGTGTTCTCTGTATGAGTGAACACAGCTACTTAATTTCACGTGAAATAGCTGCAATTTCTGCTTCTTATATCAATTTGTGCAATGCTTGACATGCATTAAAGGAGGGTCATTTTATGCAGCGCTTTACACTTCTACTAGATTCTAGAGAGTGGTGGATACAGGTGAATAACTACAGGGCTAATCACGAATGATATGCTGCACGTAAATAAATTTGTAGCTCCAGAGCAAGAGTTAGAGTGTGTAAGACAAATTTGTTTGGATGAGTCTGGCTATCTGATGTGCAATTGTACCAGAAAGCAGCTGTTCTAGTATGCGAGAATAACAAGCCAAGGAGTTCTCTGACACAGCACAGTGAGCAGTTCGCCTCTGGGTTAGACAAACTATGGCAAGTGGAGGTAGAGCTGGATGTTGACGAAGCAGCGGCTCTGAAGTTTGATAAAACATGTCCAGCTCCCCTCCCAGTTTCCCTCAAGTTTCAGGATTGTGTTGACTAAAGCCCCATTTATACTGTAGTCATCCTATATTCACCCCATGTTAGTCCCAGACAGTCATCTAGCACGAACACAGGGTAACATCCCTTATCTACTGTAAACATGAGGTAAGGTGCAAGGTACCGTTTACAAACCGTAACGTTCCGTGTATAAGATGCACTTTTTTTCGTCGGAAAATATGAAAAATTAGGAGTGCGTCTTATACAAGAGTACAGTCGAATCACGGAAAAAAATCTGTCAAGTACACCCAATTTTATAAGGTCAACTTGAGGCCATGTACGCCCATCCACATCCGGAGGGTAAGCAATCATTAAAACTTACCGGTACCGATAAACGAGCGATGTTTCGATCTGGACACACACAACAGCTGTAAATACGGGATAAACTTACATCGGCCTAGTGTAGAAACGATGTATCAATCTGGCCATAGACAACAGCTGTAAATACGCGATGTACCTACCAATGTATATCAGTCTACCAAGCTACCAACCGCCAACCATGTAGCTGTAAATATGCGATGTACAGGTACTCTGTATCATTACTAAATTACCGATACTGTACAACTTATCGATGTACTAGTATCAATCTGGCAATAGACAAAAGCTGTAAAATGCAGAGTAGGATCGACCCTATGTCATCGTGATGTGAACGATGTGTCAAGCATGTATTCATATCCATGGCGTTCGTTTGCTCTTCAAGACTATATATAGCCTTTTGCAAAGGCAGAGGCTCTCGCAATGGACTCGCACAGCGTGCACAGTACAATTACAGTGATCGGATTGGAGTGAACTTGCCCATTGCGCGCTGTGTGTGCAAGTCCATTGCTCTCTTGTGCGTGTCGTGCCTTTTGCAAAAGGCTAGCACTGTTCATACAAGCATGGTACAAGAGACACATGTATTACTGGTAATCCCTCCGGCCGAAACAACAGTGAGTTAAGCACCGTACGCACCATACGTCTCGGCGTACGATCCCTTTGCGACACTTGTTAATGTTTTTCATAATTAACATTTTGCTAATTCTGACACACGCCAATATATGTGAGGCACGTCTACGGTAGTATCAATGTATGATAGCATGCAAAGATCGTACCATACACTCATGAGTACGATCCTTGATGATACATGTACCACGATTGAAAGGCGAAACAATAGCAAGTGAGTACCGATACAAGTCTCGCATTTTGCGTCTTCCATTTCTTTCCGATGTCCGATGAATACCGTGAAAAGAAAGTTTACAAGGAAACGAAAAATAAAGCAAATACATGCTGCATTCTAGAGAAATTTTGAGCTGAAATAATATGTGTAACACACACAATATTTGCGTGGAAATTTGCGTGTTTTTTGGGTTTTTTTTTTTTAATTTCAGGTCCGAAAGTAGGGGTGCGTTTCATACACGGGTGTGTCTTATACACGGAACTTTATAGTATACATATATCTGGGCCGGCGGAGCGTTTTCAAAAGTGTGGGGGCCCACTTCCGGGTTTCATGAGCTAACAAGCAAAAAAAAAAAGGGTCCTCAGCTCATCTCTCCCTTTCCATTTCCGGGTTTCTTCAGCTGACAAGTAAAAAAAAAAAAAAAGGTCCTCAGCTCATCTCTGCCCTTCCATTTTCGGGTTTCTTCAGCTGACAAGCAAAAAATAAATAAATAAATAAATTTTTTTAAATGGTCCTAAGCTCATCTCTCCCCTTCTATTTCCGGGGTTTTTCAGCTGAAAAGGAAAAAAAAAAAGGTCTTCAGTGGAAATATTTAGTGCCACTTACGTACTTCCAGGTTAAAAAAAGTGTGGGGGCCCAAAGTGATGACACCTTATGTATTCCTTTGTATGGTGCACAAAAAGTGTGGGGGCCCGAGCCCCCACGGTTCTGCCGGCCATGTATATATAATGAACGTTTTGATTCCATGAGTGATACATATTCATATATGGAAACAATCTGCTACATCACCACACGTTTTTATGGTCATCCGCATGCAGTTTTGTTTTTTGTTTTATTTGCTAAGGATACATCACTTAACTACCCTACGCTTGTAACAATTCCAGTTTCATTCATATTCAGTCAAGAATCGCGATTCTATCAATGTTCATGGTTGATGTCATATCCTGTTCGTTATTAGTTCATACACTTGAGTGTCTATAGATGTTCCATATATTTGGCCCTTGACCTCCTCGCCGTGGCATATTTGCAGGAGAATTTACTCTTCTTCAAAAGTTCAGCTAAAGCTGCTAACTTGACTCTTTGTGTGATCCATAACCAGGTGATGGGAGCAATTGATAATTGGTAATAATATTAACTTACAGAAGTACCACTACCAGTACAGCACAGTGGAGCCCACTAGACTTAAGTTGCAGTATTAAACACTCACACAGAGTTAATTTATATCCATGCACTTGCTATGCCAGTATGATTAAATTGTTATAATTTAAGATTTACTAAAAAAATAATTACATTCTATTTTCATAAGGGCCTTCATTGAGCAATAAATGATAAGTGATTCTCAAACAGAACATTCTTGTCTATACGATGGCTTTTTAATTCAGAAACTGTACATTAATGAAAGTAATGCCATCACAAATTGCATTCATTTAGATCAACAAGGCTCTTAAGTAGAACATGTGTGATGTTGAGCATGCCAGCATGAGCAAAACATTTGGCTTGTGTGCTGCGACACTGTTTGATACAGACAGTAACTTGCCACAACCTCCGGAAGTTCATATAATAATGTGCATGATAAACGGTGATACCATGATTTTTCAACCCTGTGTCTTTTGCTGGTGCTTGTGTCATGTTTGTGCTTTGTTCTTTGTCTCGCAACCGTTTACATTGACAAGGGAGGAGGGTTCTTGCATTTTTGCTCAGAACAAATCAGGTACAGTACTCTCCGCATAATCGGGTAGGCTCGCGCAGAGCGTTTCTTACCCGATTAAGCGGAGTACCCGATTAACAGAAGAACACGTCTCCTTCACAGTTGACACATACAATGTGTGTATGTATATTGCACTGAACACTGCACCAAACATCTACACTGCACCAAACATCTACACTGTATGCTTGAACACGCATGCTTGCACGGCACATTATACATACTGTACCTTACACTTGCTGAGTCATGAGCAATAATTTACACTCTTTTTACGGACAAATATGTCTTCAGAAAACTCATGTTTAATCACTCCCCAAATGATCAGTCTCCTTTGCAAATTAAACAGAGAATATGATTACCTGTTACACGTACATTAATGGTATTTTCATGTTTAATGCGATTAGCCGTGGAAAATTTGGCATTCGTGGTTTCTTAAAGTGTTTTATCTGCGATAAAATGTGGGTAGGAAATTATATTAGAAGAACATTATTTACCCATTTATGCAGGTAAAGTTAATGTGCATTGGAACTGATTTTGACATTACTACCCAATTAAACGGAGTACCCGTTTAAGCGATAACCGATTACGCGGAGAGTACTGTATAAGAGATATGTGTATCATGTCACTGCTAGTCAGATATAAGTCTGTGACATACTGTAAATGGATGGCCTCTGTCATAACAACTGTGAAAAGAGAGGGTTTCATAAAGGTCTGTGGTGGCTGCAATGACCACAGTGAATGCAGGGATATATTCTCATGCATTACACTTCATCCCTGCAATAGACAAACTTCTGGTGAAGTCAGCAGACAGGCAACAATTCACATAGTCACACATGAATACATCAACAGAAACAATTAATTTGTTTCACTTTGAATTTGCCAAATCAAACTGAACACACTATTTGCAACCTGACAAGAAAACCCTGGCAGTCATCTGTGGAGTGAAGTAATTCCATTTGTACTTGTACAGCAAAAAGCTCCGCAATCATAATGCAGTGTCTCTACTGAGCTTGTTTGATAGTAACAAGACTATCCCTTCTCCTTTATATGTTAATTCTATGATGGACTATCACACAAACTGCAAGGTAATGCACAGAGCTGGAAATGTGAATGCAAACATGCCTCGCCATCTTCCGATTAGATCAACAGTCATCAACAGTCCTGAACTCTGTGATGTCATTGTCCTCGTGGAAAACACTCCCATTTAATTTGAAGCATCGCATTGATCAACTGAAAGCTAAAATTCCACCATCCATTCATAAAGATGCTGACTGTCCAATGGCGTGAGTTATATCAATGCAAATGTCACAGATAGCGAATAAAATGCTAGGAGTGGCAATGTACAAGAAGGTGACTACACTCCTGATTGAAGACAATGATTGCAATGCCAAGAGCAATGGTAACAGGTGAACAACCTTGCAAACATAACCTCGATTGGGGGGAACAAACCATGACAACTACGTTTTAAAGGGATCGTATAGTTTTAGTTGAGCCTTGACTTCAGGTTTCTAACTTTTCTTGGTGAGATGACAAAACCTCTTATGAAATGTGAAAGAGCATGTAATTCCAAGAGGAATTCAACGTTTATTTGATGAAAATTGGTTTTGAAATGGCTGAGATATCCACAAACAGTGATCCTAATAAAAGGTGGGACCTACCTTTTATTACGATTGCTTTGTCTTACTTTGTTTTTAGATGTCTCAGCCATTCCAAAACCGATTTTCATCAAATTAACTTTGAATTTCTCTTAGAAATAGAATGGTATGCTCTGTCCTATTTTATGAGTGGCTTTTTGGTATCTTGCAAAAAGTTAAAAGCCTAATCCTCATCTCCACCAATACTATGCCATCCTTTTAACCAAATGGATGCCAGCCTGGCCATATCATACAGACCCTGATTTTTAACTAAAATCTTTGTTCAGATTTAATCACATTTGCTTGTAGAAAAGAAAAAAGAGACGAACAAGCAGCAACAGCAAAAAAAAAAAAAAAAAAAAAAAAAAAATAGCATCAAATATATGTGCTACTCTGACATTTCAAACTTTTGGGTACTGTGAAAGCTGTTATTTTCGTGAATTTTACAAATAACTGTTAGGCCATGAACACACATGAAAATATCACGAATGGACAGGAATTAGTGCAATTATGACAGCCTCAAAGTCAAATCGCAAAAAACATCTCGCAAAAATGTCTGTGACCTCCTCATTCGCAAAATTATCTGTACATGTAAACAACCACTGTTACAGTAACGAGAATACAGAAGAGCAATTTATATTTTAATCACTTTTTCAACATGAATACAACATACAATTTTGAAATAACATCAAGGTAAATCTGTCTGGATCATAATGTGATTGGGATTTTTGACACAGTACATAGAGCAGACAATTAAGGCCAAAGGAGGAAAGATTTTAGGTTTGGAGAAAAGACTATGTGCCACACATTCACATGCCTACATTGTAAGCAGCACAAGCACACAATGTCATAAGTGATTTCTGAATGACATCTCCTGGAGTGAAGAACTTTTATATATTTTTGTGTCCTAAATGAATGTAGCAAAAGGCTACAACTATCGAAGGTATTGCAATGATGATGTATGACATACATCAAATCAATTTGACATGATTGTACAACCTCAACTGAGCAATTCATTCTAATTACCACCCATTAAAAATGGAACAAGAGACCCGCGGGTCTAGCGCTCACCTGAGTATCGCAAGTTCACCTTTCACGCAGTCACTAATCTAAATTATTCACAGCTCTACCAAAATTTGACGAGGCATTCTCAAGTGGAAGATGAAAATGTACAATAAGGGCCCAATTTTTTCAAGATTCCTTAATTTGGGGGAATTGGGGTCCCCTGGGGCCCTCTGGGTGGGGCATGGTGCCCAGTTTGATAAATTGAGATCCTGACCACCTAGGGATGCTACCTGCCAAGTTTGACAAAAATCCATCATGAGGTTTTCAGGAAGAAGATGAAAATGTACAATTCAGGCCCCCATTTGGACCCTTCCAACCACCCCCCCCCCCTACCCCCAAGAGGGGCACCCCTGGATCTCCTATGAACAAACTTGAAACTACAGTCATTAATGTACTCACTCATAGTATTATCTCAGCTCTATAACTTCTAATTCTAGAGAAGATTTTTAAAGATTCCTTCATTTGGGGGGTTTGGGCCCCCTGGGGGCCCCCTGGGCGGGGCATGGTGCCCATTTTAACAAATTGAGATCCTAACCCCCTAGGGATGCTACCTGCCAAGTTTGGTGAAAATGGGTTATGGGGTTCTCAAGAAGAAGATAAAAATGTACAATTTAGGCCCCATTAGGACCCCTCCTCACCCCCCCCCCCCCCTGGGTCCCAAGGGGGGCACCCCTGATTCTGCCATGAACAAACTTGAAACTACAGTCATCAATGTGCTAACTCATAGTATTAACCTAGCTCTATCACTTCTGGTTCTAGAGAAGAAGATTTTTGCGGATTCCTTAATTTTGGGGGGTTTGGGCCCCCTGGGGGCCCCCTGGGTGGGTCATGGTGCCCATTTTAACAAATGGAGTTCCTAACCCCCTAGGGATGCTACCTGCCAAGTTTGGTGAAAATGGGTCATGGAGTTCTCAAGAAGAAGATGAAAATGTACAATTTAGG
The DNA here is from genome assembly GCF_040938485.1 of Diadema antillarum. NCBI lineage: Eukaryota > Metazoa > Echinodermata > Echinoidea > Diadematoida > Diadematidae > Diadema > Diadema antillarum. Next base: position 101,276 of record NW_027271775.1, on the reverse strand, counting down.
CCCCATTAGAACCCTTCCCCACCCCCCTCCCCTGGGTCCCAAGGGGGGCACCCCTGATTCTGCCATGAACAAACTTGAAACTACAGTCATCAATGTACTAACTCATAGTATTAACTTAGCTCTATCACTTCTGGTTCTAGAGAAGAAGATTTTTACAGATTCCTTAATTTTGGGGGGTTTGGGCCCCCCTGGGGGCCCCCTGGGTGGGGCATGGTGCCCATTTTAACAAATTGAGTTCCTAACCCCCTAGGGATGCTACCTGCCAAGTTTGATGAAAATCGGTCATGGGGTTTTCAAGAAGAAGATGAAAATGTAAAAAGTTTACGCACGACGCACGACGGACGACGGACGACGGACGACGGACGACGCACGACGCACGACGGACGCCGGACGAAGGGCGATCGCAATAGCTCACTTGAGCCTTTGGCTCAGGTGAGCTAATAAAAGCTAAGGCCAAACTGGTCTACTGCTACACATGTAACAATTTCAATTACTTGATTTCAGAAGGCACATCACTAAAAAGGAAAATGTCGTCTGGAAATTCAACCAAATGCCTGGTTCACTGCCCATGTATTCCAGATAACAGAAACATGGATGAAGCCTGAGGCAAGTATAAATTGAATATATCATGAACGATGCAGGTTGTATGGATACAATTTAGCAAACATATTTATTCTAATTTGATAAAATCTCCTTGTTCCCGTACCATGTCTTCCCCTCCCCCATTCCAAACAAAGCTCACAGGATTCACTGCAATGACGTTGCATGAATCTACATTAACATTCTGCCAAAGCCAGAGTGAGACCGAACCAGAATGAATCATACAGGCTTCATGAGTTTATACTTCCCATGGGCTATTTGTGTAAGCACAAAAAGGAGAAGAGGGGAGGGAAAATGCCTTTATTGCTTTCTGGAACATTATTTTTTCCTTCTCCAGGATTTCTCTTTTTTACCAATTCCATCGCCCTCTCTCTCTCTCTCCCTCCCTCTCTCCATCTATCTCTCTATTTGTCTGTCTATCTGTCTACCTATTGGCTTATGTTATACTGTCTAATCATCAGCAGCTTCTAACCATTGCATGCATTGGCATGGCATTGGGTACACTCTGCTATTGGAAGATACCATTCAGTACACCAGGAGTGCAGTAGAAATGAAATGTGCCCCTCTACATTAGACATTGGTTGAGTGCCGCAGAAAACCTCATAACCACTGTCTTCCCCTAGACTCTGGCTAGCCACTGCAGCGACTCATGTACATGGAGCCGCAAAGGCCTGCTTATTTTAGGAAACAAGTCAGGACTGCCTACCAGATTTTTACTGTAAACATTCAATGGTACAGTCATGCTCTCTTGCTATGGGTGCAGTGTCAGTGGGGGCAGCTTTGTTTTAAGTTACCACAGAGATCATTTTCCTATTCTGCTCTATTGTCGTAATTTTTGGTCTTAAAAATAGAAAGAAGAGAGAAAATTATGATTTGGGGTCACTGGGCTCAGTTGTCACATTGAAATTCATAAAATAAACATTTGAAGCACATATTTTTATGGTTTGGGGGCTAAATGATGGTTATCACATCAGGAAAATATTTTTTAGGCAGCTGAGTTGAAAAGATCTACTTGAATATCAAAAACAAGGATAGTGTGGCATTCATCGCAAAAAGTGATGTTAGGTACATTCAAAATATGTTGGTATAACCAGGCAGCTGTAATGCACCGTATGGAGTTATTTTTGCAGGCATAATCTGTAAATCTAATTAACGCATACTGTACATGTGCATAACATGTTGCAACTAAACAAATATCAGTGTTTAGACGATACCTGGTATGTCTCAAGTCTTTCAGACTCTGCCTGTACATTGCTGATCTCCCACAATGAAGAGTGTTGTAAATCTAAGGGCTCATTCATGTATAATGTGTACATTTATATAGTAATCTGTTCTGTGGAAAAAAAAAGAAAAAAGAATGAGAGCTGAATGACAATTTAATTCGCCAGGTAAAGAGCATTTTGTAATTCAAATCCCTATAAAATCAATGTAATGATAATTGACATATAGTTTTCAAGTTTAGCCTGTAAGCATGGAGAAGGCAGCATGCACACACACAACCAGTCTACCTTTTCATCATGGGTCAGGAAGCCGTTGTGTCTGAGCTCTTAGCCTCACACACCAGACCCTTTATACAACACAGATTGTTCATGCTCTGATATAGGAAACATGGAAGCAGAGGGTGTAAAACTCAAGTTTGTAAGTTTAGTATAACTTTAAATGCTTTCATCAAATATATTGCATTGGTTAATCAAATATCACTCAGTGATTGAATTTAAACATGATCATGCTCATAGTGGTACATTTTGTTATGATCCACTGTAGGCAGAACTTAATGCAATGTTTGTTTGTTTCTTTTTCTTTAGGAGAGACAGATAATACTCACTATAAACAGTGACAAACATTATCAAACAAAAGAGTGGTATTTTTTTACATATACATTATGAAAACAAAATATTATAAACATAGTTTGAAACCAGCCCCTGGAATGCTGAACAGAGCTGTGGCTTGTATTCTTGTAATTGAGTCAATTTACACAGTATTTTCAAAGGGAAAACTTAGATTGGCTTACATCTGTTCAAACAGCATATGTGGCATCATTATCAAATCAAAAAAGAATTTATGACAGTCATGATTCTGAAAACCCTATCCCTAACACATTATCCACCTGACTTGCCCAAATGACTACACATTGTCATCTTTAAGGTCCATTCACGTGAATACTGCACAAGTCTGCAACATAAAATCCAAAGAATACAATGTAAACAAGGAAAAATTGGCTAGCATCTTAACAAACATTTTAAAAATACAAGGCAGAGTCTTACATTTGTCCACATATAGCATTGCACATGTATATATGACATGGTTTTAGTTTCTAGGCCCAAGAAATAATAAAGGTTTTCACACTTATTTCGCACACAGATAGTGACTTTTGGGTCTTCTTTACTAGACTAGGCAACTGCCTTCAATCACATTTTCTACATGTATTTCTTGGAGGGGAATATAATTCTGTTGGAAGCCATAGGCTAATACTCTCTACATGACTCCCCATACAATTAGGATTCGGTCTCTTGTTAGAGAATGCAGACGAGAATATTGGGATTATAGCGTACCTCAATGCAACTGAGCCAACAGTGGCTTGGAGTGTATATTTTGTGGATAGCAGATGACTCAGCATGCTGAGCTCCAGTAAGGCTTTCTGACAGCACACACTTGTACACATCATTGGCAAGTGAGCATCTCAACAAAATGCACTATCGAATTGTCCAGAAGTCTGAAAGCATGGGTCTTTTGGATATTAAAAAAACAAAACAAAACAAACCTCACTTCCAGTATTCGGGCATTTGATTTCTTGACCATCTGACTACATTCAATCAACTCACATGCTCCCTTTTCAATCACAAAGAAAAACAAATCTAATGTCTCTTTACTTTGACAACGTCATTACTAAAAAATGTTGAATTTTAATTTAGTATTATTCGATATCACAAAGCTACTGATTGAATAGATATTATGTTTGCTCTTAGCACAGAATGAAATCTGTGACTGTTATTTCATATAATATATCATGTGCTGGGTTTAGAAATGAGCAATTAAAGCATGTTTTCCCCATCAGAATGTCTACACTGGATTCTTCTGGAGTCTTTAGTACTTTGCATTGAGGTGAAAGTGTGAGACTTTGTTCACTTGACTTAAAATCAGAACTCTGAAATTGATCTGCATTATCAAGAGTCACAATTTTTAGCATTATCAGTCATAATGTCTCATCAAACTAAGAAAGTGTTGGTGTTTCCTTCATAATAAATCATAAAATATGACCTCCTGGAATCATCATTATTCTATCATTTCTATGAAGCTCTATTCCAAATCTCACTATCAATATGCAAATGCTGAAAACCATGGACTGGAAAACTTTACGTACAACACAGGTGATGCAACAAAAATGTAACAACATCATGATCTTGCAATCTTAATGCAGAGCTAGAAGTCTTTGTATGATGGGGTGGCTGAGTCTACAATGTCAAATCACTGAGTCTTGCAAATGGGTTATTGATGGTGTGTGACATGAGCATCATCACTTTATTTGACAAGCCTTGACATCATGATGATAGATTCTCTTGTCACATTTCATCTACTGCAATCACTTCATTCATATCATCTGCATGACTTCATTGAGATGTAATGTAGCTTTGGGTTGTCGCTGCCCTTTCGGGGGGGGGGGGGGGGGGGGGGGTTGATTATGTAGAAAGGCTGACCGATATGTTTACAGACTACTCCTGAATTGACTTGGTAAGCTCATTGGAAAGATGTACAATTCTAGGTTTTCACAGGTCTTTATTAAAGATGTCATGTGACATGTTATTGTGATGTGTACTGACGTGACAGATTGACACTTCCCACAGTGTGAGATGGCATGTTAAGATTACTTTGCCAGTCAACTCTAGACATAGAAACATTTTTGAAATCCCAGGTGCTAAAAGCACTTGGTAGGATATCACGAGCAGCAGGCTACAAAGAAAATGTCTCGTTATACGTCGGTGCTTAGCATTACCAATGTATCAAGATGTAAGACTATCTCACTTTTCAGCCAAATGCACTTAGAGGAGCCATTTATATGACAAAGAATGATATTGCACTCTAAAGTCTTACTATACATGTATGTTGCCATTTCTCAAGGGTGTGAAACTGGATAAAACAATGAAAGTGACATGAGACCGATGGTCACTTGGCACCCTACAGTACACAGTAGTTGTGATACAGTATCTGCCCAAACAATGGCAAAAATGTTTCAGTCCTCTTTAGATCACTGGTATGCAGTGCTCTTTCCCAACCTCTGCAAGTAATTGAACCCCGGAATTCAAAACAACAACAACAAAATAAAATCTGTGCTGCTACATGTGTGCTTCAGTTCAGCTCATTTCAATTTTTTTATACACAGGAGAGCTTTACAAGTACAGCGTGATGTCGGGAAGAAAACTGTTCACTTTTTCTTTTATTTTCCTGGCTGTCTGATCATGCACACTTTAACATATTCCTGATCATTTGAACAAGCAAATGAAGTCTACTTATGTCACAAGCAACTGCTGTTAAATGAACATGTAATATGTTTTTGTTTTCTTGTTTTTTAGCTTCTGACAGCCAATTTGTCAGTTGTAAGTACACAAAAATTTTGCTCCTTGGGTAAATCAAATCAAATAGTGAATGCACTCTACAACACTGCATTTGAAATTAGAAATCCATGAGCAACTTTAGAACATATTAGTTAGTCTTCAATTTTTTTTTTTTTTTTTGGGGGGGGGGGGATTCCACTGGAAAGCAAATTATACATCACAGAAATGCTTCACACAAGCATCAGCAAAGTTGTTTCACTATCTCTTTCTTTCTCTCTCCCTCTCTCTCTAAAAAAAAATGAAATAAAAATGTTTTCAAAAAACTACTGTAGTAAAACATTTTGTGTGATAGGTGACAGGTGCTGAAAGTAATGAACTAATCACTTTAATAGTAGCCTCTGAGATGAGATTTCTTGTTTCAAAGAGGCCTGGACTTGATCATGCTTGATGTAGAATAAAATGCGGGTGCTAAAACACATGTTATAATATACCACGTTTTCTGTTGCAGTAAGCATGCATTTTTACCTAGATGCAGGAAATGTCTCAAGATAGAGGGCACAGTTAATATACAGTAACAAAAACAGAAAAACCAGGATTATAATCCAGTATCTCCCTTATACTATAACCCATTAGGTCCACAAAACCAATTTCTCCATGATTTGCTATTGTATCTTTCTATTTTGATTTTTCCCATTCATGGGGAATGTTCATGGGAAAGAATTACAAGCTCTCTCTCTCTATCTCATTTAATCCCTTTGTTATCTTTATGTAATTGTTAACTTTGGTTGCAGAATTTTCAAAGCATCTCAATTGCTCAATTCATATCTGATAATTACATTGGCAATACATATAATTATGAAAATATCTACATTTTGTGAATTTCTTCTGATCTTCTGAAGATTAAAATCTCACCAGTTTCTATAATTCTCCAATATGAAATATGTAGGAAAGTGCCAATTTGATAGTTGTCAACCTTCATGAACTATGAGGGGTAAATCTCCAAATGTCTCTAGAATAGTACTATCCGAAGTCAGCATCATTTTCAAACAATGTTCTGGTTAGATATCCATAACTAGTTAATTCTATTGTAAACACAGAAAATTCCCAGCTAAGACTGACTGCACACCAACTCCTTGGTGCATCTTCTAATAGGATGTCCATACAACTTTCAGCAATTAACGATACCTAAAATAAACTATGTTAGAAATGTGATTGTAACAGAGTACTGTAAAAGTGTATATTTTTGTGCCAGTGATTTTTTGTGCTCGGCCAAGTAAGATGAATTTCATGTGTTTTTAATTCTGCGAAATCAAGATGCAACATAGTGGCACGTATGGCAAGCAAAAATATTTGTGTGCTTTTATCTTCACGCTAGTTTATGGTTGCGCGAAATGTGCAAAAATTTCCACTTTCACAGTAATCATATTAGATTTTAATATCAATATTTCAAAATGTGCACACCTGAGTATGACCGTCAAAAACCTGTTTTCACTTCCCAACAGCCTTATTAATGAACACAGACTAATCTATATGCTCTACAAAATCAAGCACTTTTGTCACATCACTGTTGGCAACCTAAACCATCACATAAAGACACCCTAAAGATACAAACACACTCAAACACATATACACACATACGATATATTAACATGCAAGACGGGCAACTTAACATATATAACACTCACGCGCGTAAGTGCGGACACATTGCAAATTAATTGAATTGGCCCCGCATTTACCAGCCAGCACTTTTGGGAAAGGTGGCTTAATACTCAATTTTCACGCAATGATGATATGTGCCCTGGCATGAGATGGACAGCTTAATTGAGGAGTCCTTAAAGTAATAAACCCAAGCTTTGCATTCATCAGGGTGCTCAACTGCAATTCTTCTCCCAAGAGAATGCATGGAGCAGGGGCCGAGATACAGAATGTGCCAGTGAGACTGATTCGAGGGAAAAGGTAATTTGATAGTGCGTTTCTCTCACAGGAGAGTTTAAAATCACAATAATATCACTTGTAACATTCAGTGTCACAGAAAATTGATGGTTGTTACAGAGGAAAAGCATTGATCAGCAAAATATACATACATGTATGGCAGGGTACATTTATGTGTTATGTAGGGCATCTTTATAAGGATAATATCCAAAGAGGATCTTTGTTGTAATCCATCATCATTTAGTTTTTATTTTCTCATGACGTCTTTGGCCGATAACACAAGCAAACCAATATACTTCCATCTATTTCGATACAAAACATACCATCTGCCCAGGGAGAAGGATATGTTCACTTTCAAGTCCTTGTGGTTACAAACTGATACTGAGAAATCATGTGTATCACAGACAAAACAATGTGGTCAAATATCTTACTTTAGGCCAAAAATCTGAAAATAAATGTAGGAAAGAAAGAGTTGAAGTGAAGTTTAACCTCTATCTATACTACATGACCACATTGCATGGCTGACAAAATGCTATTAGGTTGAAATTCAAACTGAAATTAGGTTTCAAGGTGAATGCATTGTATCATATTTGGCAAAGGTTGTATTTGTATAAATCATTGAGTAAGACATCCTGGGGGAATTGGAGAATGGTGTTATAATTACTAAATTTGGTTGCATGTGAAATGAACATTTCAGGGTTGAAACTGAAGCTAACTTTCTTAAACCACCCTTTCATTGAGTATGGCATGAAGAACATACACATATATTCACCATGATACACACCATTATCAAATACAATTGCAAATATGAAGTGAATATTTGAAATTATACACCATGTAGATGTATCAATCTCATGAAAATAACAACACTTACAAGAAATTTTGTTAACCTTGAGACTGTATTATAATTTACTTTTAAATTAGTTGACATTAATTGGCAGCTGATGGACAGAACTCTTCAGCTTGGTAGTATCACAAGCAACAAGTTACAAACAGTTCATACCAAACACCCATATGTGTCTTCATTCTTGTACTTGACTGTCAAACTCAAAATTGGGAGAAAGATTGCAAGTGGTAACTATGGGATGCAGCATCCTTCTTACAAACTAGTCTAGAATCTAGACTGTTCTTTTTTGTGTGTGTGTCATATTCCATTGTATCACGGAAGGCAGGAGAATCTTCCCATCCAAGCGAAAATGCATTCTTTGGATTGTGCAATCACACACAAAGTTCCTGCCATGCTATAACACCCCCCCCCCCCCACACACACACACACACAAAAATAAACAAGAAATAAATAAATAAAATAAGAGCCCAGAATGTAGACAACTACAGTACTAGACATAAATAACACAGCTTGCTATGCAAAGGTGATGCACGCAACTGAAGATGAGTGTGCCTGCATGTTTATGGAATGACTTGATTGAGTGTGTATTGTCAATTGTCCATGTATTACTGCTTGCAGTGAGCATCAAACAGCAGGTAAAAATTTGGCGATGAAACTGCTGCTGGTTTGTTGGGGGGGTAATCTCATTTGCCAAAAGTCTTTGGTTTTATACTAGTCAAATTTGGCGTGTGCTTCAAGCATCCCCCTTTAAACAGCAACACGAGACAACTTTAATATGACGATGCTAGCTATTTGAAAAGAATTCCAGGTGTAATGTATGAATATCTTATGACACAAGATGTAGAACTTGTTTGCTTACTTTCAAAATTGAAAATATCATTTGAATACAATTTGGTCTTGGTTCATGCTAGCTGTTCTTGTAGGACAAATATGATTTTCTCCTATGCATACTAACACAAATAAGCTGGCACACGCACAAAACACACACACAGACTCACGCTATGATACACAAACACACATACACAATCACACACAAAAGTTAATTCACATACATACACACAAGTATATGCTGACATACTGTTAGGCCTATACACAATCACTGACGGCTGGCAAGACACAATTCACTTGTTTTAGTAAATTCCTGCATGCACGTAGTATTAACATGCACTCTTCCAACTCACACATTCACGCTCTATATTTTTGTTTCTTTTCTTTCCACTTTTTTCTAGTGAGTAGCTACCATTTAGAACATAAAAAAGTACAGTAATCAGCAATATTGACATCTCTAGTAAAATTCGACAGCAATAAAGATGAACAGTTTAGTGACTTCACAGATGTAAAACAAAATGGAAAAAACACAGAAAGATTTTGCAGGATTTCTACTTTTGCTTTCATATGTTCAGCATCAAGTAATTAATATGAGTGTGCATAATTATTCAAGTGCTTACAATACAGGTCACTTTAAAAGGTAGAGATGTGGTATTTAACAAATCAGTAAACTAATTCACACCATTTGAATCTGTATTCCATTTTCCTCATTAAAATCTTAATCTCAAAACTTTCATACAAATCATTTTAAGCAGAACGTACTCTTTGTATGTCTCGTAAGCTTCTCTAGGGGCATGACCAGAAAAGAGGTTGGGAGAGGAGTGGAATAGGAATTTTTGCATTAAAATCACATCTATGGCCAAATAAATTTTAATCTCTTGGATGGCAAATTACATGAGATGTGAATGTAAGAGGAAGGGAATGCACCTTCAGGGACCTGTTAATAAAAAAAAAAATATATATATATATATATATATATACTCCTAGATGGGTCATTTGGAAGACATTTCCATTTGTTTTATATGCAAATTTTAAAATACATGTTCAATGGCAATTTACGCAATGGAGACACGAAAATTGTCTCCTTAATGACCAGTTGTCTCCCTAATGAAGACACTTCCCCCCACTATGTCTCCCTAAGGTGCCAACTAGGGATATATATATATATATATATATATATATATACATAAAAGATATATATAAATTATATACAAGAAAATTGTACATCTTTCATGACTGGCAATGTACAACCATAGGCACTACTGTTTTCTAATAACATCGAGGGAAGAGAAACAGATAGAATTATAACCCAATGTGCCTTTGGTGTATTTTCATCTACCTGCTGGCTTATACATACAGAGCTTGTGCAACTCCTGCAGTCGGGCATATTTTCATAATCTACCATTCCCTTCAATCTACTTCCATACCATGAAGCAGCATCTCTTACCAAGAGTACATAAACCAAGTTTAGACAGCTGAACAATGGGTTAGTTTTTCAGAATAGCCATGAGGTAGACAAAGAAAGAACTTGTGTATCAAACTGCACAGTAGTTCACTGCAAATCTGTGACATAATGGTAAAGCATCTGTATAGCAAAAAAATTATTTTAAAAAATCAATGCATTGCATCAAATTACTGTATTCGCCGAATATTTCCGGAGGTTTTTATTTTTGCGAATTTCGCGAGTCAAGTGCTATTCGCAAACTAAAAGACAATCGAAAATAATGACTCTGATCCCGATATGAATGTGACGCACACATATACATTTCTCCGTTCAGTACAGTACTCCATGATTGCGAATTTCAGAGACTCAAACCCCAAGCACCTTCTGATCTGGAGATTCTCCTGCCTGAAACCCCTAGCGAACGGGAGGCTCCAACTTGATATGCGCGAAGCGCGAAATGATAGGGTTCTAGATGCTCTCTCGTGCTATCTAAGGCTTATTTTTCAACACACTAAGTAAGAAATCATTTCAAGCGGGAGACACAGAGCCAGGGCGGGAGAAATTAAATCTCAAGCGGGAGAACGGGAGATTTTGCAAAAATGGGCTTTCGGCGGGAGATCTCCCGTCGAAAGCAGGAGAGTTGGAGTCTCTGGAATTTAACCACTTGTGAAATCGTTGGGAAGTTCCGATTCGGAAAAATTTAGACTCGCTAAATATAAGGCGTAAACAGTAGTATATGGTTGACCTGATACTGACTATAACAATTAGAAAGGACTGGAATCTGTTCTCCTTAAGATACATTCATATATTTGATCGAACAAAATTTATATTGTGCATTCATATGAGTACTTATACAAGAATAAGACTCTTGACAGGAACCACCCCCCCCCACCAAAAAAAAAAAAGAAAAGAAAAAAGTAATCTATACATGAAAATGTGAGTCGTTAGCATTGTATGTGATGACAAGCATATCACAGGTATGCCCAAACTTTTCAAGTAATCAATATATGTAATGCATATCTGCAATGATGCGCTCCTCTGGGGTGCAAAAATATGCAGATATGAACATGCATACCCAGTATGCCTTGGCTTTCACATTTCTTTGGCAAAGAATGCATAATGCCAATCTAGTTCAGCATATCAAAATGATCTCCCTTCCACTGTCAAGTGTCTGCCATCCCCAATGTACTGTATAAGAACCATGCCAACCACAAAGAAAGCACTTACTAATACTGCCCACAAGAGGCACCCACTGGATAAACAAGAAGGCAATGACATACACACACTAAACCTAAAATATGCTTTCAATGGCACAATATTACTCTTCTACCAAACTGGGTGATTTAAATTGGAATGAAAGCATTGCTTCTCCACAGTAACCTTTAAATCTTTGAATGTTGTGCCTCGTGAACACGAAATGCACATCATTATGAACTACTCCTTTGACATTCAAAAAGATAAATGCAACATCTCATGCCATCCTATAATTCTATGTATGTGTGTGTGCATGTTTTGCTTTGTCCTATCACTGGTAAGGTTCAATGAATATTTTTGGTATAACTCACCTTTTGGGGCTGCACAAATTCATCAGAACTACTATGAAATAGCAGTTGGCAATTACAATTTTCAATATATGATTTGCAGGATTATCATATCATTATACTATTAAAACATTACAAAAAATATTGCATACAATTCCCCTTGGTGGGGAATAGTTTTTAGTGGCTATCTATATGGCAGGTGGTCATTATAGACAGGTGGGCGCTAGGGAAAGTTTGAATGTATGTACCTAGTTTAACTATGCCTGAAAGTGTATGCCTTGAGTAATTTCCAAGGTATGGAGAAAATAGTGTAATTTCACCCCTAAATAGCAGAACTTAAGCATTTTGATCTGAACTTTGACCTCTGACCCCAGACCCTTGACCCAAACTTCCCAAGAGAATCATTGTCAGGCAGTACATGGATATGTGTATTAAGATTCATGAAGATACCTTGGGCCATCACAGAGATAAATGGAGAAAAACATGAAATTTTAGCATTTTCACTTGACTTGGCACAATTCTCTTATGACAAACAGCCAGGCCTGATTCAGATGCACTGGCAAGTCAGACATAAATCATAATTCCCAGAAGAATTTTATGCATTTAGCAAAAAGTTCAAGATCGGCTGCACCACTGCATACTGAATTTCTAAGTGTTCAGTCATGCCTACAGACAACCAAATTTGTATTGCCAAAAGTCTGCTGTAGCCACTACCCTCTCTCACATCTCAAGTGGACATAATAGAAACGCTGTTCCTTCAGAAAGGAATTTGATATGAAATCCTTTTGGGAATTGTCTTTGTATCATAATGGGGGGAATTTTCACAATGCTGTCTCTGTGGTGCAAGTAATAACATTTATCAATGTGGTTGTAAAAAGCTCATTTAAACTTGTCAAATTTTCACATAAAGCATAAGCATGTGGAAAAATAAATATAAAAAATCAGAGAGAAAGAAAAATGGGACATCATGTATAAATTAATTATGTTGTACCAGACACTGAAAAATATTTTAGGGAGTATAATGCTGGTTTTGGAAAAGTATCTCATGTTACAAAAAGAAGCAATTGCTGTTGATTTCCAAACTGGTCTCAATACATTTTGATCAATATGTGGGAAGAGTCTTGGAAAATGCACAATTCCCATCCTTATGCAGTAGCCTTTTTTTTTTCTTTTTTTTTTCTTTTTTGTTAACTTTCTACTCTTCTATTCTGATATGTACAGTGCAGGTATGATGTGCTCTACAAGAATAGCTTACACCAACAAAGGACAATTTGTCAATCAGTTGCAATAACAGAATATACCTTTATTATTATCAGTATCAATATGACTAATGGTTTTAAAAAAAAAGAAAATCATCCACACACAACACATGTACCACAGGCATATTTTCAAGTAATTGCTATAAAGTGTACAAAGAAATTGTTGTATAACACATGTTTTCTTAACATAATGAAAATATAGTGGTTGACACTGTAATCACAACCAGCTTTATACAAGAATACATGTACACAGCAAACATTGACACACATCATAGCTGTGGTGGTCTTGCAACTGAATAGGTCATGCTGCTAATTTATTCTTAACCCTATCTCTGTCACGGGCCGATTAAATCGGCCCAAAAACTGCAATAGAAATGCTTCGGCCGATATTATCGGCCCTATTTTGATTGACAGATTACTTCAAAGGCTATGACATTACCACTCTATAAACTCATTTGTGATTGGCTGACAGTGTAAGGAAACGATTTCCAGCCTGAAAAAAGCTTCCCCACCTTTAACCAATCAGGAAAGCTTTCTCAAAGTCAAAGAAATTGTGGTGGCCCCGCCCATGTTCATTTGCATTCAGATTGCAATGTATTGTGTACAGTTTTGCCATGTGTGGAGAACTTACACGAATCTGTATATGTGGGACTGTAATAGAGATCGCCGCGAGCGATGAAAAGATCGTACACGTGGGTCAATTTTCATCTATTTTATCTAAGTCAAAATAGTAAAACATGAAGTGAAAACATTCAGATTAGGGATTTCAACATCTCTGAATTCTGTGAAGGGGTATAGTTTCAGTAATATCGGCCTCATAAATGATCTGAAGAATAGTTGAACACTGCACATTCGGTGCAGCAGCTGCAACTGTTTACTCAGCACTAACATCAGTGCAATGGGTCTCTAGTTAGCCGGGGCCAGCGGGGCAGGTGTAAGGAGCAATAGGGTTACAGTAGCTTCCTGCTGGCGGCCTGAAGCTGTACAGTCTTGATGTTGGGGTATGCTTGACTGTTTATTATTATTACATGATGAAACCGTCACTATGCGAAACTTCAATTCAATGCAGGTTTGTCATAAAGAAAATGACTGCTGTGATACTGTGTAGTTAATTCTGTTTCAATAAGGAAAGTGCAGAAAGTCGTAGACTAGCATATGATGATCAACTGGAATGCATGGACACTCCAACATCAATATTTTCAATAACATTTTTTATCCTTAGATTATCTTATCATTATGGCATTATCATAGGACAAGATTAATATAAATTTGAAAGAAAAAAAGCACAATTCAATTTCTATTTTCAGCTTGACAAGATACAAAAACGCTTTGTCTACTTTCAGGCCAACATCACTCACAAAATCAGAAATTACACAAAATGTGTGAAATCTAGGTTGTAATTGCCACACACTTTTGTTCATAAAATGAAAAGTACTGATGCTATTGATGAAAAAATCATACCATCTGAAAGCTGAATAAATTCTCTACAACATCTATGAGACCTTTTTGTGATGCAAGCTCATGTTGTGTGGAAAAATGAGGTGGTAACATGTAGAAATAAGTCTGCATTGATAATTATGTGACATAAGAGGGCGTCCTACTTAAAATTGAAGTGCGCCCTCACTCAGATTATTATGGAAAATGAAAGTTTAGACCATAAGCTTTCAAATGATGTATAACATGACACATTAATGTCAATAATAATAATCAGAAATGGCCATCAACAATCTTGTGTCTGTGCACTGCAAAATGTCGGAGCAGTCTGGCTACAGCGTATGTGACAGATATAGGGTTAAGTAAATAGCTTTATTTCTTTTCTTTTCAATTTCTCTTTAAGACAATCAGGACTTATAAGACAATTTCACTAGTGGTAAAAAGTTGGTATCATCCATCTGCAGGAATTAAAGTCAGCAATATCTCACTTTAGAGGTGATAAATCTATAAATTTATGAGTTAACAGTAATACTGTGCACTGCTGCTACAGCTTTCCATTCCTTATATTTTTCTGTGCTCATGCAAAAGGAGCAGCTGTTCAAAGTTTAAGCATTCTCTAATTACATTTGGCATGAACACAGTGAAAATGTGCACCTCTGTCAAGTCTTATTAGTACTCCATGTCAGCATTATGCAATATTGCTGCATGCATACGCTTATGTGGTAACAATAACTGAGTAAGTTTTTATGCTCCACTTTTAATAGGAGTGCATGTGCTCATGTGACAGCAATCATATACCATGACTTGAAGTTTCCACTTTCAGCAACACTTCACTAAACTGCATCCCTCAGCCAAATATTTTCCCTCCCCTTGCATGTAAAGGAAATTTTAAATCTTGCTCGTACAATGTGTGCTGGGATTAACTTGGCCAGCTCCATGTATTGTGTGTTTGCAGTCAGGCCAACATACAGGGTATACAGGTATCATGTACTTCTGTTGCTTGCAAATAAATGCTATTGCTGTGTGCTGAATACTTTCACTGCCTTTGTGTACCTGACGGCAGTGTTGCTCATTTCTCAAATATCAATCTATTCATAACAATCACAATATAAAATCATCCTGAAATATACATGTATGGCATCTAACCTGTAATGCACAGATTGATGCATGCAGTCATAATAAATGTACAATGGTGTTTTTACCTGCTGGTACTTTACACACAACACATACAGAAAGAGAGATGGGAATTGCTGAAGTGTGCATGAATGATAAGAAACAGGCCCGCTCCAGCTTTAACGCTTTTGGTTGATGTACTGTAGTTACAATGTTTTAGAAGTACAATTAAATATAATATGAAGAATGTACCAATGCATTTAAAGCATGCACATGAATATTTTTACACAATTTTGATGCCACTTGCTGCTTAATTTTTGTAGAAATTGTATATAAATGTGAGATGAGACTTTTAGTCAAAATTTTTCATTCAAATTTTGTAGATACAGTGTATGTATTAGGTTCGACATGAGAAGAACTTTTCTCACAGATATGATTTTCTCCTTCTTTTACAGTAATATACTCCCGATCAAACATCAGTCTGAAGGCATATTTGATATCTTATATAGCACTGATGTTTTAACTCCTGGGTACCACACAAATCAAGCCACAATGAGCTACCAAACGCAAGCACTCCAGTTTGTAGTCTTGATTTTCATTCTTCTAAGAATCATAAACCAGTGCTGGAAAGTCTACTATGAAGTAGCAGTTTTAAAACAGGCTTTCACCACAGCACTCCTTTTGAACACCCATGCAAGGGAGAGATTTATGAATGTATTTACACCTGTCATTCAGCCATCAACACCACCATAAATCTCACCCATAATCATCTTCTCCAGCATTTAATATATCCTTCATCTCTACCACCATTTTCCCCATATACTCTCTGTCAATCAAATGTGTTTTTCCCCATTCTACCCAATAGGCAACAGCATGCAAATATGAGTATCTGTACCATAAGTCATGATAAAATGGTGACAGTATTACAGCTTGCAAAAATCAATGTTTTGCAAGAGCAGCACAATTCAAGTGTACAACATAAAATTCAAAAAAAAAAATGGAAGAACTACTTACAATGTATCTATGGTAGGGAGAGTATGTAGTTGAATTTTATATATGGCAATGTGGTTTATTTTCATGATTCCATATTTAACAGAAAACAAAATAGAGGGACCATGTATATAACTATACTTACACACATAGACACACACTCACATTCACTTCAACTGTTCATCAAACAAGGACACTGTATGGATGATTCACACTTACATTTTCAATGTCCTATGCCTACACCACAGACAATCCATCAATGAAATCCTATTGAAATTCAGGACTCCTTAAAGAAAAGGTCAAGTGAGGAAGCTGCATTTTTTTTCTACATCACACACAGCCATTTGCTTTTCTTTACTCAAAATGCCTTTCCTAAATCTTTCTGCAGCAGCATCTTCACGACGCCACACTGCTCTCTAGCCCCATCCTCCCCAGCCCCGACCCTACCCTACCCCCCTTCCAATACATCATGTTTGCCTGGCGTGCTTACCAATACTGGTAAACTTGTCTCTTCCCCTCACTGTCAGTCACATACGCATTTATAACAAGGTTGAGCGCTTCCTTCCCCTCCGCTTCACTGGGTGTTCTTTGTTTTCTCCCACAGAGACCAAGGTCGCAGTGCATCAAGGAAGATACTGTACAACACGTGATGACCATTACAGAGTATCAGTGTATCACAGAACCTTTGACACAAATGGGCTAAAGCTTTTTTTTTCTTCAACATCATATCCACTAGGTGGAAACTGGACATAATCAACAAATGTACTTAAACACTGTTTTCCTTATTGCCTGGGGGAGAATGATGATGATAATATCAGTCATTATGATGCATCCTCCTGCAACCTCCTTGACAGTGTGTTGGTGTATACTGGGTATTCAGCATGTAGCATTTATCTACAGCAATCCATAGTCATGTAAGCAGCATCCACTATTATCTTGAAAACGACTGATGACATAGGCATTAATGATCATTATCTCTGAATTTAACATATTCTTAATGAATACTTCCATGACATAACTATGATATAAACCCCTCTTCTGGATACATTCTAATAAGCATAGTTCAGAATTGATAGATGTACAAGATTACACATACTAATAAAATCATATGAAATCAATTTTGAACAGTTAGAGAGTATATCAGTCCTAACAATGATCATAGCCAAATTTTAACAGGATAATGTATATGACATCCAAAAGTGTCAAAGTTTAACTTCGACAAGAGAGACGTAAAGTCATACACACTACATTCAGCATTAGTGGAAGTACAATGAATACTGTTAATTACACACTACATTCTGCATTAGTGGAAGTACAACGAATACTGTTAATTACACACTACATTCTGCATTAGTGGAAGTACAACGAATACTGTTAATTACACACTACATTCTGCATTAGTGGAAGTACAATGAATACTGTTAATTACACACTACATTCTGCATTAGTGGAAGTACAATGAATACTGTTAATGACTATGTTCACATCTTATGCTGATCTTAAAAACACTACTTCTTGCAGATACAGTGACAATCCTTGAAAACTGCACAATACATTATTAGCAATTTCTTACAAATATGCATGGGTACACAGGCAAACTTGCAAAATGATACACACACACACACACACACACACACACACACACACACACACACACACACACACACAGGCATATGTAAAGGCACACACACACATAGTGACTGACTGCTCTATTGTAGGACTTTGAATGTGAAATGCAGTCACCACACATTTGGAACACAGCATTGCAATCATCTAGAAGGTATATCACATGCATTTGTGTTGCGTGCATTACAAATGCTGGGTTCAGCCATCCTGGTAGTACACATGTAGAACCAAGGACAGAGTTCAATGTTGACACACACAGCCCAGCCATGGCAAGGAAAGAGCTACATGGCTGTGAAAGTGGTAAATCAATCATGGAAATGGAAATGGATAGGAAGCTGCCTGTTGCTTGCGGAGACACTTCAGCATTTCCATGCTGTATTATAAAAATGTGTGTGTAATACATGTGTGTGTTTCTGTGTGTCATTAGTGTAAAAAGGGGGTTGGTGAGGTGAGGAGTTACAAGAGCACAGTCTAAGTACTGCCTCCAATGTCACAATAATTCAGTTGTTGTACGCACAGTCTGCATATAATATCAAAACATGCAAGAGCCAAAATATATGAAAGCTAAACAGTATCAACAAATATGAAACATGAGTTACATGCACAGGAGATAAATCAACCATATCTCCTTAATATAAAACTGGACATTTTCAGATGATGTACCGGTACATTTCAGTATTTCTAGCTCCGGCTCTCACCACAACCTTTTTTTGTCCCTAATTTTGTTGTGAATTCAAAAGTGTGGCTAAAAAACATTACAAATTCTCATTGACTTTTGTCCATTATGAAGTAGTGTATAAACATCAAATATCTGAAACAGTTTCAAGACTTCCCTAACACACACACACACAAATACTCCACATTTATGCAACAAGGTAACAATTACATGTCCAGTAATAGACACCTGATTACACCTGGCATACATGATAAACTTGTTTCATCTCTCACTTCCCAAAGATCACCATAAAGTAATTTTGTTTATAACTGGCTCGACTAGATAAAAGTCAATCATCACAGTACATGTACACTCATATGGCCCATTGTCAATAAAGAGGCACAATATGACGGCACAGGTGCCTTACAAATGGGAATGACATTCTGATCTAACTGGTTAGCACAAAAATATTTTGATAATCATGTCTTGGCTCAAAACCTTGGAATCTACCACCAACTCCCCTTTAACAGCAAAATTGTTAACAACTCAACTTTACTCAAATACAAAGGATAGAATCTATTCTTTCTCTTCTTCTTCTCTTTTTTTTTTTGTGAAGATCTTAGTGCAGGTCAATGGGAAAGTTGTAACCAAAGCGACATCATGGCCTCAACTGATGGTTGAAACTGAATCATTAGCAGAGAACACAAACCAAACTTTGAAATTAAATTCATAAGTTAGGTCTCTGTATTGCATGAGAAAGTGTAATTGTGACCCTGCAACACAAAATCAATGTCAAAAAGGTGCCAGACATGGATTTAGAACAGGTTCTGAAAGAGCAGACTTTATGCTTTAACATGATATATAACTTCATTCAAATGGACTTTCCTAACCCATCTAAATACTCTAAAGAAAGCACACATTCTGGAAAAGTGTGTACTGAGAAAAGAGGCTCTGAAGTATAGGGGCTATTGAAGTGCTTAATTTTACCAAGCCATACTTTGTACAATGAATGGGTCAAGAAATAGGATGTAAAACTTCATAGCAACAACAATGAAGAGATATCAGGTTAAGCTGAAATTAATCATGAATGCTTCATAAGCACATATCGTATCCATGACTAACGCAAACTTTCAAAGCAGTAGCATCATCCTTTCAAACGGTATTAGAGTCGAAAGTGAAGAGTGTGTAAAGGATTTTTAAGAAATGAAAAGGGGACTCTAAGACACGCCTAATCATACTATTCTACAAAAAGGCAGTGTTCCCGAAAAATTGCTAAAAACCCAATTTCCCATTCATCCTATGATCACAAACTTCACAATAATATAAAAGTATTGCTCTTTTAGGAAATATGAAAAACTCAAGATTGACCAGGCTGACCCATTTCACCTATTTTGAGTCCTCACACAAAATCAGTGGGTGCGACTTTTTGTTGGTTTTGTGATGCACGGTCACAATTCTGAAGCAGACTTCCATGACTGGAGTAAAATCTGACACAGAGAATTATAGAAATTTCACAAGACAAAAAAACATTCTGGAGTGTTAAGGTTTCCCATGGTTTTGCCAAATAGTAAGAACTGATCACAACCGCAAATGCAAATTAGCTGATATGATATCATCACCTCAAATTTCCCCCTTTGGTTTATTCACAAAATAGCATAAAAATATTTCAAGCATTTTATTGATTGATTAATGTCTATCAAATATAAAAGCTTGAATCTTTAACATTGTCACTGACAGGTTCTTACCACAAAACAGAAAACCTTTTTGATTTTGATTTTGTGTCCAAAAAGGGAATTTTTTGAAGATTTGTGCTCAGACATCATCTGTTTGTCTTTTTTATTTTTGAGCAAACATATGAGGTTGTTACTAGTAACAGTATTCAGTACAACATGACAAGTTCAATCATTTTTCTCTTTGTGGTTGAATTTCAATTAAATCACTTCTGTTCTACAAGGCTTATTAATTTCAAACTAGGTATCAAAGCCAACTTCAACATGGTGTGGATTTCAAGCTGCAATGATGTTTCTTCCATTCTGTTTGTTTGAATGTATTCATTACAGATAACTTGAACATGGACTGGCATTTCACGTCTACCAAAATTTCTTCACCTGAAAACCTTCTTGATTTCATAAGCAAAACTCAATGCTTATCATGCAAAAATTGACATTAAAAAAGTTTCAATTTGCAGTAAGTATCAGGTGATATAAGCCAGGAGGGTATCAGGTGACATATATCATGTGACAGTAATGCACTCTTTCTATAGCTTTCTGCCATTTCACTATGCACCATGAATTATACATGATTCCTTTGGAGGAGGTGGGAGGACTGCCATTAGGGGAAGAGGGCACTCATTCCTGGTTGCAAATTGAGCCCATTTAAGGACACTGCCCCTTTTCCTGAGACATGTCTAATGAAATGTACTCATGTCAACATCGATGATCTACTACCTTGTTCAGTACAGTCTCAGTTACTAGTGAGATAAGAAGACAGGAGAAGAGATGCAATGACAGTTCATTCACATGCATGTATGTATTTCAATACCCTAGAGGTTTATAGATAATGGGTGATTTCAAGTTCCGTGCTGCTAATGGTGTTAATGTTATCTCAACACTTACACCAGCAATAATCCTGAACTTGAAATCAGGTGGTGTTAGCAGCTTGACCTCAAAACTATGACGTAAGTCCATTAGCTAGAGTTGGGCCCAGTGTCAAATGTCCCCTGCTGGACTGACAAATAGAATTAAGGAATATTCCCCAGGATGTATCACTGCCTCAGCCACTTTTAACAGCACTGTTTTCCCAAAAATGATTTAAATTGGGAATTTGAATTTGCATTTAAATTGCATTTACGAATCACAACAAGTTTCATAGGAAATCACACAAGACAGATTTTAGGACACATTCCACCCACTTAATACTGCACATACATTAAGAGAGCTATTATGATTCACTGACTGGTCAGACAAAATATGAATAAACAGCCTTGAAGTAAGACTGACTGCAACATGAACAGACTTAGAGGTACTTTTCAAGGCAATAACTGAATGTGTGTTTTCGTAACATTTAATATTTTTGTAGACGTTTACACACAAGTCAGCATGCAGCTGTATTAAAGTTCTTCCAAACATGAAAAGGTCAGAAATATGCTCCTCATATGCAAAGATCACTGCCATGAGGAGTTCCCACATCAAGAAATTCAGTGCTACCACACATCATTACAATGTTTGACACTTTGATTAAATGTAACAAACACACACAAAAAAAAGAAGAAAACTGGCCAGATATGAATATAATTTATTAGTGGAAAAATGAGCAAAAGAAAATGGAATTCCATCGGGATTTGAACCCGAGACCTCCGGATGCTAGCCCAGTGCTCTACCGACTGAGCTATAGAAAGCCCTAGTTCAGTGTTCATCCTAGAAACCCTAAATTCTCAATGCTCGGATGGTCAGAAGCTATAGCAGTGTGTTTGTGTGTGACACACACGCACACACTTAAACCTGGCATAAACCCGAAGGATAATTCAACTTGGGGATAAATGCGAGGGATCACCGAAGTGATGCAGATTTTTTGAGTATGTAACAAACGCAAACAGAAGAAAACTGATCAGAAATGAATATAATCTATTAGTGGAAAAATGAGCAAAGAAAATGAGATTCCATCGGGATTCGAACCCGAGACCTCCGGCTAATATAGCCCAGTGCTCTACCAACTGAGCTATATAGAAAGCCCTAGTTCAGTGTTCATCCTAGAAACCCTAAATTCTTAGGGTGACCCCTCGCATTTAGTAAATCCCCAAGTTGAATTATCCTTCACGTTTATGCCACGTCTAATTAAAGTGTGTGCGTATGTGTCACATACACATTGCTATAGCTTCTGACCATTCGAGCATTGAGAATTTAGGGTTTCTGGGACAAACACTGAACTAGGGCTTTCTATAGCTCAGTCAGTAGAGCACCGGGCTAGCATCCGGAGGTCTCGGGTTCAAATCCCGGTGGAATCCCATTTTCTTTGCTCACTTTTCCACTTTAATTACATGTTACAATGACACATTGATATACTTGCATCAAAAACATAATTGATTTAGTCAGATATACAGTACATGGTTCACTCACTTTGATATAAAAAGAGGACTAAATTCTGATGTCAATTTTGATGTCAATGTTGACAAATTAACCAACGTCAACTCAACACAAAACAACTAATGTCAGGAGCAGTTCCATGACATTTGCTCCTGCGACAATTACTCTCATGATATATTTGCGTTCTAAGCCAAACATAATTCTACCCACAAACATAACCATAACCCTAATCATAATCCTCACATCAAACTAAACCTGAAATCCTATCACAACAGTAACCCTAACCCTAAATCCTTGGGGAAAATAAGACCAAAGCAATTGTCACAGGAGCAAATGTCATGTCACCGTCAGGAGCATGGAGGTTGTTTCATCACAACAACAAGATACATTTCATAGCGCTGTTTGCAGCCAAGTCTCTGTCCACATCCAGTCACGGGAAAGAGTTTTGTTTTTGTTTTTGTTTTCTTAACATGCTTCATTCACCCACTCCCATTTAAATAGATGATTAATTATTTATTTTTTACTTTTTCTAAGGCTGTAATATTAAATGTTATATTCTAAGTATGATTTTTTGGGGGTGAAGGGAAGGGGGGTCTGCTAAGTTGAGATCCAAACATAGCTTTATGATATAGCAGCATTTTATTCAGGTTTCCTATACTTACATGTAGTATTAAAATTGTCATTTGCCCTGGATGTTCATTTATATACATCTCATCCTGGGCATTACATTGAAGGGACTGTACAGTACTGGTTGAGGTGGGGATTCATGTTTTGAACATCCTTAAGTAAGATAATGAGAAACCTGTTATGTAATATGAAAGAGCATGTAATTTTAAGAAGGATTCAACATTTATTTGATGTAAATTGGGTTTCAAATGGCTGAGATATCCAAAAAAGTGATAATAATGAAAGGCAACAGGCCACAACTTTATTAGGATCTCTTTGTTTTACCTTGTTTTTGGATATCTCAGCCATTTCAAAACCGATTTTCATCAAATAAAGTTTTGATACCCCTTAGAATTGCATGCTTTTTGACATCTCATAGAGTGGTTTCTGAATATCTCACAAAACGTTAACAGCTAAATCCTCACCTCGACCAGAACTATACACACCCTTTAATGTAATGATATTGTTGTTTCTGTTGAGTTGTTATGTCTTTCATTGTTTTCCTGTGTTGCTGATTTATTAACTTCAATAAAGTGATAATGTACTTCTATTCAAAAAAAAAAAAAAAATCCTTCTCCAAAAGCAAAGGCCATTTTTTCTCCCATTTTGACCAGACCTTTTTGTATGCTGTTTTGATATGGCAAGCCTCTCTTCATGAAATAACTGCAAATTGTATTAGCTTTATACCTGCACGAGTTAATCTCAAAAAGAGAATAAAATGATGAACTCATATTTCCATGCCACCCCTCTTTATCTCATACTTTGGTAATTGATATTCACTTCCTAGTGATAATTTCTGTCAAAGTTGGTCTTGAAGTGAGGTCACATTTGATGATATTTTGTATGAATCAACATTCTAGTACTAAATGTGCTCACAAACCAAGGTTTTACACTAGCATTCTAATAAGATTTGATACCAGTTGATTAACATCCCAGCAACAAAATGCAGCACATAGGTCAAAGGGTACAATGAATAAGAAATAGTATCATGCACATTACTAACCCCTTCCCATACAAGTAATGTTTACAGGACTTACAGTTATGCACACTCTGAGAGAATCAATTATCAATATACAGTCAAACTTGTCTGTAGCGGCCACCCAAGGGAGATGAAAAGAGTGGCTGTTATGCCCCAGTCACTTAGACATCCCAGATCACCCCGGACCACCCCGGATCTGACCCGGGGTGATCTGGGCAGAGATCCGTGTTGATGCCTTGGACATCCTTGGACATCCGTGTATGTCCATGTAGATCCGGGGACATCCAGGAGGCCAACATGGCAACTTTTGGAGGTCAAAAACATCCGGCGTCATCCAGGGATTGCCGTGTTGGCAGAGCAATCCAGGGTGGTCCATGTGGCTGCCGTGTAGCTGCCGTGTTGATCCGTGTAGATGCCGCGTTGATCCGTGTAGATGCCATGTTTGTCCGTGTAGACGCCGCGCTCTTCCGGCCTTATCCGTCCGTGTAGCTGCCGTGTTGATACCGTGTGTACAGCCATACCAACGCTCGTCGACACTCCATCAAGGTCGAAACTATCCCGGATCTCCCCAGACCTCCCCGGATCACCGTGTAGATCCTTGAGCATCCGTGTTTATATGTGACTGGGGCATTATCCATAGACACAGGGTCGCTATACACACAGTTTGTATTATCCAACATTTCATGTGCTATCACATACATAACGTATCATCGGTCTATCTCTTTTTTTTAGAAGTATGTTCATGTGTACACATATGCACATCTTTCATGCATTGAACAATGCCGTTATCGATTGAGTTAATGCACGCTAGTGTGAATCTAGCAAGCATGCTTATCACAAGTTCATTACCATGCCTGAATGGCAGGTGAACACAGAAGTTGCAATCACTGAATTATTCACCATGCATGACCAGCACGGTTCCAAAACAGAAATACATGCCAAATTATTGGCTTGGCTCTGGCTGCATATAGGTCTGTGGCCACTAAACACAGGTTACCATTTACCACAGGAAACTGAATTCATGGCCCTGGCCATGTTATACAGGTGGCCACTATGCACAGGGCCTGCAACATTGCTTTTCTCTAGGAGGGATTTTCAGTGACGACATACATCAGGCAGCCACTATAGACAGTTGGTCTCTAGGGCAGGTTTGACTGTATGTATGTACATAAACCAATACTGCAGTTTTGAAGTCTATGTTATATGATGTACAATAATTGAAAAACAAATAAGCAACAATGCAATTATGGCTTTGAATTTCTATCTATAAGATTCTTGAAAGTTAATATCTGATTATTCTTAATTCATGTCACTTACTTTCTTCTACCTTGAAGCTGCATTGGTTCATGTGAGAGATTTTCCAAATCCATACCTATCTTATAATGAGCTGCCATTGATTGTGAAATAAAAGCTCAGTAAAAACAAAATATATCAAATAACAATAGCAAACTACATTTTGTCAAATAAATTAAGGATGCAACTTCTGCTATACTGGATGCTGAAAAAGAAATTACAAAATAATTCTTTTCAGCATGTTGCTTTAGCATGGTGACAACACCATGAAAGTGATGTTATAAACGCTTTTCTTCTTCTTCTTCTTCTTCTTCTTCTTTTCGAAGGAGCAAGCGCATGCTTCCTCCTAAGCCTGTGGAACTGTGAAAACCCTGCGAAGCTGAAACAACAACACTCCATGCACTGCATGCATACAGAAATTACAGAGTCTCAGAGAGAAAGAGGTTGACATATGGTTCATCCCATGCTCGGCAGACAAAATTGATCTTTTCTTCTCTCTCTCTCTCTATCTGTCTGATTCTCCACAAGATGCACGCACATGCATGATACACATAAAACACACACACACACACACATATTCTCTCTCTCCCTCTCTTTCTCTCCCATACTGAATCTCATTCCCTGCAGTCTATCAATCCATTCTCCCCCCCCCCCAAAAAAAAAAAAATCCTTTTCAATTCTTCTTGCTATACATTAAAACAAAAACATTTATCAGTAGCCTTGTGTGGTTTCATCAAGTCTTATCCATAAAGTGACTGAGATGCCAGAGATATTGGACTCCTCATAAAGCATGGAAATGAAAAGGACAAGGTTCTAACCCTGCATGACAGGTTTGATGCCTCTTCCCTTGATTGGCAGAAAGGTGATTCCCTGGAAATGGGTGGCCACGTCACATCACGTCACATGACACCATCATGTGATCAAGTATGTCATACCATGGGAGGAGGCTGATTTTGTTGCTATTGTTCAGCATCCTGCTACTATCTTTGATAAACTCCGCACAATATAAGACAGTTATGGAGAAGAGACATATGAGACAAAAAAAAATGGTTATAAGAGTGGAAGCACTCTGTGAATTTAGAAATTGTCAACCTCAGTGAAATTGGAGGGGGTTATGGTGCAGCGTGCTACATAGACAGTACTTGAGCAGTCAAAAGATGTAGCCCTGGTATTTTTATCTGAGTGGCATGTGATGCCAGTGTGCTTGCACAGGCCATATGAAAACTTTCCGGTCACTACTCAGAGAATGTGACTGAATATGTGCTCGATGCCAAAGAAACCTTTTAGTGGGGCAGATATGTAGCAAAAATTGATCAAGATGCTCACATCCAGTGGAGAGTATGAAATTGCGCATGAAGGGGTATTTTGGGGCGCTGATTTCAAAAAATTGCCGGATCCAAGAGATCTGACCACTGGTTTGGCCGCCATCTTGAATTCAATTATGGCCGCCATCATGATATAACTGAAGAAAGAAATGTCTGCATTGTGTATAGACAGCCTCCTCACTATCAAAGCTTTTCATCATTCCAACTCAATTTTACACCTGTGTCAGCACATAAGATTATTTGACAGATCAAATTATAAAAGGTTCATTCCATTATTATTGAAGTGATCAACTTACACTGATGTACAGTGTACAATACCTGTGCATGACAACCTTAGTGTCACTAGCATCCTGTGGACCCATAGGCCCATAACTTGCAAAGGTGGTTTAAATTCAGTCCATGGATTAAGCAACTTTGACATGATATGTCACATACTCCAACAGAGATCCAATAATAATTGCACGCTGAAACATGCATGTCCACGCTGGTCTTATTTTGTACTTCTTTCAGTCCATGGACTACATTCAAACCACAGATTTGATAGGTGACTTTGGACCATACAGTGCAGCCATACAGAATGGTCGCCAAGGCCTTCGGAGCATCCAACGCCACATCAAATACAAGAAACAGTGGGCAACAGACACAGGCACTTACCTGCAGAGTTACGGCACAGTGGGAGAGCATCTCAACCATGTGGGAGATGTTGTCTGGTTCTTGGATGATGAAATTAGACTCCAAGTCAAACCTGCCTCCAACGAGCTAGATTTAAAGAATAAGATAGGAAAGAGAGAGAGAGAGAGTGAGGCAAAATCAGGCAATGTTTCCAAATATATATACGTTGTACACATTAAAACATACTTAAATACACCTTAACGTACTAATAATCTTACTCCCTGAATTTATAGATTATGTATTATACACATAATCATAATCATTGCGTAGCCACACACTGAAAAGAAAATTCCAATTGCTCTCTTAAACTGGCTATTTTTTTTTCTTCCTGGTTTTAAGCAGCCTGAATAAATTCAACCAGTTCCTTGTAATTTTCCTCCAATTCATGTATAGAAAACACAGCAGAATTCAAGATATCAATTTTTATGAGGACCACATGATAATGTTTGCAACAAAATGACCCCATGACATTTGACAGGTAAAAGGAAATGTTGAAGTGGGAAAGCTCTGCATTTAGTGCATCCTTGACTCATTCACTGACAAAGTCTATCTCTAGCATCTATGAATTGTTTGACTGAATGAGTTCTACAAAGAGCAAATCAACTACAGGGTACCATCTCCCCCCCCCCCCCCCCCCCAACCAGTTTAGAAACTACATGGAGTGTGATGCACTTTTGTGCTCTATGTATGTGTTTGTTTTTCTTTTCTCCTATCTCATTTTCATGTCATTCCATCATCAATTTTAGGCTGGAGTTTCTCATCCTCCTTCATCTGTGAATGACCGCGTCTGTACTTTTCATCTCGTGTCTCCCCACGCATACAAAGCAGGTTGAGGAATCAACAAGAGCAGAGAAGCAGACTACCTCCTTTCTTCCTATCCAATAAACTCCATTTACAGTGGTGGTTTGATCTTCTGGTATTCAAGGGGTGGTTTCATATAACCTATAGTATCTGAATTTTCTAAACTAAAACCCCATCACTACCGAGAGGATTTCAGTTATTTTATTCCCCTGAAGGGAGCACTGAAGTTGGGGTGTGGCTTTTACACGGGTGTGGCATATTAGTCAGAATTTCTGGTACTGGTCTAGCATTGTACATGAGAACAATAATTTTCCCGGTTTTCCCATTTCTGTACATGGCTTAATACTTTAAGAAGCACAGCTTGTGCCTACAAACTGATTTTCAGTTTCAATAGTCTCAGACATTGTGTCTTTTAACTTTCTGAACAATATCTCCCTTCTTACAAAGTCACTCTGTTTACATGTTTTGTTTTATGTTTACTCTCCTGTTTTTATTTTATTTCTTGGTGGTGGTGATGGTGCATAACACATTTTTGTTAACCCACTATAAATTGGCAACCCTGAATATTACTTTGTATCCTATTGTAGCAAAAGACTAGGTAGAACTGATTAAATTAACTAAATCTATACCTACATTACAAAATCTGCACCTTGAGAGAAATGCTAGCACAAAGCAAAATGCAAAGTATTTCTCAGTTTTAAATTCACCAATTTAGAGGCTTTTGATCAGTCTACAACTGTTTTTTAAAAAATTATAACTCAAATTGGGCTCAAATGATAAAGAAGATTTTTATTCTACCTTACTGAACACTAAAAATAAAAATAAAAAGATACCAAACCAATTCACAGAAACATGTTTTAAGGGACTTGATCTATTAAAACCAAGAATGAAGACTGTTGCTGTGACTGGTGAAACCTCTCTCAGAGAACAAGCAACTGGGTCCTTTATGTGGAAAATAGACTGCCATGGAGCACAGAGGCCTCTTCACTTTTGAGCATCAAAGGCAAACACGAGATGTCCAGAAATTTAACGAATGTCACAGACAGAGCACCGCAAATATGCTGCAGTCGCAGCATCAGAGGTCTCAGATTGTTCTGATGAAACAGAGGAAGGTAGCCCACTGCACCAAATTACACATTGTTGATGAATTATTGCCTCTCAGCTCAGGCCCATACATCTCACTCACAGGGTAATGAATTTGACATTTTGCCTTCTCCAGACGTGATTGAGAAACGGCCATTCAATTTGTGAAAATGATATGTACACACTTTAGTAACTGTGAAAAGGTCACCTTTCACTGTGGCAGCCGGCAACAATGGGAAAAGACTGCAGGCATTCACAGCAGAGATCCATATTAATACGGAGCACTACCTTGTGATTTGGTTTTATCAGATTATTTCATCTAGTCAGGGGAGAACACCTGTGGGTGTATATTAGCTGTTTATTGTTGGTGTTTAGGTAAAAGACTGTGCTGAGTTATCAAAAGCACTTTTCTGACTGAGAGAAACATTGGTCTAATATGACTTTGGGGACATAATCCTCACAGTGAATACATGCTAGGTACACTGCACTATCAATCCTGATTCTACCATTGGTTTCAGTTTCCTTACGAAACTTTTTTTTTTATGAACCTGCCAAGCACATATTCTTGATCTTTGTATGAAAGACACAACAATGCCTATTTCATATATCATTTTTTCCAAACTTTCATTTTGACCATGGAACTCATATACAAATGCAGGCTGAAATTTAGTGTAAAAAGTGCTCTTACTACCAAACACTGACTTCGGCATGTTTTCCTTTTATTTATTTTTATTTTTTTTTTATTTTCTATTTGATCAGTGAGTCAGCATTTCAGAGTTGGTAGACATATCAAACTGCCAATATTGTCCAAATTTCTTGACTGAAAATAACCATAGCATGCAGGAACAACAATATCAGGAAGCAAATGGAAGGCATTATAATGTATTCATCACTGCAAGGTGTTCTTTTTATGCCAAAGTGCAGTGCATACAGTTCACATGACACGTCTGGGAGTACATGGTGAGATGGTATAAAAATGTACTGCATTTTGAAATGAATACAAAGTACATGTACAGATAAGTCTGTATGATCCTTACCACATAACATGCGGGTTGTTTGCCTTTTTTTCAGATTGAGTGCAAATATTGTTTGATCTCAGTATGAGTAAATCTCCTTGAGCATGCTAACCAGTATGCAGGGCAGGCCAACTGATACTTCTTTTATTACGATCAAAATGAAAGTCAGAAATTTAAGTTTACATTTTTGCAAAAAGTGAATACAGGCTTCTAGGTATTGCTGTGCTCATTGTGTTGGTGAGAATTAAACGATGTTGAGGACCTTTTCATGAAATACACCTCCAAGCAACATGAATACCTCAGCCATTCTCTCCTTGCATTGACATTTCAACATCAATCTTATCTTCAATCCGGGATACAAAAGATATTTGCTAATATCCAATGCTAGCATCTCTACTGCACACCTAATGTACAGTATGTTAGTAGTATCCGACTTACCAAACTTGGAGGCTTACACAGCACTCACAAAAGCTGGCAGTCCCCAGCTAAATGACAAATAAGAGCCCATCTCACATATTGTATACATCCTCCAACCTTTCTTCTATCAATAATGTCCGGTCACCGTGGTAACAACATTAGCGCAGCGCTGATGCAGTTTGCAACATGCTAATGGCACACAAGCGTGACTGTAGAGCTGAATATCATTCCTTAGCTGCTCAGTTGCCTCCATTTTGTTGAGTGGTTTTACCAAACATCACATGGATTCTTCGAATTATACTGGTATGACCAATGTGAGTGCTGCAAGCAAGGAATATAGATAATATACAAAATATCCTCTCCAGTATGAAGGATTTTTTTTTTTTTAAATCAAGGTTTTCCCTAATTCACAAGATAATATTCCACCTGTGGCTTCCATAATCTTGATCACATACCGATAACTAAAGCATTTACCTCACTTTTAGAACATGAATATTTTGCATAGGGACACATGAGTTGTGTCATAGTGACAGTGTGCACCCTGGAAACATGCTAAAATCAATGATCAACTAGAGATTGTAATTTGTCATTACTGACAAATTAAGGTGATCCGATTTTTTTTTAATCAATGATTCGAGGTCTGATCGCAATAGGCATGACCATACAGGTTTCATCTGTGTTTAGAGACATTGGCCGTGTGATGTTTGGATTATCATTTAGAAAAGGGAGTCATATCTGTCATCTTTGGTACCAAATTCTGTATACACTAGATAACGAAGATACAGCAACAAATACATAATTTAGGCATGACCATACAGGTTTCATCTGTGTTTAGGGACATTCCCCGTGTGATATTTGGAATCTCATTGAGAAAAGTGAGTCAGACCTGCCATCTTTGGTACCAAATTCCGTATACACTGTAACGAAGATACAGAATGAAGTATATTTGACCATTGACCCCACTTTGCACAGCCAGGATGGCATCTAAGCAAAAAGTGGTTATTTCGTAAAATGATTCTTGTAACATGGTCTTTGCGTGTGCAAAATATGGAAGAGATAGGACATGTATTCACTAAGACATAGAATGAAACATTTATGACCTTTGACCCTAATTTACATACCCAAGATGGTGTCTGATCAAGAAGTTATTTTATGAAATAATGTACGTGACATGAACTAAACATGTGCAAAATATGGGGGTGATAGGATGTTTTTCTTGAGTTATTGCAAAGAAAGTTGCAGAAAGAAAAGAAACATCTCAATACATTGAAGATAAGCTTTAAATTCAACCACGTTTTTTAACGTGATCCCGACATCGTATGAAAAAACGAAGGGTAAATTACGATAGCCCAAAGTCTCAGCTACAACATATTAAGATCTGGGAGAAATTCACCGAAGCATAAGTGAGCTATTGCTCGAAAAAGATAGTCATGTCAAATTTCATTTGCAGAAAAACTGCACTCCCATAGAGATAACACGTCATAATGAAGATACAGAAAGAAGAATATATGACCTTTGACCCCACTTTGCACAGACATGATGGCATCTGAGCAAAAAGTGGTTATTTTGTGAAATGATTCTTGTAACATGGTCTTTGCGTGTGCAAAATATGGGAGAGATAGGACATGTATTCACCAAGATACAGGATGAAACATTTATGACCTTTGACCCTAATTTACATACCCAAGATGGTGTCCGATCAAGTAATTGTTATTTTATGAAATAATGTACATGACATGAACAAAACATGTGCAAAATATGGGATTAATAGCCATTGTTGTTGTTCATCTATTGCACAGAAAGTAGTAGAAAGAAAGATAAATAAAGAAAAAATTATGTTATTTTTATAGAAATTTGAAGGAGAAGCATGAAAAAATCAGAAAAAGATAAAGTTAGGAAAGGAGATTAAGACTAACTAAAGAAAAAGAAGAAAAAAAGTGTTTAAAAAATTAAACAAAAACTGGCAGGGGTGAGCATCGAACCAGGGACCTTAGGATTACGAGTCGGATGCGCTATGCAATGACCTATTTCATGCTCCATAGGCCCTGTGTATTAAGCAAAATGACGCTGCATTGAAGCCACATGCAATTTTTCAACCAAGTTTTTCGACGTGATGCCGACGTCGTATGAAAAAATGAAGGGCACATATACGATAGCCCAAAGTCTCAGCTACAACTTACTAAAATCTGGGAAAAATTCACCGAAGCATAAGTGAGCTAGTGCTCGAAAAAGATAGTCATGTCAATTTTCTCTGCCAGAAAAACTGCTCTCCCATAGAGATAACACGTAAACTGGTCAAATTTTACAAGGATACTTTCAATCCATTTTTACGAGGTGATGACGTCATCCAATCAAAATGTTGTTTTAACAATAATGAAAGAACATTTCATAAGCTACAACATACTGAAATCTGGGTGAAAATTAGCGAAATTTAAGTGAGATACGCTCGAGTGAATTTGAAATTTGATGACGTCATTTTGAAAATTTACTTTGTTTACTTTATTAAGAAATTTGATATCTTTTAATCATTTTTTCAGTATCGCCAACCTATGAAATGACATGTACAACTCATCAGCTTTTAGCATATATATCAAGAAAATTGGGGGTCACCGTCCATCCTGACGAGTAAAATCCGATTTAAATTTGGCGGTTTTTTGGCATAGTTGCATTGTGTATCCCCATTGACGCACGCGCGGAATTTTGAATTTGACGGGCCCGTATGACGTCATATTGAGTCGGATCGACTTGAAACTTGATAGAAATATTCCTTGACATTTCGGACATCCGATCCGTGTGAAAAAACTGAAAATTTCTATTGCATATGAGCTGTGCGTGCGTACATGCGCGCGCGCGTACGCGTCTGTCCGATTTTTTCAATTTTTCAAAAAATGCTCCAAATGGTCTGAAACGTGTGCAAAAAAAATTTGAGCTCGATTTGAGCATACAAATATTTCAACGCGCGCGTATGCGCACGTATCAAGAGAAAATGTGAATTTTGAGAATATGAGTAGAATGCGCATAACTTGAAATAAATGTGACGTAAATTTCATTGAAAAACTTCATTCCATTAATGAGATATGATTGAGAATGTGTTTTCATATAATGACGTCATAGTGACGTCAAGGTCGACTGATCACTTTGACTTTAGTTCGATTGCCGTCTTTGGGACACGATACATACATGGTATAAGTTTGAACTTGATAGGCATAGCACTTTCTGAGCTAACCTCTGCACAACTTTTGGGGAGAAATAAAGAAAGAAGAAGAAGAAGAAGAAGAAGACGAAAGAATCCGTACAGATACAGAAGGTGATCCGAGAGGATACTCAGATCACCTAATGATGCCATTGCTCTACCACAACTCTGTTTCACTAGTTAGGTGATCCGAGTATCCTTCGGATCACCTATTGTATCTGTACTGATTCTTTATTTCTGGACAAAAGTTGTGCAGAGATTAACTCAGAAAGTCCTCTGCCTATCAATTTCAAAATTAAACCATATATGTATCATGTCACAAAGACGACAGATTTTGTAAAATCATTGTGATCAATGGACCGTGACGTCACTATGACGTCATTATATGAAAACACATTTTCATTAATATCTCATTAATGGAAAGGAATTTTTCAATGAAATTTACGTCACATATAGTTCAAATCAAGCGTATTCTACACATTCTCTCACATTTTAGTTTACACTCAAACCGTGCGCGTACGCGCACGTTAAAATGTTGACATGCTCCAATCGAGCTCAAATTTTTTTTGCACACGTTTCAGATCATTTGGAGCATTTTTTGAAAAATTGAAAAAATTGGACGGACGCGTACGCGCGCGCACATATACGCACGCACAGCTCATATGCAATAGAAATTTCCCGTTTTTTCACTCTTATCGGCTGCCTGAAATGTCAAGGAATATTTCTACGAAGTTTCAAGTCAATCCGACTCAATATGACGTCATACGGGCCCGTCAAAGTTGAAATTCCGCGCGCGCGTCAATGGCGATATACAGTGCAACTATGCCAAAAAACCGCCAATTTTAAATCCGATTTTACTCGTCAGGATGGACGGTGACCCCCCATTTTCTCTACATATTTTGAAAGCTGATGAGTTGGACATGTCATTTCATGCGGTGGCAATGCTGGCAAAATGATTAAAAGATATCAAATTTCTTAATAAAGTAAAAAAAGCAAATTTTCAAAATGACGTCATCAAATTTCAAGTTTATTCGAGCGTATCTCACTAATCCTTTGCCAATTTTCACTCAGATTTCAGTATGTTGTAGCTTATTTAATGTTCTTTCAAACATAAATTTCCAAATTTTGATTGGATGACGGTATCACCTCGTAAAAATGGATTGAATGTAATCTTGTCGAATTTGACCAGTTTACGTGTTATCTCTATGGGAATGCAGTTTTTCTGGAAATGAAAATTGACATGACTATCTTTATCGAGCACTAGCTCCCTTACCCTTCGGTAAATTTCTCCCAGATTTTGATATGTTGTAGCTGAGACTTTACGCTACCGTAAGTGTGCCCTTCGTTTTTTCATGCGATGTCAGGATCACGTCAAAAATTTTGGTTGTAATTAAAGCTTATCTTCGATGTATTGAGATATTTCTTTCTTTCTGCAACTTTCTTTGCAATAACTCAAGAAAAACAGCCTCTATCACCCCCATATTTTGCACATGTTGAGTTCATGTCACGTACATTATTTCATAAAATAACAACTACTTGATCGCACACCATCTTGGGTATGTAAATTAGGGTGAAAGGTCATAAATGTTTCATCCTGTATATTGGTAAATACATGTCCTATCTTTCCCATATTTTGCACAGGCAAAGACGATGATACAAGGATCATTTCACAAAATAACCACTTTTTGCTCAGATGCCATCTTGTCTGTGCAAATTGGGGTCAAAGGTCATATGTTCTTCTTTCTGTATCTTCGTTATGACGTGTTATCTCTATGGGAGGGAATTTTTTTAAATGTGAAAATTGACATGATTGTCTTTATCGAGCACTAGCTCACTTACCCTTTCGGTGAATTTCTCCCAGATTTTAATATGTTGTAGCCGAGACTTTGCGCTATCGTTAAAATTCTCTTTGTTTTTCATACGATGTTGGGATCACGTTAAAAAACTTGGTTGAAATTAAAGCTTATCTTCGATGTATTGAGATATTTCTTTCTTTCTGCAACTTTCTTTGCAACAACTTAAGAAAAACAGCCCCTATCACCCCCATGTTTTGCACATGTTTAGTTCATGTCACGTACATTATTTCATAAAATAACAACTACTTGATCGGACAACATCTTGGGTATGGAAATCAGGGTCAAAGGTCATAAATTTTCATCTTGTACTTGGTGAATACCTGACCTATCTTTCCCATATTTTGCTCACGTATAAACGATGTCGCAAGAATCATTTTACAAAATAAACTCTTTTTCGTCAGATGCCATCTTGGGAGTGTAAAGGTGGGTCAAAGGTCATATGTATTTGTTGCTGTATCTTTGTTATCTACTGTATACAGAATTTAGTACCAAAGATGGCAGATATGACTCCCTTTTCTAAATGAGAATCCAAACATCACACGGCCAATGTCTCTAAACACAGATGAAACCTGTATGGTCATGCCTATTGCGATCAGGACTGGAATCATTGATTACAAAAAATCGGATCACCTTAATTTGTCAGTAATGACAAATTACAATCTCTAGTTATATTTGAACTGCCTAAATCATATGCCCTCTTCATCTTATCCCATTGTGCATGGCGTGCCTTTAACTTATTTCACACTGACATCATGAACAGCAGACATAAAAGAGGGGCCACACACACACATTGATACGAGACACATTATACATGTAGAGTGCCCCCCTGCACACCTAGTAAACAGAGCTTCCTTGTTATTCCTTGATGAATGAGAAACTCTTTCAGCCTTGGATGCACATCCACTTGGTAAGCAGAACACTGAGTCCTATTGAATATAATGATAAAGAAACTTAGCATTTCTTTTTGAATGAAAAATTGTAACATTCCCTTGACTTGTTGCTGCATGAACCAACATGGCATCTACACAGATCAACACGGCAGCTACACAGCAGCCACACGGACCATCCCGGATTGCTCTGCCAACATGGCAGTCCCCGGATGTCCAAGGATGCTCAAGGCTTCAACACAGATCTCTCACTTGATCACCCCTGATCAGATCCGGGGTGATGTCATCCAACTGCCCTCTAAACCAGGTGAATTAAGCAATCTTTCATTTTGCTTTAAAAGATGTAAATATATTGTTCAACTACTGTGACAACGTAAGCTTTTTCAGTCTCTGGAAACATAAAATTAACCAAAACTCTGGAAATTCAGCAAAAAAAAAAATTTTTTTAATCATTACTTTTAAGCAGATTGCCAGAATCCCAATTCCTATTTGAAAGTCAACTCTAGGGTCTGATGAAGCCTAATATGTTTCTATTTCTTTAACTTTATCTATCACAATCTACATGAACATGGTGCAGCACTGCATTTTATGCCTAGGTCAGAATTTGATTCTCCATTTTCTCAGGTTTAAATAATAGATTATATAACTGATCTAAATTGGATGTTTCTAACCATCTTTAACAACTGGTAATAGATAATCTAGCCTGCAGTAGTGTTAATTATGAGGAAAGGGCTTGATCTATGTGAATATTTGAAGGCTTTGTAATGGATTGTCTAAAATACATACACATTGTGTATTAGATAAGTCATTAAAAATTTGCACACCTGCTATTTCTTTTGAACAGCAATGAAACCAATTTTATATATGAAGTTGACAACAGTCTTTTTGAATAGTCTAAAATATCTATGTACGGCCCAAGTCACATATAAACACAGATCCTCAAGGATCTACACAATGATCCGGGGAGTTCCGGGATAATTTCGACCTCGATGGAGCGTCGACAAGCGTTGATATGACTGTACTCGCGGTATCAACACGGCAGCTACACGGATAAGGCTGGAAGAGCACGGCGTCTACATGAACCAACACGGCATCTACACAGATCAACACGGCAGCTACACAGCAGCCACACGGACCATCCCGGATTGCTCTGCCAACATGGCAGTCCCCGGATGTCCAAGGATGCTCAAGGCTTCAACACAGATCTCTCACTTGATCACCCCTGATCAGATCCGGGGTGATCCGGCATGTCTATGGCCGCGTTTATAAGATTTTGCATGCGGAGAATCACTGCTTTGAAACACTGATTCGGAACACTGATTTGAAACACAGTTTTGTCAGGAGATCGTTCATAAGATTTTTTCCCCGAGCGTGTTAGGGCTCTCGCTAAGACTGTGCCATTGCGCAACTCACTCTGCGTAGTTTGTTCCTCAGCAAAAGGTCAAACAGGGCGCGCGCAAGGCATTGTGACATCATTTATACAGTGTTTTGAGATTGCTGTTGCATTTATAAGATTTTTGAAACACTGTTTTGAAACGCACTATTTTGTGCATTTCAAAACAGTGCTTCAAAACACTGTTTCAAATCACGACCAGCGTTTATAAGATATTCTTTTTTTCTTGCTAGAAACACTGTTTGGCCAGAAACAGTGTTTCAAAACACTATTTCTGGCCAGAAGAAAAATCTTATAAAAGCACCCTATGTGACTGGGGCTTACACAGTATTCATCATGAATACCTTTGATTCTACACTGCATGTACCCCAAATTAAGGGAAAACAAAATTTTTCATTGCAGTATAAGTCACAAGTCTAATGCTACCTGAAACTTTGTTGTGTCTCTCCTTCATTGCCAGACTTCACATTCATTTTTTCTCCCCTCTTTTTCAATCTTATAACCTCTAGAATCCCTGTCAGAAACTTGTCAAACATACACAGAGACTTCCTGCTGGGAAAATCCCAGTTGACTCCAAGTTGCAAATCTGCGAACAATGTTTCAGCTACACAACTGGTAATATCAATGCAGAGAAGATTCCTCTGCTGCACAGCACAGGCAGATTAGCTCGCAGCTGTAGATCCCCTCCTCAACCCTCTCCGTAATGCGAGACCAGCAATCAATACACAGCCCATTTCACCAAATTTAAATTGCAATTATCCACCACAGACCCCTACCCATTAGTGGTACCAACGGAGCAGCTGCGAATAAATCTGTGCTAAAACAACAAAGGTTGTGCATGGATATAAATGTGGGCATTGCTATGAAAGACTTTGAGTCTGAGGGCGCTTAACACTAATGGGATTGGTAAGCACCCAAACCACACATAGCACATTACCCTGTGTTCTCCAAAGACAAACACCATGTAGCATCTTCTCACAAGATGATTGAATTGTATTGCATGGTGTTGCTAAGTACAATATACATCATATTTTTCGTGGTGCTCCCATTTTCCTGAATACTGCCAGTCAATTGATGTTTGCAAAATTGACAACCATAAAATATTGCCTCCTAAAACACAAATACAATATATAGCATATCGCGTCTATGGTGAGAAATCACTAACCTTTCTTCTGGATAAGGATAATACTTAATTCTCTCTCTGTTGCAGTGGTTGTTAATCATGAAATATGAACACTCGAAAAATTGTTTCACCAATCCTAAATATCAAAATATACCCATTAAATGAATAGCATATATGCAGTATCTATCATTTGTTGAGCATTGTGTTAAAAATAATATTGCAATTTTGTATGTTTATTTATAGCATCTACAGTATCATGGCTTACAGTATTTTTAATGCATTCTTTTCACAATGTTTGTTAAATTCAATTTATAACACCACAGCCGTAGTACTTAATTTCCTTTCATCCATTCACAGATAAGAGTCAAAGTTGTCATCATCGTAGTGTCTATCATTATATGTCAATACTTTAGTAATCAAAACCCAAATGTCTCCAGACAAGTGTTTGCTTCCACTAAGTTTATATTATTGTTCATAGGTATTTGACCCCAACTAAACTACCGTATAGATATTGAGAGATGGCTTTATTTCAGTGCACAAGCTCTTTCAAATACTTCGCATTAACAACAGTCCTCTACGTTGAGCTGAACACAGATGAATTATGGGCTCCTTCAGTTTGTTCCAAGTGCCAATGCATTCAATGTGCAAAAAAAAAAAAAAAAAAAAATTCACTTGGACTTTTAAAAAATATTACTTGTTCTAAAGCTTCCTTAGACAGCAAATTCTGATAGAAATCAACAGTGCAGATTCATGGGACAAATGTGTATTCAAGCAGTGCATATGACATACTATTGCACACTTGAGGTAATTGAATCTTTAGAACCCTATCCCCAACAAAAAAAAAAGAATAAAAATGATATGGATGAAATAATTTAAGTGAATTAATGTAACTTTTTATAAACTGGAAAATTTAATGGCTTGAACACTCATATAGTGTGTTCTAAATTTCACAAAGACTTGAGCATATTAGTAATTTGAAGCATGATCATGTATGACACCTTGGCACAGATGTTTCAGTCAATTAATAAGTGCCACATTCAAGCATAACTTTATGTTGGACCTCAACTTCAGTTTCACATAAATTCAACACATAATGTAAGTGCCATGAGGCATGCATGTAACTTCACACAAGGTTTGAAATTGCACTTATATTTTTAACCAAATCATGCCTAGGTGGCTGTTTAGGGTATACAAAATTACTGCCGATATAAAGACAGCTTGGAAGCAAAATATCAACATCTCAATACTCAATTTTTTTTTTTTTTAAAGGATGTCAAGGCATTTTACGGGATTTGATAACTGTGAATAACAGTGAAGTTTCCACAATAACCATATAAATGTATGCCAGTAGCATGATCCTTTAAACATGCATCTATGCAACATATCAAGTATTCATGTTCAAGTTTTTGCATATTTTTATTATGTGTACATATGCAGGTCTGAGAAGACATATCTTTCACACCATCTCTTTTTGCACAAATGACTTCATTCAGCCAGTATGGAATTTTGCACCATCTCAATAAACAGGATACCCCTGTCAATGACAATGGGAAGCCACTAAATTGAGATCTCCATGACCAGTAGCATTGTCCATCAACTCTAAATGACTCTAACCTGCACTAATTGTGCTTCCCCTGTCTTAAATGTATTAGTTTATCAATACAGTGCTCACCCATTAATCGGGAACCGTTTAGCAGGAACCCCACTTAAGTGCAACAAAACTTTTAAATGTTATTTCCACTGCTTAAACTGAATCATAAACTGCTTTATTGGGACACATTTTGGCTGAAACATTTCCATCGTCCTGCATGAATGTCTAAAAATGATAAGTAAATCCTAAAGATTAATCACAGTGATTTCATTTCCTAACAAGCAGGGTTATTTTCTAGTCAATTCCAGATGTATTATGCAGATTGTACAGTCTAACCATTGGCATTACGCAGTAGGACGTAGTGCAGGCAGTCATATCAAACGTCATCAGTTTCTACTCAATCCTGTCTCACGCACTTACCACCCCTTCAGCGTGATACGGAGAGTCCCCTTCCCCACATGCGGCCGTACTCTCTCTGTTCGTGTATAGTATACATTTTTAAGTTCTAAATATGTCGTAGTTTAAAAAAAAATACTATATAAAAATCATCTTTAAAAAAAAACAGATCAGTAAGGTGAACTTAATCCACCAATGAAAGAAAGGAATGTGGACTTCTGTAGCATACTGTCAGCTACAGCACATTCAAAGAAGTTTTTGTTAGATCAGACACAACTAAATATGATTTAGTTTTGCAAATAAACACATGTGCATTTTTTCTTACTCACTCATATCTGTTTTAATTTTTTTTTTAGCTTTAAAGGACACTTGCTCGTGTTTTCATGCTTATGCACTGAATTATTCTGCTTATCGAGGATTTAACATGAAATAAAAGCAAAATCTCCTATACCCAGTGCACTCTAAATTTCTATCCAATTTCTGACATCACATGGGGATCATTTCTAAATTTATTAACTTCATAATGCTCTTTGTCTAAATACATACAGGTCTGTAGTTCACAGGGATGTGTGCTTAAAGGGGGCAACAGTCAAGATGCATGCTTATATGTACTTAACTCAAATTCCTAAAGCTAGTCTGAATACACGCATGGCCACGTTGGAAGTTGAAACTTCGGTTTCAAAGGTCAGCAGAATAAGGTGGACAAATATGAATACATCATGGATATCTCTTACAACTGCAAATGATTAGCGATTTCATTGCAATGCACAGTATGGGTGTATAATTTTGCAGAATGGATAAACAGAGGCATTGTAAAATATCACAAAAATAAACTATAAGATCTCGTGGGTGGGCAAATAAACTGGATCATCACAGCCTTCATTGCAGCTCTCAAACTACATGATCATAACAAGTCTTGAGAACAGTCTGTGGAATGTGTTCAAATTTTTTGCAGGTCACATGATAAGGTTTATGTAGATGACTTCATCCAACAATGTACCACATACAATTCAATACAGCCTGTCTTGACTTATTGCCTTCATCTCACCATTAGTAGGGGGCCTATACATCACATTCCTGTGTACAGATATAGCATAGAGAATATCCAAGATTCCACATCTGGAATTCTTATACACTCACCAAAAAAAGAAAGTAAACACTTTTCAACTTTATTACCTCCGCCAAGGGAGGAGGTTATGTTTTCGTTACCGTTGGTCTGTTCGTTAGTTAGTTAGTTTGTCCGTGTGCAAAATAACTCAAAAAGTAGTCAACGGATTTGGATGAAACTTCCAGAAAAGGTTTAAAATGATACAAGTAACAAATGATCAAATTTTGGTAGTGATCCAAGAATTTGGGGGGAATTTATGAAGGATTTTTGATATTTTGGCAGGTAAGGTCAATGAACTTGGGAGTTCATGCTGCGTGTATTTGAGGCTTGCATGCGCGCACTAAAGTGCGTGCTCCACTTTCTGCTATGCTAGGCTACG
The DNA here is from genome assembly GCF_040938485.1 of Diadema antillarum. Lineage (NCBI taxonomy): Eukaryota > Metazoa > Echinodermata > Echinoidea > Diadematoida > Diadematidae > Diadema > Diadema antillarum. The sequence goes on along the minus strand of NW_027271775.1, from coordinate 58,197 downwards.
CCGTGCAGATGAGGGTTTATGACGTAACAAAGGCTGCTATATTGGGAAATCGGGCGATTTTTCAGCATGTATACCTATGGTAGGTACACTCACAGGAAAATAAATCTACACTTAAACTTGTCGAGAGGACTGTCACTGAATTCAGATATATATCAAATGTCATGCGTGATGCTTGCTTTTTAGGATATTTGTTTGGAATCCGGAATAAAAAGAGAGAAAACTGTCCTTGAATATGTCTAAAAATATGTATACTAATTCCGTCCCATGAGAATTCGATATCGCGATAACGGCTTGCTATCGCTAAGCAAAGGCTACTACGCATCCGTTACGCGCTCTGAAATACGAATCTTCTGCTACCAGCTTGGTCGCTAGCTAGCTAGCGCAGCCTCGCGAGATTGCGAGCCGCAGGATATGTTGCGTCCGGTTCGTGTCGCCACTACTTTCGCCGCGCTGAACTTCGGGGGCCATGGCCCACCGTACAGTACGGCCATAAGTTGCGTGAGCCGCCGAATTCTCCATCCTTTGCAAGTTTACCGTGCCACGATACTAGCGCATATTGACAGTGAATGGACCAGAATAACGAAGTCATCTGCATTTTTATCATTCATGATTTATCGTAAGGAAATGACAATATGAAACTGCTTTGGACATCGAAACACAAAAAATTCTGCCAACGAAAGTACTCTTGCCATCATCGCATCATATTCATACCTCCATTCACGCAACACATTATCATACCATACAGTATAACTGCATAGACGCGCGCTCGGTTCTTTCCCACGAGTGCGAACGAAGACTGCTCACTGTCCGATATCATGTGAAAATCGTTCCTGCAAGCCCTACTTTGTGTACTCATTGCATCTATGCGCTACTCAGCGCTACCATGCCGTGGTAAAAGAAAAATGGTACAAGCATTCAAGATTGTTAAAAAACACTAAAACTTCAATAATTTGGACAGACACATTGCTTAAATGCATTTTTTCACGGAAAACTCGCATGTGATCGATTCAAATGTAAAAACTAGCCTCAGATTTCACAGTTCATTCTCTGACATATCAGTCGCAACCCTCACAAGATTGCTGTCTTTAGAAAGCAGCAGAACTCATACAGTAGCAGATCACCGTACATGTGTGAAAACCGATTCACACAAAATAAAAGAATATTCATACGACCAAAAACCTTCAAGAGCAACACGCCAATAGCAAAACGATTGCACAGAATCGGGAACGATTTACACATTGACTTTTGTGACACATCCGCGACAGCGCCATCTCATGCCTATGAGTGTACCTACCTATGGGTGGAAATTATACTGATCTCTTTGAAAGAGCCTAAAGAACTTTTCCCCAGTAGTGGAGAGGAGAAAAATCTCTTTGGGAAGAGCAAGATCATCGGTGGAAAGTAGCTGCTTGGCGGAGGTCTGCGCTCTCAGAGTGCTTTTCTAGTATTTCTCATAGAATATTTGGCTAAAAGTTAATATATTACATACCATATAAAAGGTAATTTAATTGGCTATCAACCTGGTAAGGCAATAAAAAGGGAAACTTTATGCATGAGTGAACACCTTCGTTTTTCTCTTCCAAGACACAAAAGTAAAAATTGCAAAAATGAACAGTTGTCATTCATGCATAAGTGCTCTTCCATATGATAAGAACAAAAACAAATTTAAAGCAATAATAAACATGAATTAAGTTGCAAAGATACACCTATGATCTCTATAACATCTTTAAAGCCCAAAAGATCAATGAAGGCTAAAAATGGAGGAAACTGAAGACGCTTCCATCAAATCCAAATTTAAATGAAATAAGGGAAGAAGCAATGTTAACAAAAATTGTAGAAATCTGAATTGTTTTTGTTGGTTTTTTTCAAATTAGGAAAATTGTAAATAATATCTGGTTCTTGAATTTGTCTCATGAATTTTTAAATCACTGAATAAAAAGAATGAAACAAAGAAATTCTGTTTATTTACTCAGCTTTGTGCCATTACTTCGTATGTCATTTGAAGTTTAGGCTGACAGAAAATTCCTTTTTCCCCTTTAATTCAACACTTAACACTTTGTGTTAACACTTTGTTTGAGGTTATAAAGACATGAAGAGAACAAAAACTTATTTTTTATATTTCATATCTCTAATTGTGTTAAACTGTTTAATGTTGTCATTGTTATTTTGAAGGGCATTTGCCAATGAAAGACAACAGGGCAAATTTTGCAATTTTTACTTTTGTTCCTTGGAAGGCAAAAACAAATGTGTTCACTCATGCGTAAAATTTCCCTTTGTATTAAGCTACTAGCTCGATAGCAAAGAGGGTAGAGATAACAAGATACGAAGGCGCGTGATAAAAATGGACACAAAATGGCTACCCTACATGACGATACAAAAGAGAGCTAAATGTACAAACTCAGTACACCTAGAAACATCATTCATTTCCAAAGGTAGTGGTATCTTTATTATCTTAAAAAGATTTAAGAATTATAGTCGTAGCTTTTTATCAATTCAGGGGATTATTTTGAAGAACGAGATTTTAAAGTAATAAGGATTATTTTGTGGAGGTAAAAATTTGGCAACAACATGATCTCACAATAAAAGACGCTTTTTTTCTGGAGGCGCACACAGTTATCAATTATTGTACCATTGTATCACATGTATTTTTCTTTTCTTTTCTTTCTTCTTCTTTTGTTACTGTTAACGTTAATTTTGTTAATGTTATTGTGTTTTCTAGTCTATATGTATGAGTAGCAAAGTGCGCTTAGAAACGTCAGTATGAAGCGCCATATAAATGCAATTATTATTATTATTATTATTATATTGATAAACAACAACATCTTCAAAGACAGCGCGTCTCAGGCAAAGACGCATATCACCTGAGACGCGCTGTCTTTGAAGTTAACTGAGTGGTCTCAGGTGAAGTGCGTAATACGCATGAGGACCGTGCGCTGTCCATTTGTTTTGTACAGGATTAGCGCGCGCTTTTGTGTCATATTAGTTAAGCCTCTGTCGATAGTCAATTAAATTACCTTTTATATGATATGTAATGCATTCATTTTCATCAAAATCTTATAAGAAAAATATAAACTCAAAAAAGTGTTTACTTTCTTTTTTTGCTGAGTGTATATTGGATGGTAATGAATGGGATACCAGGGAATATTGCCCTAATAGATGTTTTCACATCAGCGAGATGAAAATCCAAGCTCGAGATTCTGAAAACAGTCTGCTATTTCTAAACATTGGGCTGATGCCAATAATGCATATGAATTAGCCTCAAGAAATCAGCACAATGCATCCCATCATGCCTAGCATTTGTGACCCAATCGATCAAGGCAACCTGAATACATATAGCGATCACGCGGGTAATTGGGGCGCATGCTCTACTGATGGTGTTTGCGCATGCTCAGCTATCAAATTAGCTTGAAAAAAAGAAAACATTTCTGCTAATTATCTTTGGGCTGATGTGAATAGGAAATGAAATAGCGTGTTAATTTACTATCACCCAAAAAAAAAATCTTGAGCTTGGATTTTCATCGGGCGGACGTGAAAACACCTAATGAGTGCAATATTTGTAATACATTGGATAGCTATGAATGGGATACCACGAAATATTCCACGTGTTAGAGCCAATATTGCACGCATTTAAGATGAGTGCAACATTGGCCCTAACGAGCACAATATTCCCTGGTATTCCATGAATTGATTATAATAATTAATTATCATCTATAAACATTATGTAGAGAAAGAATATACTGCACAAAACTACCGTACCACTACTCATCTTTGAAATTGACTCAGCACTGAAAAAGGAGTAGCGCCTACGCAACTAACTGTGTATGAAGCAAGCAACTAGCAAGATGTTTGAGCGCTTGTGAATTGTGACAAGATTTCGCTCACTAGTAGCAAGCGTTTGCGCACTCAGCTAGCACTCACGTAACAGACGAGACAAAATACGGTGTATTATTGAACAGTCAGTAACAACGGTAGCCAATGAGGAATTAACACATTGGCCTATGCATTTCGTTCAATATGCTCTCATATTGAACGGTAGAAATTGAGCAGACGACAATACATGTTTTTAATGCACCACTAACATGTCCTACTTAGATGATAATCCCTCGTGTTCCATGAATCAAAGCCATCCAATATAATCATTATTATCTATTTTAAAATGGGTTCAAGAATGTAGCCAATAGGAAGCACTGAAATGAGTCACGTGTGCGTTGTTTATTTTAGTCCCATTGCACTGCGTGTTATCCTATTGCCGATCGTCTGTGCGTGCGGCGGCTCCTTTGAATTGCATGCAATGCTTTTATGCAAAGGTTGATATCGCGATATCGATTGCCAGCGAAACGAACGAAAAAATGGCTGCCTCCAGCTCGGAGCAGCTCGGATCCGTTACAGGCGCAGTTTGAACTGTTGAATGACGAGGATAATTGTGAAATTTATCAAGACTTCATTGACGGATATTTCCCGTGAAAATTTGGATCAGATACTGTCAAAATTTTACGCTGGGGCAAGAAAGGAGGACGGTACATCGTACAGCAAACGTAGTATTCAAACAATCAGGCAGGTATGCAGTCAAGTACAGTCAGTACATTACAGTGCAGCGTGTTGCTGTTGAGTATAGTAGTATTCAGACAATCAGGTACGTACAGTACAGTACAGCCAGTGTTAGATCTACTGTTGCAGGTCAAGAACATAATCGTCATGATCATGGAACAGAGTCAGAGGAAATGTGAAAAAAGTGAAAAACTAGAAATTTCGTGCTCGGCGGGTCGCGCAGCCGAGCACATGTATCCCCTGAACCCACAGCATCAAGAAGCATACCCTATTGGATTTACCTTTTCATGTATAAAGACGGAACAAGCGAGGGCGCCATCACCAAAAACCATAGGCATCTTTGTCTTATCATAATACACCTTCATGCCAAGTATGAAGATGATCGAAGAAGAACTGCAGCCAGTAGAGCGCTCACAAGCAGACGCTATTGGATTTACCTTTTTATGTATAAAGACGGAACAAGCGAGGGCGCCATCACCAAAAACAATAAGTGTCTTCGTCTATTCATAATACACCTTCATGCCAAGTTTGAAGATGATCAAAGAAGAACTGCAGCCAGTAGAGCGCTCACAAACAGACCCTATTGGATTTACCTTTTCATGTATAAAGACGGAACAAGCGAGGGCGCCATCACCAAAAACCATAGGCATCTTCGTCTAACCATAATACACCTTCATGCCAAGTTTGAATATGATCGAAGAAGAACTGCAGCCAGTAGAGCGCTCACAAGCAGACCCTATTGGATTTACCTTTTCATGTATAAAGACGGAACCAGCGAGGGCGCCATCACCAAAAACAATATGCGTCTTCGTCTAACTATAATACACCTTCATGCCAAGTATGAAGATGATCGAAGAAGAACTGCAGCCAGTAGAGCACTCACAACCAGACGCTATTGGATTTACCTCTTTATGTATAAAGACGGAACAAGCGAGGGCGCCATTACCAAAAACAATAAGCGTCTTCGTCTATTCATAATACACGTTCATGCCAAGTTTGAAGATGATCGAAGAAGAACTGCAGCCAGTAGAGCGCTCACAAGCAGACCCTATTGGATTTACCTTTTCATGTATAAAGACGGAACAAGCGAGGGCGCCATCACCAAAAACCATAGGCATCTTCGTCTAACCATAATACACCTTCATGCCAAGTTTGAATATGATCGAAGAACTGCAGCCAGTAGAGCGCTCACAAGCAGACCCTATTGGATTTACCTTTTCATGTATAAAGACAGAACAAGCGAGGGCGCCATCACCAAAAACAATAGGCAACTTTGTCTAACCATAATACACCTTCATGCCAATTTTGAAGATGATCGAAGAAGAACTGCAGCCAGTAGAGCACTCACAAGCAGACCCTATTGGATATACCTTTTCATGTATACAGACGGAACAAGCGAGGGCGCCATCACCAAAAACGATAGGCGTCTTCGTCTAACCATAATACACCTTCATGCCAACTTTGAAGATGATCGGAAAAGAAACGCAGCCGGTAGAGCGCTCACAAGCAGACCCTATGGGATTTACCTTTTCATGTATACAGATGGAACAAGCAAGGGCGCCATCACCAAAAACAATAGGCATCTTCGTCTAACCATAATACACCTCTATGCCAACTTTGAAGATGATCGGAAAAGAAACGCAGCCGGTAGAGCGCTCACAAGCAGACCCTATTGGATTTACCTTTTCATGTATACAGACGGAACAAGCGAGGGCGCCATCACCAAAAACAATAGGTGTCTTCGTCTAACCATAATACACCTTCATGCCAACTTTGAAGATGATCGGAAAAGAAACGCAGCCGGTAGAGCGCTCACAAGGAAATCTCTACGGCGGACGCGGCGCGACGAGGCCAAATCCATAGTATCCTCCGAACTCTGTTCGGGGGATACAATAACTCATAGACCCATTTTATAAAACAAATGATGCACAGGATTATTTTGTGGCATTAGTGAAGGTGCGGCGCACTCGAGAGTATTGACAATGGTGCAACATGCACGAGGCGAGTGCGCCGCACCTTCACTAACACACTCTGTCCTGTGCATCATTTGTATATTTCAATCATTATCTAGAGAAGGCATAAACAGCAGAAAAGTACACTGTAGCAGTACCATACTTCTACTATGAATTGAAGTTGACTCTGCAATGAAAAAGGAGCGACTTGCACTTGGATATGTACCCAGCATATGCAGCAAGATGTTTGCATGCTTGTGAATTTGTAATAAGAGTTCGCACACTTAGGACAGAGGCAAGTATTCACACACTCAGCAAGAGCTCGCACAACAGACGAGACAAAATACAGTATATTCCTTCACGGCCACTAACAACGGTAGCCTATGGGGAATTACTACATGTACATTGCCCTATAGATGCATTTCCTTCAATTCATACGTTCTCGTATTGTGCAGTGAAATCAAGCGGACAAGAATCCACGTTTTTAATGCGCCACTAAAACATTCTATATTCAGTAGATCTAGGTAATAATTTACGAGACTGAACGGAATTAAACGTAACTTCTTGTGACTCCTCATCCGATCAAAGTTTATAGATATCGTACTAAGTCATGGCTTAGTATTAACTTTTTCTTTTGTGGTCCTGCTTGAGACAATGAAATCTTCAAGTTTGAAATTTGGCAGGGCTCCCCAAATAAATGTAGTGGCCCAAAATTAAAGAAAACATAATGATCCATTCAGAATCTTAGTTGCCAAATTGGGCCATCAAAAGATAACCTTTTTGAAAGTTTGATGGCCCATTATTAATTTTTAGTGGCCTCAGATCACAAGCCCTCTAAGTCTTCTGAGAGAGATATCCGAATATATCTGCCTGAAGAAAAAAAAAATCCTTATGCAACACAAAAGGGTTTGAAATCTGCATTGCCTACAATCAACTCCTCCTCCTCCTTGATAAACTCTATCTACATCGTTGTAACTGTGGTGATGTAATCACCAAGTTGATGTTCCAAAGAAGGGCTTCAGCGAGGTACAAGGCTCAGAAGGTGCATCTTCATCAGACTGAGTTTTCAAAATAGCGCGCTATTTTGTGGTTGGGAAAATTTCCCAAAGTCAGATTTTGTCAGATCAAGATTTTTCTCAATCCCATCATACAGCGCGCACTTCCAGTAAAGCCAATCAGCTAAGCACGGGCCTGGGATTTCCTAGCGCACAGGTAAATAAACGTTGATAGGTAGTAGACAGCGAATATTGCATGCATTTACGGGCATATTAGTAGATCTGTGGTGTTGTTGACGTCCACGCCATTCATTGATTCTTGAATCTTAGCGTTCACTTCTCGCAATTCTATGATCTCTGGCCATACATACTACATACAGTAATAATATTTTTTGTTAATCATCAGTCGATTTTCAGTCAATTTTGCACGGGTAAACTACTTTCAGACCGCGCGCTGAGCCGAGAAAAAATGCACAGTATACAAGTGTCAACTTCAGGCTAATGTCCCAAGCGGGCTGCTTTTAGGCTGGTGAAGACGCACATTCATGATATCAGGCCATTTTCCCAAGCCGCGAAATAGCGCCCTAATTCAAACTTCAGTCTGATGAAGTCACACCTAGATTCACCACCACCACCACAGGACAGGTGATACGGTGCAGTTAACTCTGTGATTTAGAGGCGAAAGCTTTTGAATTTGAAATGGTCATCAAAGCACTGTGCGAAGCAAAGGACAAAAAATCTCGAAAGTTAACCTCCTCGTATCTCCCTTATTTTACCATCAAATCTCTTGAAACTTCACAAATATATCTAATATGGATGTATCATTCTCCATATGAATTTTGGGTGAGAATGCGGATGTATCTTTTGAGATATTTGTATTTTTCTGTTTGAGTCAATCATGGGAAAGGGTTAGTCCTATTTCACGACATAAGTCTGCTACAGCATGATATGCATTTGATTAGCATATCTCTTATCTGTATACCCCAGACTCACTACCTGCAAACTTTTGTGTTTGCGCAATTAGTAGTTTGGTCAAAGTCAGACAAAACAGACAACCAAGTTTATGACAAAATCCTGGACATAAACTAGATCATCCTTCTGTGCATGCATTCTCTACTGGTCAGCGTATACTTAGCCAATCAGCGGTGTCAAGTTCAGTGACACAGTTTGGTCTCACTGTTCGGTCTGCAGCAGTTTTGCGTAAACATGTTGTTTATTTTATGAAAATCAAGCAGCGAGGGCAAAAGCTTTTGGCGAGTTAATTGCACTGTATCGCTGAGCGTGACCACCACCACCATAAACACAGAACAAACCCATGGCAACACTGGAGAAACATTCAGAACTAAATGGAAGAGCCACTTGCATTCTCCTTGGTTGCTGGAGGCAATATTGCTTTCATGCAGGATATTACTCATTATCATCTATATAGGACATTTTAGTGGCGCATTTAAAACGCGTATTGTAGTCCGCTCAATTTTTACCGTTCAATATCAGAGCACATTGAACGAAACGCATAGGCCAACGTGTTAATTCCCCATAGGCTACCGTTGTTACTTGCCGTTCAAGATCACACCATATTCAATTCTGTCTCGTTTATTGCGCGAGCGCTTGCTGAATGCGCAAACGCTTGCTACTAGTGCGCGTCATTTTGTTACAATTCACAAGCGCGCAAACATCTTGCCAGTTGTTTGTTTGATACGCAGTTTTAGGGGCTTCCCCTTTTCAGCGCTGGGATGTGACTGCCGAGTCAACTTCAAAGACGAGTAGAAGCCGGGTAATTTTGTGCAGTTTATGCTTGCTCTACTTGATTGTATAGATGATAATAATTATATTGGATGGCCTTGATTCATGGAATACCAGGGAACATTGCACTCGTTAGGGCCAATATTGCACTCATCTTCGATTCGTGCAATATTGGCCCTAACTCGTGCAATATTCCCTGGTATCCCATTCATAGCCATCCAATATAATATAAGTATTACTTTGATTTGTTCCCTTGCAGTGTATATGACTTGGGACACTGTAAAGCTAGATATTTTTTCGGCATGAAATGCACATACATTGTAGGTGTGGACAAGAACTTTCACATGTATTTTAATTTTGTGAATCTTGGCTCCCATGAAATTGGAGATATTAAAATGCACACGAATATTTCTAGTTTTACAGTATTTATACCAGGCTACATTTCTGTCCAAGGCTATACAGTACAGTGTCATTTTCTTATCTGACAAATCATCTGGTAGAACTCTATTTTGTACTTTTATGCTGCCACTGAATGAAGACTGTGGATATGATTGTATGGGTATGCATGTGAATGTGCATACCATTTGAAAAAAAAAATGGTTCTACTTTTAATACTAATTTGAGGCAAACTCCTTACAACATCACATCACACTATGAAAAGAGAAGAAGAAAACCTAAATAACGAGAAGAGAAACATTTATACAGTGCATATCAAAAAAAAAAGGTAATCCAACTTAGGAGGGCTACTATTTCATTAAAAATTTTGCAGCCTATGGAGAGCACAATGTTGGTTGTGAGGAAAAACAAACTCTACCTCTTTCCATTAGTACCTAATTATGTTGACAAATGTTATGCATGAGTGAGCACATGAAGTTTAAAGACAACAATAACAAATTGCACTTTTTCCAAGTTTTTATGTTATTGTGAAGGAACAATGCATGTCTCACTGCATGGATGAGATCGGCCAATGAAAGTGGCCAGATAGGCCATGCAGCCTGTATGAATGTAGGTTTGTGTTATTAAGGGTTTCTCCTAACATTTTATGGTCCATAACCTTTAACATGCCACCTGTCTGATAACTTGGTCACTCCCAGAGAGGCCAACGCACACAGTCCATTCTCTCTGTTTATATTCAACACATAGCTCGCAGCGACAAATTATATCTTGAATATGAAGAGAGAAAAATGGATAATGGTTTAGCCTTTATGGGCAGGACCAAGTTATCGACAAGTGGCCACAATGAAGGTTACGGACCATAAAAGGTTAGAAGAAACCCTTAACACGAACCTGCAGCTTTGCAGCCTGGCCTAATGATTTGACCACTTTCATTGACAGATCTCATCCATGCAGTGAGACATGCACTGTCCTTTCACAATAACACGCAAACTTGGAAAATGTGCAATTTGTCATTGTTGTCTTTAAAGTTTGTGTGCTCAGTCATGCATGACATTTGTCAACATAATTAGGTACCAATGTAAAGAGGAACTAAGAGTTCCCCTTTCCTTACGACCAACATTGCACTCTCCATAGCTGACAATTATAAAATAGTAGCCCGCCAAAGTTGGATTACCCTTCTTCTTTTTTTTTTATACCCACTGTACAATGTACCGGACATCATCATAATAATATTACTGTATTTCTCACATAATATTCACTAGTACATAGATGAAGAGAAGCAATATCAAAATTTGGAGGGGGAGCAGGAGTGATATTTAAATATGATCATCAGAATCAACATTATTATATCACATAGAATGCATTACATTCCGGACCAGATGAATCAGCATCATCATAAGACAACTGATGCTACAGCTGTATGGCTAGATTTGAGAAACCTTTTATCTTTCTTGTTAAAACTTAAGTGTGTGAGAAAAGTAATTTACAACATATTTGGTTTCAAGATTCCAGTTGCAGGGCTGCCAACATTCATATTTTAAGTCAGGATGGTTCCAAGTGCCAGAGGGGAGATACTTGTGTGTTAACTCATATTCCTCAATAGGCAAAATTATTCTCAAATCAGGGAGGCTTTTGTATTCTCTTGCCAGACAGTTGAGACATAGCTAACTGTTCACTGACATATGGGAAACTTGGTAGTTGCATTGACACTGTTGAACTACCTCAGTGTGTGTCTGCAGACTTTCAGCAAACTCACATTCTGTTCAACATAACTGACTGATACGGGTACACTCTTCATCAGAAAATGTCAGGTCACTGGGACCATATCAACCTTACACAATCCAATGTACAAACAAGCAAACAGGCAGGGCACACATCTCTCCCTCTAGCCTGCCCTTTTTATTCTCTCTTTCATCTAATGGAAGCTGGTGCAAGGGACAGCCTAGAGTAGCATGAGTACATTTGTGTGATTTGGGGCTTCTCAGAGGCAATATACCTATAATGGATTAACTGTAAACGTGGAAATTTTTGTGGTGTGGAAATTTTTGTGGTGTGGAAATTTTCACACATTTCGCACAACCAGTGTAAGCAAGTGCGAAAAAGTACTCGAATATTTTTGCACGCCATATATTCCAGTAGTCAATGTCATGATTCCGTACAATTAAAAACATGCGAAATTCATCTTAACCAGCCAAGCGAGAAAAATTACTTGTGCGAATATATCCCCTTTTACAGTAGATGTAGTTCTAGATCTAAGAATTCATGTATTTTATTACATCAAACTAGTATTTGACAGCAGTGCACAACAACTTTCTCATACAAATTTCAATAACACATTTCACTACAAGAATAGTCCTTCACTTCTACTAAGAAATTTACTAATCTTGACCACTGACCTCCAATGCTGACATTCAACCTTTTACCTAACGAAACTATAGTAAGTCTCACAAAAGTCAACACACATGGGACCTGAGAAAATCTGCCAAACTATGCAAATCTCCACTTTTACAAAAATCAACAAAATGTTGACTTCTGCACTTACACAGAATTAGCATTATTTTCAATCACCCTACACTGTTGATATAAATGTTATACAGTAATAAGATGATATGGAGGAATCAACTGCTGACGTGTAACGTGTGAGCTCTCAGTAACTGACCTTTTCATCCTTCCATTCATAACAAAGACCTTCCAAACAATGCCATGAGTCTCAAAAGCTTATAATGTATCTATGGGCCAACATTAAACATCTTTAAACATCCCAATCTTAACAGTAATGGAATCACTTCAATGAAACTCATTCCAGATCTTATTTTTTGCTACAAACAAGCATTACCTGTGTAGCTGGAATTAATAAATGAGGAGTGAGGATTATCAGGTGGATTCCCTTCTACTCTCCAGCCTGACTGTAGGGAAGAGTCACAAGCAGCTGGCCTAGCAGAACATTTCAAAGAGTGTCTCTAGTGAAGTATCCATATTCAATTGGCACCCTCTCCATATGTTCTTGTAAGTTTATGTTCACTGCCTTATCATTCCTTTAAACACTTCTGGGCATTTCTGAACCTTCAATAGAGGGAAAATTTTCTGCATCAAATTTTTATCAAGACTCAAATTCGGATGTGGAAATAAACTTCTTCAATCAAAACTTCAGTGACTTGTCTGCATTGTCATGAGGACATACTGCCTTTCTGTGATACTTCCTTCTCTTCTGCTCCAATGCACCTGAAAGCCTCCACGATGCGGACAGCTTCACAGAGACAAGAGGTATACTGTAGTTAACAGGAATGTTTCTGGAAAGGGCAGACCTAGCGCATCTATACGGGGGAATGCACAAAGCCACTGCAGACATGACAGTTATGACATGGAAGAGTCTACAGGTTGCAACATGTAGGGTTTTACCCTCAAAATTGAATTCAGCTTTATGCCAATGAAATACATGTACAAGCAGTCAAAAAAGGGAGGCAAGGATCCCATCCTGCAGCCGACCATCTCTTCCTCTGAGGATTAAGTGGTGAATACCAACATTCCCCACAGCTAACTAATGCGAAAAGGGAAATTTTTGCACGCCTAAAACTTTCACAAATTTGGCAAAAGTAAAACGTATGCACAGGTTTTTGTCAGTACGCGAGTTCAGTAAAAGGCATTCAGTTTTGTTGTAAGAGGAGGAGGAGAAGGAATCAGACATAAAGGATAGCAGGCATATTAGAAAAAAATCTGCATTTTCGCAGCATTTTGCACTGTTCCTATGTGATTCCTAAGACACTCCTAGGTATGTCCGCAGCAATTCGTAGCAATGCCCCAGGAAATAGTGATTCCCACATTTGTTTTTCCGCACGTATCTGGTACGGAAAGAATACCGAAATGACATAGCTTGCTGCCTCAACCTTTCTTATTCTTGTCTCGGTTCTAGTGGATGCCAACCCTTAGTGGGGGTAAGTCAACATTGCAATAAATTGAACCATTTTGTAACAGCGTATGTATTCTTGTTGGGTCTTATTTGAAGTGAAAATAATTTGTCAAAGGCAAATATCACAGGATTTCTTCCATTTGACCATTAAATCATGTTAACATTGGTAATTTGTACACTTCCACAAAGAGTTTTACATCATGTGATTTAATAAGGTAAAATAAGGACTTTTCCATGGCAGGACTTGACTTTCACAGAATCAACTTCAGTGAGGTTTGCTGTATTTTCCAATTCATTCTGATACCAGAAGATTTTTTTTCTTTTACTGTTTTGTTTTGCTTTTTTTATAATAAAGATAGATTTAATGACTATTATAAACTTGCGAAATTGTATCTCACATCTTCTTTATATTTCAAGATGTTTATAAATTCATGAATCATTGCATTGCGAATCTTGTGTCCAAAGTTAATGGGGAACTTATGAAGAAAAAAAACAATGGAACAGACCCGATACAATGCAAATTGTAGATACTGAAAGATCAGTTTATGCTCTACTGGTATTTGGAACGCTAGTCTACCTCTCAGACGTTGATGGTTCATTTAAATATTAAGCACAAAATTTCATGTACAAAGTCTACCCGAAATTTATGTTTTTCAAAAAGCAGAGTGTAGTTTGTGTGATTGCCGATTGTGAGATGACATCTGGTGAACACTAATTAATGCAGATCGCCTTATTCATCAGCAGTGACAAATTCAAATTACAAAACCGTATCTAGTTTGAATTGGGATGATTAAGCCAGCTCAGGGAATAAGTATTTAAGTAGACTAAACATGAGCTATCAAAGCTGTAGGTTACCTTAGTGGCATTACAAATACAGACTACAAGCCCCTTGCAATCAATCATCTCACAGTGGTACTTAGCTGTATGCAGTTGAACTTGAGAAACTGATGACTATTACTACTTCCCAGATTGTTTAGTTACAGTATCTAGTGCATGACCACATACAGTAACTTGGTGATGAACACCCCCTGAAAAAAAAAAAAAAAAAAATATGGGAGCAGCACGACATTTGTTTGGCAAGCCACGGGTCTGGGCAACAGCGTTATTTCTGATGACATTAATTCGGCCACCTTTTGTCCTGCCGACCATGCATGTGTGCTTGGGAACAGCTCTAGGAGTGGGTGAGTCATCTCTACACAGGTCTACACAGGTCTACATGTACACTAATACAGCGTGGAGTCTTAAAGGTGCTCATCAGATCTTGTAAGAGGTGAATACCATCTGAATTCACAGGCCAGCCACACTTGGACATTTTAAATATCATTATATTGATATGCCAGCATACAAGTTTACTTTTGCATAATGAATGGACTGTTATAAGAAGAATAAATGTCTCTGCTAATCAATCTGTCAAAAGAATGAAAGAATGCCAACACATCAACTGTAATACCCTTGTTTACCGCAGACAGGTTAAAGTTTGGTCCTTTCAAATCCTGCAAAGTATATTGCATGTATACCAAGACACAGTAAAAAAATTCTTTTAATAAGTACCAGTATTTTGCATTCCTGATTGAGAATCAATTTATCTACTTCAGGACTGTTTCATGGAGCATGCGAATGACTTGTGATGATGGCAAATGTCACAAAAATGGCAATGCCCAGCATTCGTATTTTAAACTGCAAGATCATCGCATCGGCACAGGGATTCAGTGCATGGTCAACTTTTAGCAGACATCTTTTTTAGTTTGGTAGAAATTTCAAAAACATTTGAAATTTAATTCAAATGTCTTCAGCATCCACAAAATGTCATTTTCCATTTACATTTGGGCTTTGGTTTCCTTTAAGTCATGTGGTTTTTTTTGTGTGTGGAGTGGCCGCAGTTCAGCAGTGGTACACATGACATTGACACAGACATCATGAAAACTACATGCACAAACTGCACAGGAATACTTTTAAATACCGGTAGCGCTGTCTGGACACATTCAAAGTATAACTTCTCCAAATGTTGGACTTTGCCATTTTGCCAACATTTGTGTCTTCACATATCATTCGCTTGCCCAGGAAAACAGCCCTCACATATCTCCTTCTGTACAACTGGCTACTGACGAAGTAAAACAAAATAGCAAAGAAACAACAGCAGCAGCCGAGTAGGTAAGGGAAAGTGAAATATAGTATGAGGAGTGTCTTTCCTATAGGCAGAGATTCTTGGGCAAGTAACTCCATAACAATAAAAGAAGCTATTGCAACTAAATATCTTACATGTCTCCACGAACAGAGGGGTTTTGCAATAGTCAAACATGAAAGATTTTATCTTCCCGACAGATACACCAGGGCCCTGTTTCATAAAGCTGTTCATAAAGTTACACACGACTTTAGGAACGACTCATGGCAAGCCAAGTGGGTTTCTTAAATCATTTTTAATTTCGATAGCTTAAGTTCAAATTTGCAGATGATATTGATAATGATTATTCTTACTGTAGTCTGCTGTGCAAAGTTTTACAAGTTGTATCATTTGTATACATACGTGGCACACGTATCTCGTCTGTGCCTTGTACATTGTATCGCTGACCTCTGATTGTATCAGTGTTGCACTACACTAGAGTCTTGGCTTAAAACTTATGACAATGTATAAAGCTGTGTGTGGGGGCATGTCTCCTTTTGACGTAAGTTTCTCAAATCATGTTAACACACGTTTTTAGTTGAAAGTGCATTTTTGCTCCAATATAGATAAAATATTGACATAGAGTCATACTTTGTAAAAATGTTAGGGGAAAAAATTGCACACATTTAGGCACTTCATATTCCAGTCGTTTGTAAAGTGATGCATAACTTAATAAACAGCTTTATGAAATAGGGCCCAGTATTGTAACTATTTCCATTTCAAAATTCCTGCCAACTCCACAAACAGACAACATCATGTGATGCAAGGAAATGTAGATCAATATTTCGCTGGCCCCTGCAGGCACCCAGTCGCACCCACAGTGAATGCATGCGAAATAACATACATGTCGCTACAATTGCCATTTATGAGTATTGCACGTGTATGCATGCCAATAACTACCTTAACACAAAGAGGCATCATCTATGGCATTGGGCTACTCAAAATTCCCTGTGTTGCTGGCGGTACATGACTTGAAAGTGATCATATCCATTCACATAACTTTTCTATAAAGAATTAGCAATTTTTTTACATTCTAATATCTGGAATCAAAGCAATGAGGTCCACAAAAGATAGTTTACATAATTTATAGATCAATGTCAAAACTCAATTCAGCATTGTGATACTGAACTTTATTTAATCACCACGTAAAATTGAAGGTTATGTACTGCTGGCAGTCCAAAACATGGCATTTAATATCTGTTCATCAGAACTGACACATAAATAAAATTTGTTACAAGTACAAAGTACTATGCAAAGATAACTAAAAGTTATGAGGTGGTGGATAGTGTCTAAAAATCTTGTACATGATATCATGATAGTTATTCAACCTTCACTGAGTCATGTTGATATACATCAACTGTATAATGACTTCACATGAACTGAAGTAAATGCTGAAATACAAACTTTGTAAAGATTGCACTGTGGTAAATTCATCAATGCAGCTTTTGTGAGTCTAACATCTGATGTTACCCTTTGGTAGACTTTGCCCGACTGTCTCAGCAATGCTTACTTTACAGTGAAGGACCCCATTCTACAAGATCCTTTCACAGTTTGGGTCATTGTGTTCCCAGCATTGTGTGTTCCACTCTTGACAATACCAGTTCATATTTCATGCTCAAATAGCTGTTGTGTAATGGAATATTTGTACCTTTCTGTAAAATATTACTATGTTAACACCATTTGCCGTACAGTTGATTTATTACAATCACCCGATTAAAGACAAACACACACACACACAACCACAGACAGTAAATTTCTGTAATCACAAAAAACAGACTGACTTCACAGAAATTAAAATCTTGTACCGCACCTAGATTTTTTTATTACAATTATTATCAATTATTATTTTCATTATTGTTATTATTATTTTATTATTATTACTATTATCATTATTATTATTATCATTATTATTTTCATCATTATTATTTTCATCATTATTATTATTCCTACTACAGTACTCTCCGCGTAATCGGGTATCGCTTAAACGGGTACTCCGTTTTATTGGGTAGTAATTTCAAAATCAGTTCCAATGCACACTAAAATTACCTGATAATCGGGTTGCCTCTCCGCATAAACGGGTTAATAATTTTCTTCTTATCTAATTTCTACCCACATTTTATAACAGATATAACACTTTAAGAAATCATGAATGTCAAATTTTCCACTGCTAATCACCTTCTCTGCTTAATATGCAAAGAAGACCGATAATTTGGGGAGTAATTAAACTTGAGCATCAAATACATGTACCAGTACACCTTGTACCAATAAGACACATGTAAACAAACAATACACATGTAGCCAGCACACACAACTGCATATAATAGACAAACAGGAGTTGAACACACTTGCGCTCCTCCCTTGCTCCGCAACAACATTCATATATATACGAGATATTTTGAAAAAAAAAGAAAAGAAAAAAGAAAAACAGGCCATGCAGCAGCTCCATACCGGCAATTTTACTTTTCCCCAATGCACGCAAAGAGACGTGTTCATTTCGGAAAACGCCTGCGTATTTAGTAGCGAGGAGTCTATATCAAACGACAAAGTTTACACAAAGAGTGTAAATTATTGCTCGTGACTGATTAAGTGCAAGGTATGTATAATGTGCGGTGCAAGTATGCGTATTAAGCATACAGTGTAGGTGTTTGATGCAATGTACAATGCATGTACATATACACATTGTGTGTGTCAATTGTGAATGAGACGTGTTCCTCTGTTAATCGGGTACTCCGCTTAAACGGGTAAGAAACGCTCTGCCGGAGCCTACCCGATTATGCGGAGAGTACTGTACTACTACTACTACTACTATTACTATTATTATTATTCAAACACATTTTATTCATTTAATGAATTTTGTTAAGTACAGTCAAAGCCAGCACATACTGTGTATGACCAGGAAAAATTGTGCCTGACCTTATTTCCAAATTTTTGATTTTTTTTTCACTTACAAACAGCAACTTCCAGGCAAGGCAGTTTGCTGCAAATCATTTTCCATTTCTTTGTGTCCAAATCAAACTGCACATCTCTTCACTATTGCCAAGTAATACTGATTATCTATGATGAAATGAAATGAATGATGGCTTCAGGACAGCTTAAGGCATCACAAAGCCTACAATGTACAGTTGAACCTCTCTTATCCGGCCTCCCTTTATCCCTCATATCGCATTGCCACATCCGAACCACAACACAGCCGTCGATATGACTAGATAGACATGCATTGTTTCGAGTCATTGGCTGGGCAACGAATGATATTGAACGCTCAAAAATTGTTCACACACAGTACACACAAAGAGAGAGAGGGAGACCATCTAACAATGGCGACCTACAGTCGACTCTGCCGAGCCGTGATGATCGAATTTTGAAGCGTAGTTTCGTCGACTCGTACTGTTTATTTTCAAGATCTACTTGATACATTTCTTAATGATTATTTAGGTAAATCATCCCAAGAATTTATAAAAGAAAATGATTTCATTCTTGCAAACACGAACCTCTATTTTGGGGTCTGTTACTGAGTGTAACAATGAAAAGGTTGCAGGATACACATTACTACATGTGGTACTACAATGGGCTACATCAGTACATGTATAAAGCATTGAGTCTCCCATATCCGGCCAAATCCCTTATCCGGATGAGCCCCGGTCCCGACTTGTCCAAATACGAGAGGTTCAACTGTAGTACAAAAAGCAATCAATGAATTTAATGACATACAGTGGCCTTCACTGAAGGATTCGGGAGACAAGCTCTTCTTCTACTTGATGGCTCATATTGACCCGTGCAAATCACCCAAAATGAAACCCAGTATGTGGGCATCACACTAAACTGTTATTACCCATTGATATCCACAACAAGTATAAGCAAATATGACATGCAGAGACAAAATTGGAATAGCAGATGAAAAAGCAGTCTCATTTACTGTTAATTTTTATACTTTTGCACATTTTAGAATTACTGCACTTCACAGCTTTAGGTGAATTTCAATTTTTTTTATGCCCCAAAATAGTATTAATTCATTAAAAAAAGTAAATGTGGCAAATCACAAGGCTGCAGACAGGGACAAGAAACACATTTTGTCTAGATATTTTCATTGGCATTTGGAAATATAGGTTTTTTTTTTAATATTTATATATAACAGTCCTTGTCAAATCAAATGTGCATGAGAACAAGAAATTATTTTCTTTTTATACTTGGCCTAACAATAAACCAGGCGAGTTGGTGTACAGTTAAAGGAGAGATCCAATCCAGAATTTTACCAATTTCAAATGAAAGAGAAAAAAAAATCCCTGCAGAACAGTGCAAAAATGATCAAAATCGGATAAGAAATAAGGAAGTTATGACATTCTAAAATTTTACAATTTTTCGGAAAATTCTTCTTGACCAGTCATTGATTGTGAATATTCAAATCAGTAAGTTGATAATGTCTTGCTCTCACAATTTCTTATTAATTTCATACATGTACATTGTAAGTACAGAAATGACAAAATTCTCATATTTCAGCTGTACAGATATAAAATCTGCCCTGAAACCACCCAAAGTAAAAAAAAAAACAACAAAAAACAAACAAACAAATGTTAACTCTGATATCTTTTGGTATAGGAATATGCTTAAAATTACGTATTAGTTAAATATAACAATTTTTCTAAATTTTACAACATGCATGAAAAATTCCTGTTAAGTATAACTGTTTGTAAGTGGCTAATTAGAGACTATACAATTGATTTTAATATACAGGTAAGTTTCATTAATATTGTTCATTGCAAAATCAGTGTACGTACTACGCTGAAACAGCTAGTGATCTACAAATGTACCTGTCTGGTCGGTACTTTTCAAGTCTGACTCTCAATTTTCTTGTCTTTTCAACTCTCAAATTCCACATAAACTTTCTATTGAGCATCTCCACAGTAACTGCTATCACCTTCAGGCTACTGATATACAAGGATTTTGTGTCTGGGACATGGTGGTTTGGGACAGGAATTTTATTTTATTTTTTTTATTTGAATACATACCGATGTAGTTCAATTGTTAATAACTCGCGCCATGTAAAATTTCATTCCTCTATATGTACTAGTCCATTACCGTCTAAATTGATGATTTTTCTTGATTCGGTCAAGCAGCTGTAGTATGACAACTGATCCAATTGAGGGATTTGGAACCTGTGCACATTTGCCAGGAATTCATCGCTTACCAGTACATACAGCAGTATCTACATATTGGCAGAGAGCTAGTGCAATGTAGCCTTTTGACAAGGTCCTCTTGCTGTATGGTATTGCTTTCTGGGCAAGCAAAGAAGCGAACTAAGCCGGGTGTGCAAGTACGACAGCATGAGAAGCCCCATTGCTCTCACCTGGACTCAATTCACTTGACTCCATTTGCTTGCCACCATGCAGCGACAGGGCCTTGTCATGAGGCTAGGTGCATTGTGACTCGTTTCCCACTGTACTGGTCATGAACAAATATTGAATAGTCATAAGCATGGCATATGCGCAATGCAACACAAAGGTTTTTTTCTTTTTTTTAAATGAACGAAAACAGAGATAAACACAAAGAAAAATGTCTTTTCAAGACCATGGTAACAGTCTAGAAACTCGTGAGCAAGTTCCATGGCAGGTATAAATCAGCTAAAATACATATACAAATGTAGGCCCTACCAAAACACCAGCCTTTTGCTAGTGAAATAGGACACTAACAAGCTATGTACAGAAATTGTCTCCCATGTGTGCGCAAGCTCGCTCTGAACATCCCACAGCTTGCATGGCATACGTGCTGTCTGTGCTGGATGCCGGGGATGCGCGCTTGCACGAAAGGTGCCCAAAGGCTGGTGGGTGGCAGAATTCATGAAGAAAGTGAACCTGTGAGCCTTTCCTTTGATCATTTACAGGCCTCGAATTACCCGGGAGGCAAAAGGCAATTTGCCGCAATGCCCTATCTACTTGCCGCAATGCCTCTCTCAAAATTACCATGCTTACTGCAACTTTTCCTTGCTGCCCTTAAAAAATTTTGAGAGAGAGTGCCCCTAAAACCAAAAATTGCCTGTCCCTAAAACTGGCGAAATTCAAGGCCTGCATTTAGCTTTGAAATTTCGGTAGATGATAGACGAAACATTAGACTACAACAATATGCCAACAACAGAAATTCAAAGGTTTTGACCAATTTTGATGATCTGACTTCACACTCGATTTTCTCGGCTCAGCCGTCAGCGACTTTTGGATCCTTTTGTTGTGGCCCGTCACATATGCACAAGATCAGGTTACTTCTGGTTTTATTTTTCTCTTTACGAATATTTGTCAAATGATGTCAGACTTCACTTTCATGGGGCCGATTCGTGTCTTGGGAGGCGAGAGCCGCAGAAAAAAGCACCAAAACTTTCAAGTCGGATCAAGCCGATATGTGCCGCAGCCCTGCATTGAGCAACCCACTGGTGCCTGTGTTTCAGTGGGACGCTGCACATTGGTTGATTAAAACTTGATTTTTTTTCAAAAAGCGCAGACAGAATTTTTTCTTGTTTTCATCATGGGTGGACTATGGAGAGTGGACATGTGTGTGTAACAAAACAAAATAAATCACAGTGCGTACTTGCGAAAATTTATATGTCAGATGTGAGATGGATGAGAAGTGAACAGGAGGCCTCATGAGCATTTCGGTCAAGGGCCGGGTGCTCATGACTCTGAGCAGGAGGGATCCTGACCTTCTTATGAGCAGGAGCCCCCCTCGGCCCTCATGAGCAGGTTCCCCGGACTGATTTGTGCTATCCGTGAGTGGCTGCCGGCCGGTAAATCATATATTCTGTAAATTTACCCTAGTCTAGGTTCTATTAAATTCTACACGGTCTAGCTAGCCTATAAATTATCTCATTTATTTCATTTCATTTCATTTCATTTCATTTATTTCCACTTTCATAATTGGTTTACAAACTTTGCATTAAAAACAAACAGACAGACAAGCAAACAAACAAACAAAAATACATGGTGTCAAATATGATAGTGGCGGAATCATGACAAGCACAAAGTAGGCTTATTGAAAAATGATCCCTTAAGAAATATTGTGATGTAAATATATATTAATCATTTATAATCATTGGTTTGTAACTGAATTGAAACAAACATGAATGCAAAATACGATAAGATTTACAACTTGAATAGTTTCAGCCAAACAAATTGGTCTGTCGAGGGTTAATACACTAGTAAATTATCCTAAATGGCACTCTGTCACAAGCCATATTTTCTGGCTGTCTAGCCACAAATGTTGTATCGTTACAATAATTGTAAATTACAGTGGCCTAGCTTCTAGAGTGGACATGTGCGTGTCTGGGACTGGGCTTGCTGTGAGTAGGTCTAGGGCTAGACAGAAAGATCCGTCTGTCCGGAGGACTCTTTTATATTTTGCCATTAACGCTGTCCTCCGTAGACAGACGGAAGGTATCAGTACCCATGGGCATTGCTGTGTGGATGTTCTTAACCAATAGATCAGTCTGTATCTGGTCGTTGGGGAAATGTTCCGCGGAGACTGCGTCTGGCTTCACGGATCCCCTCCTGATTATACAGAGGAAAGCGATAACGTCAAAAAAATAAAAGACTCCTCCTGACAGACGGATCTTTATGTCTAGGGCCTACTTAACTAATTACTAATACTAGTTTTAGTATTCACCAGAGCTACCAAGTCCCACGCATTCTGAGTGAGACTCAAGCATTTTTTTTAGGGGACGTCTCACAATCTCACGCATGGCACCCATTTTTCTCACGCATGGAGCCAAGTCTGCAATTCAGGCCTATAATAAGGAGCGTAGCTCAAAGGATTAAAGTGACAAATTGAAGGTATATTTTCCTATTGTCTTTCAAAATAAGTGAAAAATAGTCACTTAAGTATGCACCTGATTGCACCATTACGAGCTAAAAATTGAAAAAGCTCCCTACCGTGGGAGCTCGCTCGCGCGCACATTTGCTCGTCAAGATGCAGAGTCATGAAAATGTCACTCACAAAAAAAAATTTGAACTTGGCATCCCTGATTTACTGTCAGGTAGATCTATGATACAGCACTAGAAATGCCCTGCCCACTTCGCTTCTAGAGCTCTGCATGCTCTGCATAAAGATGCTGCTCTTCCGCGAGCCACACGATGCACGATGATGCAGGGGGAGAGGCCTCGACAAGGGTAGGGTGGTAAGATGGCATTTGTCGCGTGTCTCGCGTTGAGACTGTACAATAAGTCTTAGCCTGTATAAGAACATTGGGGAAAACATTGTATATTTTCTCGAAGCCATTTTTCTTCAAGCAAAGGACGAGGTTTTGGTGTGGCAGGTGGTGTATGGTGGATGCATGCACGACGATGGCGACCATATACCACCAGGCAAGACCAACGGCATACTTACGAGATCCAAAACGGTATCCACTATGTCCCGGTTCGCGATCTCTCCCACCTCGATAAGCCCGATCAAAACACCGAACTTCATCTTGGCAGTACCCGTCGCAGGCATGTTTTCAGCTATAACATCCTTCTTTGGAGTCTCCGCTTCACCAGATCCCTCTGCCGCCATAGCGTGGGTTAGAAGCTATTACGCTCAGGCAATGGAATGAGATAAATCCTTTAAAATAGATAGATATCCACAAATTCCCGGAGCATTCAGAAACAGAATAGTGTCGATCAGCCGCAAGCAGCTGCAGGGAATGCAGCCATATAATTTACGCGTGTAAATCTTGCATAGGCAGGTGTGTTTTGTTGCCAATTTGAAGCGATAAGATTACAGTCGATTTGAAATAATATGTGGACAGGATTATATTGAATAAAATTTAATTTATTCAGTTATTCCAACATATTTAGAATTAATCTTATGAGATTAATATACCTTGTTAAATATACCAATTTGCAATAAATTAATAAAGTTATTTTGTTGTTCGTAACATCCCCAAACCCACACACGCGTTGCGCATGCGGCAATCACAGCGAGGGTCCCTCAGATCAGGGAATTGAGGTGAGCATTCTGCTCAGAGATTACTATACTTACGCATGATTGTACTGAAACTCCTTGCTCAACTCCCCCTCCCCCCTCCCCCCTTCCTCCCTCAAGTGGTCCTCTGTCCCGCATATACGCGATTCCGAATTTTCGGAATAGGGGTATATTTTAGGGGATCGATTGGGGGGATCCAAAAAATCATTGCAATATGGAGTCTTTCTGCATTTTTGTTCCCGAAATATTCTTATTAGGGGAAACTTTCAAATATTTCTCAATCAATCTTGAAATAGGCTCCCGAACAGAGCTAGTTTCAACCCCCCGAAAAATTCCGAAATAGGGGTAGTGGGGCCTCTTGGTGTTTGTCCCGATTCTCCCGAATGTGTTTAGTGTATGCTTTGTTGTAAAGCATGCCCGACAGGCCTTCTTTTCGCAGGACATTTCGCAACCACACCTCACTCTGCTTTGCGCGCTTCCTTTATTTTAGAAAAAAAATACCAAACAAAACAAAGCAAAACAAAATAAAACCCTGTGACAGAGGGGAATTTAGCTGACATCCCTTCCAAAAGCCCGTACATGTATAGTATAGGGTCAAAATCCCTACCCACTGATTTTATAAGAATCTGGAACAAGCATAATCATGTATAATGGTTGACCGCCCTGAGGATTACATGTCGAGGGGGGCTCAACTCAAGACCAGGTTGTGGTGTCAGCTGCCTTCTAGTTTCTCACGATCTACCTGTAAATGAAAATAATATTGACTTCATAATATGCCCTCTTGATCTTGAGCATGCACGAATGTGTTAGCAATACAGGGAATTTGGGATACAAGAACAGCGAAAATACAGAAGTGGCAAATCCTGGGTACACTGTAAAAACATCGGTGTTAGATTTAACACCACGGGTGTTAAATCTAACACCCATCAAACTTCAATAAAGGACCACACCCACAGGTGTTAAAAATGCACTGTGATGGTGTTGAAAAGTGTTCACCTGACACTTCGTGGTGTTAATTTGACACTGTACCTGGTGTTATTTTGACACTGTACTGGTGTTAATAAAAAAATGACACCACATGGTGTTGATTTGATATTTACTGGTGTTAATATCAATGGTTTAACACCCGTCCAGCTTCAATAAGGGACCACACCAGCTGGTGTTACTTTGGTGTAAATTTATTTTCAAATTTTTTCAAAAATCTAGTATTTTGATGTAAAATTCTTGATCGTTTTGTTTAAATTAAAAATCAACAAGAATTGCAGTTACTAAGAAACTCTTCAAAAAACAGTTTAAAATTTGGAAATGACACCCGTAGGTGTTAATTTGACACCATAAATGAGCACCGAAAATTTAACACCAGCTCGGTGTTCACTATTTAACACCGGACTTTTTGCAGTGTAGAAATTCCATAATCGTTACAATGATAATGATAATTACTGTCATTTTCAAAACTATCAGTATTATTATCTAATCACTGACTTAGTGTCAGAATGCAAGAGGTAAATATGTCAGTGAAATATATATACCAGAAGTATATAAATGCTAGGAATATAAGCCTAGATATTTCCTATGAATTTCCAAACTCTGACATTCGACATTGATATAAAGATGTATTCAAGCAATCTTGTGAATAAGTGACCATAAATCAATCCTTTTTTGTTCATGAGCGAATACAAATACATGTATTCTTTATATACATACTTTGTCTTTAGAGTTTCTGATTTATGACTATGGGCAGAGGTGACTCCACTTACAGGTGTATATAGATACGCCCGTTATTCACTGAGGGGCGCAGCCCAGAAGGATATAACCCTAATAGGCCTATATAAAGAGACACCGAGTCCCATGGTTTCAACCAGAAACTCGAAATAAGGCGAAATATATAGGCCCTAGCTGTTTTGTATTTTGGATTCAAAAATATAAACAAAAGAAGAGGGAAATGAGGCGGTCAACAAAAGAAGAGGGAAATGAGGCGGTCACACAACGGCAAAACTTCGAGATCTTTTGCCAGTCTGACCGTGCCTATGCTTTGTATATAACATTCTACAAAGTGGACTTACGAAGCAGCGAGCGCTGTCAGAATTGCTTTGTGCTGTCACAATATTGCTTCATCATTCACAAAATCATAATAATAAACCATAGTGTCGAACAGGCCAACATTCTGAAATATTAGTAGCTGGAAATATATACAATCACTTGACCTCTTTCAGCGTATAGAGGATTAACTTTTTATCCAAAATATTATAATGAAAACATACATAAACACGTGAAACTCTTTCAACAAATCACTACATGGAAGATATTTTTTCATCCGACAGATTCATGATATTGTTTGTTACCGTATACTTGTCAAATATAATATTAGTCTTGTGTTGTAAACATACAAGGGACATCGTTTAAATGGATTACAGTTCACAATCCAGTATAGCTAGTAGGCCTAATAGGCCTACTGCACGATTATTTAGATACTAATTGTACGCGATAATTTTCCAAAATGAATCCCTTTTCATTATCAGGGTTAAGCAGTCATTTACCTCTATTACAGCCTTCTTTATTTTTCCTTTGTGAGCTTGTTTCTTGTTTCATTTTAATCAGACAATTCTCTTCCAGAGGAAAACGATTTGGATCATCATTTTGATAGGCCCTATCAATAGGCTATACGTGTACTGTCAATGTTATATCTATAATAATTACACTGGTGGTTTAATGACACCTTTGTATCGTTCACACGGGGATGGCTCTCAATACGACTTTCCATGCACCCGCGTCCTCAAAAAAAAAAAAAAAAAAAAAATATATATATATATATATATATACATATATATGTTTTTAAACAAAATAATTCTAGACAAGGGCGCCATTAAGGTTTTCCCTATTTCTTTTTTTTTTTTCTGTCGCCATAAAAGTAGGAGTCGTTCATGCAATAGATCCAGTGGACATTCACTACTACTGTATAGAAGTTTCAGGCTGATACTTAATTTACTGAATTCTACAATCTTTTCAGGAAAGTGTTATTTCATTGTTATTTTCAAACTAGTGTTACAAGCATTTATTCAAAACGCCATTTAGGGCATGGTTCTTTGCACACTTGGCACTTTGTTAACGAAGTGCACCATTACAGGGTACATAAAAGTTTTACAGGTGTGCCGTAATACGCAATGGGTCCATTCTCGACATGTTTGGACGCGGGTGTTGTCTGGTTTTTCTTTCATATCAAGCGATGCGTTGGGGGACAAGGCTGGCCCGATTGTTTGTACAGTACCGGTACTTCCTTCTAGAGAGCGTTCGTCGGCTCTTTATGGTACTAGCTAGTATACATTACTAACTAGTATTGTCAGAGCGGGTTGATATCAACCCGCTCTGAGTATTGTGCTCTACCGCCCTCATGTGGCAATAGTAATTGACGGGGTCGGTGCAATATAGTGTTAACCCACACTTTGGTGAAAAATGAGTTACATGCATTTACACCATCCTGAATCACTGCTCTATAATCCCTAAAAATGTCATCTTGAAATTTAAGCAATAAGTGGGTTTTTAATGCGGGCATCTTTTTGCCCCGAAAATTAATCACATCTTATTAGCAGGAATATAATGCTAAGCCACACTTTTCAAGATGGCGACCTCCATGGTAGCAGACAGAAGGATGTCATAAAAATATCTAAATCTGTACAGTGAAGAAACTTTTTCATCTACAAAAATGAGTGATTCATCACATAACTTGTACTCTTCTGCCAGTTATGAAAATGGAGATGAGATAAACATTAATGAAATTTTAAGCATTTAATGAGTATTTTTTGTTAATTTTTGTACTGTTGGGGTTAGCACTATTTTCATGCTAATTCTACTGATCATGACATTTTTCGCCAGTTTTTTATTTTTGTTGAACTTAACAGGAAAATACTACAATCACTGGTTTTAGGAGTATCTTAGCATTGTGCATTATGACCTATAAGAAAATTAATCAACGTTCATGGTCTGTCCCAGCACGTTAAAGTTTCATTAGTGGGTTAGCACTTTTTTCATGCTGACATTTCGCTTCAAAAGGAAAGCTTCCTCGAAATTAATTAGTAGTTATATAACTGATGAAATGTATTGAAAATATAAATCTTTATTTGTTATGTGTGATTTTTTTTCATCGAAATGGCTTATTGCAATAAAGGTATTGTCTCTGGATTTGTGATTTTTCACCGATGCAAGTGTGATCTGAAAATGTTCATATGGGTAAAAAAAAAATGTACGGATAGCTGGATATTTGGACATATGCCTCATCTGTTAGTAATTCTTACAGGGTTAGATCACTTGTGTAACAACATTTGAAATTGTCATTGATTAGTTTGTAACTTCTTTTGAATAAAATTGAATTTTGCTATGCTTTCACAGCCATTTTTAGGGGGATTAGCTATAGACAGTAGAAAATGGATGAAAACAAAATGCATTTTTAATATCGATAAATTTACCTCAAATTAAAAAAAAAAAAAATCCTACCGCTGTCAATACAGCTGTGCTTCCCTGTAGTTTCTTACGTAACCGAGACACGATACTTACATGTTTAACATCCTTTGAAAGGATGTTACATTTATGATGTACAGTTGAACCTCTAGCATCCGGACAAGTCGGGACCGGGGCTCATCCGGATAAGGGATTTGGCCGGATACGGGAGACTCAATGCTTTATACATGTACATATCACAATACACATGTACTGATGTAGCCCATTGTAGTACCACATCGTCGGTGTTTTCACGAACCGACGCTATTTCGATTTTGGTCAAAATTTTCAAAATCGAGATATTGGTACCAAATTAAAGTGCTTCCAAAACTCTACCAAATCCCAAAATTTTAAATCACAAAATTAATTATTCTTGATTTTATCAAAGAAAGAAAAAAACGACGGTACTCGAAATATCGAGAAATTGAGAAAAAGGGGTTTCACGAACCGACGCAAGTAAAGATACGCCGGTTCGTGAAACCCGAATTGCTAGGGTGAAGAGCAATGCGGGTTTTACGAACCGTCGCAGTTGCATTATTTTGAGCTTTGTTCAACTTACTGGCCTAGAATTAGGTTTTGGCCCTAATCCAGATCTCAGAGTGAGAACCAAACCATCTGAAAGATGAATGACGACCTAAGCCAGCCCACTGTCCACGAGTGAAGTGAATGGTAAGCTATAATCCTCTTAAAATCATGCTCAAAATAACAGTTTCAGTTGGACTACCATAACCATTAATTGCGGTAGAGTGTAGTCCCATGTATTCAATCGCGTGATGCTTATGAAGCCTAGTCTGTAAACGCCATCCAATTTCAAATTAGATCCCAAATCATATTATTTATAGTTTCTTTTCAACTTATGTCGTTACTTCTGAGACTACTGAGTACTGTAGTCGTAACGTCTGTGTGCAAGACATGCAAGATGTCAAAGTCTCGAAGACACTCATGGCTATGCCTTGACTTGAGTTGAAAATGAAATCATGAGATTGACAAAGTAGGCCTACTAAACTGAAAAAAAGTAAAAAGTCTAAAAGTAAAACTCAAAGGAAGAGTAAAGAATACAGTTAGACATGTTAGACTTTAACTTTCAAGTTTAACTATTAAGTCTAAGTTAAGACTTTACTTGTAATGCCAGTTACTACAACTAAGATCAGCTGAAGTCCAAGACCAGGTCAAATTAACGCAGAGTCTATTTCTAGTCTAGCTCTGATTTCTAGATCTACATCTAGACTAGTGGTAATAGTAGGTAGAGTCCACCCATTTCCCCCCCCCCAATTTTTACTGGTCCATTCCTGAAAAAGTTACTGGTCAGTGTCCAACAGTGATTTTTCCTGGTCAGGGACCGTCGGACAAGTGCCAGTGTGCAGCGTTGGTGTAGATGTCATCTATGACAGTAGGGCCTATGTGGTCTAGTGATACTACCTAACAACACTACGAGTACATGTAGTACTCTACAGGTTTATAGGTGGCTTTCCTGTACAGTGCAGTGTTGTAGTATACTTGTGAATTCAGCCCTAGTACCGTACTGTGTGTAGATATGTGACATTATTGTGGTAAATGGAAATATGCGGTATGTTATTGTTGCGTCAATGCGTTGAGGCGCGTTGTGTCCATGCCAATGGCGCAGTGTGCGTGTGGTTGGCATGGGCACAACGCAACTTTTATTTTTCATGTGAATATAATGACGCAGATTTGATTGATTCTTGATTCTTCACTTTCACTTGAGAGAGAATGGACATACAAATGTATTCTCTATGAGCTCTGCTATGTTGAATAGTTGATAGGCCTGTATATCTGTTATTCACTCTGTATTCGACATGTAGCTGAGGATAGTGCGGAGTTTAGACTATTTGATTTGCTCAATAAATCATTGCAATTTCAACTCATGGAGACTGTCATCGTCAGCGTCATCATTAACCCGGTTTACAACAAATGGTGTCAGGAGTGGGATGATGACAGCCTGGCGGATTGAGACGTTCTGACGGTTCATCGAGTTGAAGAACCGTGATCGACGAATAACAGCCTCGAGTATGACGGAAGAACGAACCACGTTTCGCTCCGAGGAGACCTGCTGTTTTGACGACACTTTGGTAGCAGACAGGAGTATGCAGGAGTGATCTTGATGGTGTACGTTGATCAGCCCTGGTAGAGCAACGCTACTCTGTGAGGCAACTTCAAGATGATTAGGCTCGTCGGTAGCAGATCGAAGACTGGAGCAAATGGTGCATCGAGAGTTTGCCGTAGATGTCTATCAGCGCGAGTGTACCACAGGAGCAGCAGGACATCGATCAGGATGTGACAGTTGGAGCTGATGGCATCTCACGCACTGAACAAGACGGTATTTGATAACTTTCGTTTAAACCGAATGGACTTCAGGCAGATTTTGACCTATGATGCCATTTGGGCATTACGTTTCATGTTTGAAAATGACGTGTCTTAATTATTGGTCAGTTTAACTGCGTAATTAGTCATGTGTGAACAGTTTGTTTATAAGGATGTGCAAAGTGATAATTGCTCTTCGTCATCATATCGACAGGCAATAGGGTTGTGTGTAAATCTCGCTCTAGGCCATGCTGAGATTGAAAAGTTTAGTGGGTATTGTGAAGATGGCACTGAAACACCTTTTTCTAACTGGATGGAAGGATTCAATTTTATTAGTGGGGTGGCTTAGTGAAATTATCGTGACACGGCGGACAAAAGCATGATTTTTTCACCAAAGGTACTTCATGATGTACCTTCTCAAAAAATAGGGTGCTCCAAGAAAATTGATGCTGGGAAGGAGGTTAGAGGTCAAAGGTCAATGACCTTTATTTGTGAAATAGGTTTTTTGGCTATTTCTCAGGTCAGGAATATCCAATCTGGATAAAACTTGGCAGGAAGAATATTGAGAACAAGTAAAATATTTTGATTGAATTTGGGGTGAAATTTCCAAAGGTCAAAGGTCAAAGGTCAATGAACTTTTTCTAAAAATCATGTTTTTGTTTATTTCTCCAGGTAGGAAGATTCAATTTTCACAAAATTTGATATGAACGTTGTATAGAAGGTACCAAGAGTATAAACCAGGGGTCAAATATAATTGTTGATTTGTGCGTTGCCATGGCAACCCAAAACTAGGGTTTTTAATTGAAGTTAGTTACAGGAGGCTATTTTCCAGTTTGGAAGAGATTCCATTTGAATAGGTACAACTGATCAACGGGATGTATAGAGGTTTGAAATACTTTTCATTAGTGTTAAGTGGTATGTTGCCATGGCAACTACATATATAGATTTTGGTTAAACTTAAAGGAGACTTCAGAACTTATGAATTTGAAGAGATTTCCATCAGGGTTGGTATTATTGATCAACAAAAAAGTCGCCAGACAAAGATTTGTCACCTTTATAGCATGTGGGTTGAGTGAATGCAGCAACAATAGTAGAACACATCAGTGAGAGTTTGAGGAAAATTGGACAATCCGTTCTAAAGTTATGAATTTTTGAAGTTTCTGCTCATGCAGTCGAGGCTGGATGAGAAGACTACTATACCTTGTAATATCACATGTGTACAACGATATAAAGAATGAATAAAGAAAATTCAACATAAATTATTTTCGCTTACAAAAGGATACTCGACTTCTCTTTCAGAAGGCAGGGGGAATAATATTACCCTTGACATACGTCACTAGCAAGTCAAAGAAACTATGTGAACTTTATTCAAAAAGTATGGTTTTGTGAAATTCTCATTTCATTTTCCTTAGAATGTGCGCATGTGACATCATACACTGTGGTAGTCTTTTCATCCAGCCGCGACTGTGCAGATACCTTAAAAAATCATAACTTTTGAACGGATTGTACGATTTTTTCCAAGCTTTCTGTGATGTGTCCTACTAATATTGTTGTATTCACTGAATCCACGTGCGCATGAAGGTGGACTTGTCCTTTAAGGACAGATTCTGAAAGAGCAGACTGTAAGCTTTAAAATGATGTATCACACAATTCAAAGGGATTCCCCTAACCTATCTAAATAATAATACCGGTACTGGAAAGAAAGCACACACTCTGGATAAGTATGAACTGAGAAAAGAGGCTGCATTGTCTATTTTAGCGTTTAATCTTTACCAAGCTGTCTCATGTCATTATGTTCATCTTTTCTTCCCCCCTCCAATTTTCATTTGAGTTTGTCATTATTAATTTTTGATGATAAGAACGATGCCACAAGGCATTGTTTCTTAAAAATGCTTCAACTGCTCCTTCAGGTCCAAAATCTACATCAATATATATTATTTTCCTGATCTCCTCAACATTTTCCAAAAATAAAGCATACACCTTTTATGCATTGAGTCCTCCTTTTTGTGGATAATTAAAGGCAAAAACCCAAAATTAGTGCTTGAAAATTATTCTTAAGTGTGAGTTACGGATAGAAAGAACCTCTGTAAAAAAAAAATGAATCTGTATAATCAATGTTAAGTATTGTTAATAACACAAAATGTGAACAATATTTCTATGATAACATGTTTCCAGACTAAACCGTCCGCATTTATGCTTTAATGAGAAAAATACTGATATCTCTTTATATGTTTGCTTTGATTGCAAAAACTGTATATGGTAGGATGTCTTGTGATACAACAGGGAGGCATTTCATGAAGCAGTTTGGTCAGATATTTTTCTGACAAACTGTTACAAACTACAGAAATCCTTGCATCTGATTGGCAGAGAGCAAATTTGTCCGACAACTTGTCGGACAAAATGCTTCATGAAATGCCCCCAGACCTACACATATTATGCATAAAATGTGATATCCTGAACATTTTTTTCAAGTCACTCTCCCAAAAGTGTATATATAGGACCTTTAAGTTTTTCTTGTGTTTGTTCCTGGCAGATTACTAGTACACAAATGCTCCAATCCATGATGACCTAACGGAAATTAAGGAAATTAAAATGAATATACTGAAAACCAAAACTACAGATACTAATAACTTACTTCATTCTTCTCTCCCCACCCCACCCCTTCTTTTTGGTTTCTTGATATACTAGTAGATCTACCTGACTTTGATAATTGTCATTATGTAACATCATCTTCAATTGACAAGGCGATAAAACTTAACAATCATTTCATTATGCTGCTGGACTAATGGGGTTAGTTGAACTATATTGTTTTTAATGTGCTATACTTTTTCCTCCTATCAATCACATGTATTTTTGGGTGGAATGTATTTTGACATAAAGCATCATAGAATCAACCGCCTTTGGGGTCGGGAATTTTGTCATATCATATTGTGATTTAGATTCTGCTCTATGCCGATTTTGTTTTATTTCTATCAACTTTTTAAACTTCCCCATAGACTTTGTTCACCAGCCAACTACATCCCACCCTCTTTGGATAATGTGAACCAATCAAACATTGCTTTTACTTTTTAATAACATGTCTATACATAGCTATCAGACCAAAAATATTCAAACCGCTTTAAGTCTTTATGAGTGAAATTACAAATATCAATATATCTTTAAAAATATTCAAATTGTCTAAATTCAACTTTATCTATGAAAGCAGACTTTTAACTTTTTTAAACATTTGAATAACCCCCATAAGAAATAAGAAACATATAAAGAGGGGAGGTGCGGACTATAAAAATTGCTTACGGGAACCAGGTAATCCCTGCGCTAAACCTATGGAATTCACACAATCTTGGAGGAAACGGGTTAAATTTGTTAGGAAATATGTAGGGCAATACCCAAAACCTTAAGTTCTCAATGGAATATGCAGCTCTTCTACTGGTAAACTAGTAGTTCTGGGAGAAAAAATGAACTGTGACATAGTCCTACACCTGGCTCAGTCATTGCCCAAGATTTAAAGTATCTGAGCCAGAGTCACATGTCACTCTTTGCCATTTCTCTACAGGAGGTAGACAGTACTAAAAAAATCCTTTACAAGAAATTATATGAAATTATTCAATGAAAAGGTGCTTAAGAAAACTGGACTATTCCAACACACCTCCCTCAGGTCTGCAACACAGACTAACCACCTGTTACCATAGGAAAACCAGTAAAAATGGTGTATTACTGTAAACATGCACATAATATGTCGTATTATGGGTCTGAATTTTAAGACTAGCAACCATGTACATTGCATTGCATTGTACAGAAACCTGGCGAATGCCCTGTGTATAGTCTTTGAATTCAGACATTATTGTTATGTACAAATTAAGGGCATTTTCTCATTTTTTCTGTTAGTGGATTTCTTGGAGCACCCCCTAATTTTGATCCTCATATATATACCAATGTCTGAGGAAAAAATGACACTTTTGTCCGGCGTGTCACGATTATCAGTATATTTGTCACTAAGCCACCCCACTATATTATTGAACCTTTCCATTTCAGTGATGAGGAGAAGGCTTGGGTTTTGGTGAGCAACCTTACGGGGCCAGCAAGAGAGGAAATTCTTTATTGTCTGTCTGACGAGAAGCGGAGCTGTTTCACAGAGATTGTAAAAGCTCTCCGTCTGTGTTTTAGTCGAGAGAATTCTCACTATTTGCGATGCTTGTTCTATAATCGTGTTCAACATGATAGTGAAGACTTGGCAGACTTCAGTAGGGCTCTCATGCGTCTTTATGCAAAATTGGTAGATGCTGCAGACGATGAGAAGGAAACTGCGGCTCTGAGGCAGCTTAGAGACGGAGCTCTGTCCAGTCGATTTATCAGTGGAACACGGGATGAGAGGGAACGTCTTTTGTTGAGGCGTTTGCACATGAAAAATCGGGGATGCCGATTTGAAGTGCTTAGGAGAGAAGCACTGTTAGTTCTCCGTGAAGACTGTATGCTAGAGGGAGATGGGCTGAAAACTGGGAGTGCTGATGCTGGAACACAAGGAGTGTTCACTGACCTGGTTGCTCAGCAGCTAGATCTTTCCTCAGATACAGCTGGACAGGAGAAAAAGGATATTTTGGATGGGGGATCGCAAATTCTGGGTTGCGTTGATGTAGATGAGGGTGGTGCAGAAATTGATGCTGGGGGACATGGACATGAGTCATGTGATGAACAGGTTGATGCAAAGGATTTAGATGCTGGGGTGCTTCTAATTGCACAACCTGTAGGAGAGGGTACCAAGAGGGTTCCCGAATTATCACTTGAAGGTCAGGATGTCCAAAAGCATGCAAACGTGCAGCCACAAAGAACTAACGTAGCGCCAAAGGAGCGGTCAATTCCAAAAGGGGAGAACATTTCTCATGGTGACATTGTTGTCAATAATGTAACAACAAGGGAGGCATGCATACCTAACTGTAACATGTGGAAGCATGGATGTCATGTTCAGGGAACGGTATGGGGGCCCTGGGAGTCAAATTGGAGACCGGATTTGGGGTTGGTCGCTGCAGGTTAGAAATCCGCTGTCCGTTCATGGAATTTGTTGTGAGTTGATTCGCTTGCAGTGTATACGTTCATGACTGCAGCTGAAACTTGTGTACCATCTCAAGTAGCAATGGATTTAGGAACTATGCGCATTTAGAGATGCGATATCAATGCGAGAAATGATTATCAAGATATGGTTGTCTTAATTGATATGTGATTGATAAGAAGTTTTTAATGAGATATTGGAATAGTGATATGAAAGTATTTGAAATCACTATTACGTGGAAAAACGAAGGAACTATTATTGTTTTAATTGTTTTGTTGGACGCTGAACAACATGGCATTCTGACAATATTTAGTGGTTGTTCAGTGATTCAGGAACGTTTGATAATGAGATATAGTTGGTCGAGAATTCATGCTTTGAATGATCCCTTAATTTGTAAATGAGCAAATCGCTGACTGTGACGATATGACACATAAAGCGGAGAAACTTATTTTTGTTAGTTGTGAATTCTAACATTCTGTGACTTCACTTTGTTTCAACTGTGAATTTCGTGATATGTGTTATATTGATTCATTGAGAAGTACATTACTTTTAGAAAATCGATTATTATCATACGGGTCGTATGATATAATCGCGGGGAAGTTGTTGTGTTGTTGTATGAATTTGGCATGTGTATTAAGAGACTTGTCTATATATTGCGTCTTGATAAATTTGAACTATACACATTGATGTATACAATGTATAGAACATGTTCTGTTACGGCATGTTTGACGGGTTTTTATGCATTGTTTTCTAGGATATTCTGTACATAACTAACAATGTGGGACCGCTGAGTTCTACATCGAAACGGAACTGAAGAAAATTGTAACATATTGATGTGTTATTCTCTTGGCGCGGAACATTTATGCCATGTATCAAATATGAGTTTGTATGATTTACTGTAAATTTGGAAGATTCAAGAGTTTCAGCTCTTGGCAGATTTCATGTATAAAGTTCAATTTTGTAGTATTTCGACGTTTGTATATTTGACTGGAAAAGCGGGGAACACACACTTTCCTGAAGTATATTTTGTATATGTGCTGTTAATCTGCTCTTATATGGAATTGCTGTAAAGTGTAATGATTTGACATGAAGAGCGGGGAATTTTTTGTTATGTATTATTATGTATAATGTTATGAAAATGATATGATGTAATTGGGATTATATAACCCATGGTTGTGTTATATAATCGCGGGGAAGTTTGTGGTAAATGGAAATATGCGGTATGTTATTGTTGCGTCGATGCGTTGAGGCGCGTTGTGTCCATGCCAATGGCGCAGTGTGCGTGTGGTTGGCATGGGCACAACGCAACTTTTATTTTTCATGTGAATATAATGACGCAGATTTGATTGATTCTTGATTCTTCACTTTCACTTGAGAGAGAATGGACATACAAATGTATTCTCTATGAGCTCTGCTATGTTGAATAGTTGATAGGCCTGTATATCTGTTATTCACTCTGTATTCGACATGTAGCTGAGGATAGTGCGGAGTTTAGACTATTTGATTTGCTCAATAAATCATTGCAATTTCAACTCATGGAGACTGTCATCGTCAGCGTCATCATTAACCCGGTTTACAACATTATGTCTAACGTTAGTTCGAGTGGAGTACCTTTGAAGCACAGCGGTGGGGCTTTTTTTCCCTAAAACTTATGAATGCGGCCCAACCAAATGGCGTTTACATATTCACGCGTGATTGATAGTGATACAGTAGCGCTGTCGATTTCCACAGCAGCCATACATAATCTTTTGTCCTTTCTTCTTCCCTTTTTTCCCTTTGTTCTTTCACCCTTTTTATTCTTGGAATCGAAGGACTTCTAAGAAATGTCCCTCGACTGATTTAACCAGGACTCTTGAGTCCTGGTAAACCTAACCTAACCGAGTAACCGTTCACATTTGTTAGGCCTAACATAACAGTAACACTGACTTAGCCCTGTATTGACTTTGTCTTTGGCCGACTTACTGAGATGGCGAGTCTAACTCTTTAACGTTAGTCTAAACGTAGTCGTTAGATCTGTCAGTGTCAGGGTCACCGGTTATTGTATATGGTGCCATCTCTAACGTACGTTAACAAGTCGATGTTAGTTATCTATGTCAACTATACTGAGTCAGTAATAGTGGTACTGTCATCCTGTTGGATATCGCCGCAATATCATCCGTGACGTGTTAATTTCGTGTCACAAAGACAAAAGTTGCCAAGATCTAATAGTATTAGATGTCTAGATCTAGATGTAGTCTAGATCTATAATATAAATTTTGTGAACCACTGGTAACTTAAAGTGAAAGGTCTAGACTTCACTTAGTCTATAATTAGACCAGACATTCATGAGGCAAAGGCCTATTTAGTAGATCTATTCTTATTCTATTTTAACGTCAATTCCCACTAACTCGCCACGTGTTATTCCTAAGGCAAAGGACTTCCGGGTTAGTGATTTTTTTTTTTCATAAATACCAAACAGCAGACGTGTTTCATTTGCATTCTTGTGCAGACTTCATGAAAATATGTGCAGTATCAAAGAAATATGATGCACATGACAATGCCAGTGTTTTATAGGTGAATGGTTAATACCTTTAAAAGCTGAATGATAATGTAGAGTCTAGGTCTAATTAAGATGTTACAGTCTCTGATAAGAAACGGGTTTGATTGTCATAGACTGTTTCCCAAATGCAGGTACATGTAGTAATATTCAGCTATTTCAATGCAATGCCTTGTTTACAAATACATGTAGATTTATATTCATGTGAATGATAATTCAATTTCTACATGAGACATACTAAGTGCTAAACATAATATCTTGCATCAGTAAAATGTGTAAATGAAGAGACAATTTGAATATGCATCAAATACGAACAGCAGCATTTTTTGACATTCTTTGATCCTGCATAGGCCTACCATTTTGTTTTATGTTTAATATAGATAGAGCAAAATAATTTCAACTTCAGTTTTGTTGGCTGATTTTTTTTCTTCTCAAAATTAAAGTTGTATCTTGTGCCATGATGTTTGATTTTAGTCAAAAGTTCTTAATTTCTTTCTCTTCTGTCAGATGACTGGTGCCATGTAGTAGCGAAGAACTGGACTGTCTCAGAAAAGAAAAGGAAAAGTACAGGGTCGTGTACATCACCAACGGATGTGAATACAATGGTAATGTAGAGTCTAGGTCTAATTAAGATGTTAAAGTCTCTGATAATAAGCAAGTTTGATTGTCGTAGACTCTTTCCCAAATGCAATTAGTAATATTCAGGTTTTTCAAAGCAATGCCTTGTTTACAAGGACATGCAGATTTATTCATGTGAATAATAATTTAAATTCTACATGAGACTTACTAAATGCTAGACATAAGATCTTGCATCATTAAAATATGTAAAAGGCGAGACAATTTGAATATGCGTCAAAAACAGCAGTATTTTTTTGACATACTTTGATCCTGTATACCGTTTTGTTTTATGTTTAATATAAATAGAGCAAAATAATTTCAACTACAGTTTAGTTGGCTGATTTCTTTTTCTCAAAATGAAAGTTGTATCTTGTATCATGATGTTTGATTTTAATCGAAAGTTCTTAATTTCTGTCTTTTCTTTCAGATGACTGATGCCATGCAGTAGCGAAGAGCTGGACTGTTTCAGAGAAGAAGAAAAAAGTACAGCATCGTGCTGATCATCAAGGAATGTGAATACAATGGCTTAGGAAAGAAGACAATCTACAGATAGGATAGAAGGGAGAAATTGGGATGAAGGGCGACAACATAAGGACGGTATATCTACAGTGAAATGTGATTGTAAAGTGGAAACATGAAAGGAGATCCTAAGATTGAAGGTGAAAACAATGCATTCCATTCTGTGATGTCGTAATTACAATTTTGCTACACTTTAATAACACTACAGAGAGACATTTATATCAAGGAAAGCTTCATGTGGATATGGAATGTTAGATTTTTTTTAAGTGTTCATTGGTATGTATTTCATGATAATAAATCTTGAAGGTTTTGTGTGGTAATCATAACCTTGTGATAAATCTTGATAGATTTCTAAGTGCACATTGGCAATACTTAGATGATGCTGTAATCAGATTAAGTTCTATTCTCCTTTATTCTTTTATTTATTATTTTGTTGTCTTCAACCCACTTTGAATGTGTCACGTATGATTCTTATAAACATGGGAACATGCACTCCATGTATTAACTGATAGGACTTATAACAAATTGACATAATTATTCAACCATCACTAGACAGTTCTGTTATAAGATGTTCTTCATCTAACTAAAATTGTAAATTATGATACGTGTATGTTTCCATGCAAACTCACAACAAAATACAGAAATTTGATTTCTTTCAATAATAATTCCATTACGTCTCTAAATTTACAATTAAAGAAAGTGATTGCAATAAGGATGTCAAACATTGTATATTAAAATAATAGATTATTCATTTGTCTCCATCCGTAGTAACGCACGCAACTGCAGTGTGCAGTTTGTAGGCTGCTGTGAAAAAAAAAATCACAGGCAGCCCAAGCAGGATTCGAACCCACGACCTCTGGATTACCAGACCAGCGTCATAACCACTAGACCACCGGAGTGCCCTGGCGCTACCTTTACACATGAATAATTAAGTATAGAAGGGCTTGGGGGCGCTTCGAAGTTTACTGCTCTTATTAAATATGTACATGTCATTTGCAACTCAACTAAAGATGATTAAACACACTGAAATTCTTACTTTAAATGATATTCATAATCTGTTTTTTTTTCTTTAATAGCTTGGGATGTACACTTTATACACTGTATCGGTCTACATTTCGCCTACAATATGGAATTCTTTACTTCGAGACGTTTGTTTTTAACAAACAAAAAATTAAGAGTCCTTTAAAGGTGCTGTAAAACAGTGGTGTTTGTTTGTTTGTTTTTTTTTTTTTGGGGGGGGGGGGAGGGGAGTCAAATTAGCCTTGGCCCCTCTCCGCCGTCTTTTTTTTTTCCTTTAGCTGCATTTTTTTAGTCATCACATGAAAATTCGTCTGCATCCACCCCGTAGTTTTGCTGATGACCTTTCTTTTTAATTATTTTAGCCACACACAATTTTGGCTGAATTTCCCCACCCCTCTTGTGAATTTGCTAGTACATGTACATGTACTAAAGCACATTCTCAGAATGTGTTTATAGTACTGGTGGATTAAGGATTCACAGGGAGGGGGGGGGGGTTCGGCCAAAATTTCTCTTTTCTCATATGTAACAAGCCTTCGGGGCGAAAGGCTGATATTATGGGCTTTCTACACACATTTTTAGATGCTAATTATTGGTTAACATGAGTATGATCATTTATGTTGTGATTAATTTGTTTCCTTATACATGTATATGTATGACTTCTATTAGAGACTTAATTGGCTTGGCACTCCTTACATCGACCTATTTTAGACACCCATTTCCCTCTCTCGTGCTTTTTCTCTACTGTCCTGTGAATAGTGTAACTACATGTACATGCAGTACCTCTTCTCTTTTGTATGATATACATCAAGTTTTTATCTGAGCATATGGGTGTTGCAGCACTCTCAAGCTTCATGCATATGCAGCAACATCGTTGTGTGGTCATATACATAGTTATGCTTGATATATTAATTTGAGAATGTTATTCTTTCTCTTGTATATGTTCCGTCCGCACTCTATAGATGTAAATGTACGATGTAAGATTTGGTGTGCATGTTCGAACTGTGTTCCTCTTTTTGTGAACACACAAGAACTGATATAATAATGAACTTGAATTACACATATTCTTGAATCTTGATTCCATCTCCATTTGCCATTAGATATGTATTGATTTATGGAGCTCTTCCACAAAAGTTATCCTCCCCATTGTCATTACTCATCTCTGAATAATTCAAATTTGATATTTTATTGAGGACCTATGTTTCTTCGATTACATAATGTACCTCTTCAATATATTGCTGCAAAAGGCATAATAAAACATGACCATTATTATATATTTTAAATGAAGCTTGAAATTCTGATAGTGTTGATATTTATGTATTTTTAGGAGTTTATCAGTTTCGAAGAGTGCATGCAGGATGAGTTTTATGTTTTTATATGATCAGGTGCAGCTATCATAGAATCTGTTGAGCAGGAAAGAGAAAGATGGAAAATGAGGAATTATGAGTGAATTCGCATGCGAGCCAAATGACAATAATGACACTGATAAAAATTGTGACAAAGTAAATGTCACAAATATGTGGAATAATAAGAAATAAAGAAATTAATATATTATGTCAGAGAAAGAAATAACAGAGTGCATGCATGAGTATGAAAGATGAGTAAATACAAGTAATTATTACTGACTGGCACGTCTTTTTCCCAAGATTTAGCGGTATCCTTCATCTTAGAACAAACATTCATAATTATTATGAAAGAAGTGAACTGAATTTGAATTAAAAATAATGTGAAAAAATGAAAAAGTAAGTTAATTAAGTAAAAAAAAAACAGTACAAAGTAAAAAATATGAAACACAGTATACCGAGTACATGTATTACCAAATGATAGATGTCCAAATGCAAAAGTGTTAAATAATAATATATCCACAAAAAAAGGGGGACAAAGAAATCTTTGGAACGATCAACCACAGCTATAATAACAATACATGCGTGTACTAAATGAAGATGAAAACAATGACAACACTCTTTTTAGAACAATTAAGAGAAACTGGCTTGTATTATCATCTTAATTATCACTAAATGTATTGCAATCATCACAACAATCATTACATGACAATTAATTTCAATTAATAAGGTTATTGTTGATAAGCAGGTATAGCCCTAATAGTATTTGTATGTAAACACATACGAAAATGAAATAGCGACGGTTCGTAAATACACGCGTATTGCACGTTACCTATTGTACAGGCCCTACAGCGCGGGTCTCACGAACCGGCGTAATACAACTTACGTCGGTTCGTGAGACCCGCGCTTAAGTACATAACCTATGGTGCGCGCAAGAAACGATGGATTTACGAACCGACGCAGTGAGTTTGAAGACAGAAATATCGTAAATTTTTTGAATTCACACTAAAATTACACTATGGATAGGAAGAACAACTTCCACTCTCATCACCCTGTCAAAAGTTTCACACACAAGACAGGAAAAGTCATTGAAAACGTTGTCTAAAACTTGTGAGATCTTTAAACGCGATTTTCTCAGAATTGCATTTTCGCTCAAAAACGAAATAGCGTCGGTTCGTGAAAATGCCGACGACATGTAGTAATGTGTATACTGCAACCTTTTCATTGTTACATTTGGGGATGTTTGGGGATGTTAAAATGTCTGAAGGTAAGCAATTTGGAAGGAAATTTGATGTAATGTATGTCAATCATGTTAGAAGTAATATGTAATTCATGTGTGTTTGTGTAGGAGTTCTCAAGGAGTTGGGAATCCCCCTTTCCTCCCGTAATTATTAAAAAAAAATCACGGCGAGATTGCGTCCGTATAATAGAGAGATCCGAATAAAGGGAGGCCGGAATAGAGAGGTTCAACTGTACTGCAAACATTATTTTTCAAATCAAGGCCTGAGGGTATTTTGCTAACCAGGTCGAAAAACCAGTTGGCAACTGGTACTGGTACCAGTTGATTCCAGTAAAGGCAACTGGTTTCAATATGGAAATTGGAATGAGTGACTAGAAATCAACTGGTATCAACTGGTATTCATTCAACTGGTATCAACTGGTATTCGTCCAACTGGAATCAACTGGTACCAGTTGTCAACTGGTATCAGTGTACTGGAATCAACTGGGATCCAGTTGATAAAATTAATTTGGTGTTGAATTATTTGGTGTATGGGTGTTTGGTGTATGTCAGGACATTGTTAATATCTAACTTAACAGAATCCTACAGCTAGTCTTAAAGCCTATACCTACCACTACATTTAGGCTTAGCCTACATCCTAGACCTAGTTAGTAATACCAGGGACATTTCATTCATATATATAGGGCTATATTGCTGTACATTGGTAATGATTTAAGACATGGTTACCAAGTAGATTAAACTTTTATTATAAAAATATGAAAATACCTCATCAGAGGTACAAGTTGAAATTGTGAATATCACGGCTATA
Organism: Diadema antillarum; assembly: GCF_040938485.1. NCBI lineage: Eukaryota > Metazoa > Echinodermata > Echinoidea > Diadematoida > Diadematidae > Diadema > Diadema antillarum. The sequence continues at coordinate 13,623 of NW_027271775.1, read as the reverse complement.
ATATTAGATAAATTTCTAATGCATTTCAGACATTTCTATGTTTATTCAAATCATAAAAAAGATAAATTTAACAATATTTTCTCATTTTCACAAAGATGATTTGAATAGCTTATGAATATTCACGAGCAAAAGAACCAGTAAAAACCAGTAGAAACCAACTGGTATCAACTGGTATTTGAATTTCAATGATTTAGTGGGTGTTAATATGGAATGAAGTTATAAGCAAGTCCAGTCTGTCACATGGGTATCAAATTGTGTAAACTAATTTGCACACACACCGAAACACACACACGTGCGCACACACGCACACACACACACACACACACACGCACAAACACACGCACAAACTGGTCAAAATACAGTCTATCAGTTGAAATGTCAACTGATCTTCATTGGTTCCAGTTTCATTTAGTTGAAGTCATTAAGAGTCCAACTTCAATCACGTCAAATGTTTTGTTTAATTGTGTTTTGTTTACTTTTTAATGTAATGTTTTAACTAAGTTTTGTTAACCTTTTAAATCAGTTTTAATTGAAAAGCTAATCGAATTCAAAAAGTAGACTTCAGTTTGTGTCAACTGGTACACAATGAGATATATGAAGTGATATCAAGTGGTACCAGTAGACTTGTACCGGTTTTAACTGGTAAGCAGTGCAACTTCAACTGGTATAAAACTGGTACCATTAAGACTTCAACTGCCACCAGTAGACTTGTGCTGGTTTCAACTGGTAAGCAGTGCAACTTCAACTGGTATAAACTGGTACCAGTAAGACTTCAGCTGGTACCAGTAGACTTGTACTGGTTCCAACTGGTAAGCAGTGTAACTTCAACTGGTATAAACTGGTACCAGTAGACTTGTACTAGTTTCAACTGGTAAGCAGTGCAATTAACTTCAGCTGGTATAAACTGGTACCAGTAAGATTTCAACTGGTACCAGTAGACTTGTACTGGTTTCAACTGGTAAGCAGTGCAACGTCAACTGGTATAAACTGGTACCAGTAAGACCTCAACTGGTAAGCAGTGCAACGTCAACTGGTATAAACTGGTACCAGTAAGACCTCAACTGGTACCAGTAGACTTGTACTGGTTCTAACTGGTAAGCAGTGCAACTTCAACTGGTATAAACTGGTACCAGTAAGACTTCAACTGGTACCAGTAGACTTGTACTGGTTTCAACTGGTAAGCAGTGCAACTTCAACTGGTATAAACTGGTACCAGTAAGACCTCAACTGGTACCAGTAGACTTGTACTGGTTCTATCTGGTAAGCAGTGCAACTTCAACTGGTATAAACTGGTACCAGTAAGACTTCAACTGGTACCAGTAGACTTGTACTGGTTTCAACTGGTAAGCAGTGCAACTTCAACTGGTATAAACTGGTACCAGTAAGACTTCAACTGGTACCAGTAGAGTTGTACTGGTTTCAACTGGTAAGCAGTGCAACTTCAACTGGTATAAACTGGTACCAGTAAGACTATAACTGGTACCAGTAGACTTGTACTGGTTTCAACTTGTAAGCAATGTAACTTCAACTGGTATAAAATGGTACCAGTATGACTAAACTGGTATCAACTGGTACCAGTACATCTTCAACTGGTATCGACTGGTTTCAGTTAGAATTGCTTATTTTGTTACTGGAAATTTGGAGTTACCTTCTGATTTCAACTGGTACCAGTTGAAACCAGTTAAGACCAGTTAAAACCAGTAAAGACCAGTTAAAAATGCTTACTGGTTTCTACTGGTTTTTCGACCTGGGTACCTCGACGATTGGCTGTTAGCAGCCAGCTCCCAGACTCAGCTCTCTCACCAGTTGTCTTACCTGCTGAGAACGGTGCAGTCACTCGGGTTCCTTATAAATTGGGAGAAGTCAGAGCTCGTGCCCACACGGTGCCCGACCTTCCTGGGTGCGGTGATCGACATCCCCCACCAGCAGGCGCGCCCCAGCCCAGCTCGGTTGACTACGATCATATCCGCCGCCCACCTCATCAGAGATCCTTGCTCCAATTCCTGGGGTATCTGGCGAGCCTGGTCGATGTATTACCGGACTGTCGGCTACACATGCGCCCACTGCAAATCCATCTTCTCAATCATTTCCACCCGTCACGGGACCCCCTGACGAAGATGATTCCCCTGCCCCCGGCCGCCCGCCTGCTGTTCAGGCGGTGCATGGTGTTGCCCGGAGTTTCTGAGCAGGGGCAACCCCCTGCAGCCCCCGCCAGCTGACTACCGATGCCTCCCATATGGGCTGGGGCGGTCACTGTCAGGGGCTCCATATGCCTATGGGGACTGGTGCCATTCGCCTACCCTGCTCCCTCACATCAATGTGCTGGAGTTCCAAGCGGTTATTCTTACCCTCCACCACTTCTTGCCCCTAATCCAGGGCCAGGCTGTGTTGATACGCACGGACAATGTCACAATGGCAGCGTACATCAACAAACAGGGGGGCACGCACTCCACACGCTTGAACGCCCTCGCTGCCGTACTGTGGAGATGGTGCAGATGCAGGAGGATTTTTCCCATTGCCTCGTATATACTGGGCAGGGACAACCTCATTGCGGACTTCCTGTCCCAGGACCGGGTCCTCCCCTCCAAGTGGAGACTCAACCCGCAGATCATGAACCCGCTGGTACGTGAGTCGGATGCCCCCCCTGGAGGTGGATCTCTTCGCCTCGAAGCTCAATGCTCAGCTACCGAGGTACTGCACGAGGGTTGCAGGACCCCGCAGCTTGGCGGCTGGACGCCTTCTCCTTCCAGTGGAAGGGGTTCAGAGGCTATGCATTCCCGCCCTTTCCCCTCATTCCCCACGTCCAGCGGAAGATAAGACGGTCCCAGGCGACCATCCTCCTCATAGCCCCCTGGTGGCCAAGGAGGTCTTGGTTTCTGGAGCTCACCAACCTGCTAGTGGGGAGCCCAAGGCTCCTCCCCGCTCGCCCAGATCTGATAGCGCAGCCGGTGTCGGGAGCTCTACACCCCCGACCAAGCTCGCTTCACCTGATTGCCTGGCCCTTATCAGGGAATCCGGAACTCAGGCGGGCCTGTCAGAGCGAGCTGCATCGTTTGTTGCTCTCAGCTGGAAGGAATCCACCCGGAAAGCTTACAATTCCTGTTTGGCTGCATACTATTCCTGGTGCCAATCTCACGGGGTGGATCCCCGTACAGCACCTTTCAGGCCAAAAGGAAGGGCGCGGAAACGGAACACGTCCCCCCCCCCCCCCCCCCCCCCCCCCCCCGAAGGAGAAGCCCAGCAGGTCCCTGGATGCTGGGGATATCGGGACGTGGAGGTAAGCATCCCTGAGATCTATGGATACTGTCCAATCTGCTGGTCTGAGACATGGGAGTATGGATGCCAATGTCTCCATACGAAAGTGATCTGTACTGATGTGTCGATTGATTCTCTTGAGATTGAGAATGAGGCGAAAGCTCCCCGAGCGCTTGGGAACCAGAAATTGAAGGTAGGGGAAAGGGAGAGCCGCGGGTGGTCGCGGATCCGTTCCACTGCCCTTTCGCTATCAGGGCGGCGATCTCGGCCGCCATGCCTCGGCGCTTGAGTGGAGGCAAGCAAGGGGGGGGGGGGGGAGACGGATGACGTCTCCGGGTAAGGGAGTGGCGAGCCCGTCACACGGCCGGGTATCAGTTTTCTGATTAACGATATAAGATATTTTGATAAAATCAAAATAATCTAAAAATTCTTGACAGTGGACATTGTCGTTGTAATGAGGTAAATTCAACTTCAAGAAATTAGAGCTTAAAGATTCTTGTCTTGGCTTCTAAATGACTTGTGGCATTACTATTTCGTACACAAGGGCTTTTGGGCATGCTGGATTCAAATTCATGTGACGGATGGTGGGGTTCAGAGCAAGAGAACACAGACCCAGGGGGTGGGGTTCAGAGCAAGAGTACACAGACCCAGGGGGTGGGGTTCAAAGCAAGAGCACACAGACCCAGGGGATGGGGTTCAGAGCAAGAGTACACAGACCCAGGGGGTGGGGTTCATGCAGAGCAAGAGTACACAGACCCAGGGGGTGGGATTCAGAGCAAGAGTACACAGACCCAGGGGGTGGGGTTCAGAGCAAGAGTACACAGACCCAGGGGGTGGGGTTCAGAGCAAGAGTACACAGACCCAGGGGGTGGCATAGATGCCAAGTTCAAAAAATTTTTATGAGTGAGATTTTCATGACTCAGCATCTCGGCGCCCGCGCGCGCGCGCATGTGAGTGCGCGAGGGAGCAAAGCGACTGAGAGATTGGGTCATGGGAGGGTGTGGGAGGGGGGCGTCCGCCCTCCCACGGTAGGGAGCTTTTTCAATTTTTAGCTCGTTAATGGCGCATACTTAAGTGACTATTTTTCACTTATTTTGAAAGACAAAAGGGAAATATGCCTTCAATTGCAACTCTCACGTTAATCCTTTAAGCTATGCTCCCAATGCGTGAGAAAAATGGGTGCCATGCGTGAGATCGTGAGACAGACCCTAAATGCTTGAGTCTCACTCACAATGCGTGAGACTTGGTAGCTCTGGGGTGGGGTTCAGAGCAAGAGTACACAGACCCAGGGGGTGGAGTTCAGAGCAAGAGTACACAGACCCAGGGGGTGGGGTTCAGAGCAAGACACACCCGGGGGTCTAAGAGTGTGCAGCAGATCTTTCACGTACAAAAAATCCCCCATATTGAGAGACGTCAATGGGGGTGGGGGATGATTCTCCCATAAAAGTACTGAGTAAACATAATCATTTTGCTCCTTGTTATTCTCGAGATGAGGAAATGTTACTGCTTTTTTTTTTAAAGAAAACTGTCTAAATATTACACCCAAAGATGGCTGAATTTCAATGTTGAAAATTTAAAATCTCCCTCTCGTGAGAGGCGGATAGGCCTACCCCCTTCCATATCCAGGGGGTATGCAAAATCTCTCTCGAGTGCTTGGGAAGGGGATAATCCCTCCCACCCCTCAAACGTTCGATCCTTTTCCTATACACATAGTACAGTTTTAGATTGACAAATTTCTACATGTTTCATCATAAGTGTGGACCAGGTCTGTAACTTCAGTTAAACACACACACACACACACACACACACACATTCCAACATAACATAACTTGCATGTTCCCTCGCCATGTCTTTTGTTAGTCACATTGATATCACAGAAATATGCAAGTTATGCTGAGTCGAGAGGAAGGTGCATTCCAATATCTTTTGTTAAACATTTCAGTACTTTAGCAATGATTGACAGATGATGTCATCTCAAGAATATTGGTTTGGAAGGATTTTTTTTTTTTTGTGGGCGTTCCAAAGTAATCTGAAGAAAAATAGAAGAAAAAAATCGTTAGAAATATATGGAATGCTTCTAGATATTCATTTTACCGCAAAAGTGATGTTGAGGGTATCATAAATCAACACAAATCAACATACATTTGGATTTCAGGGCCCCTTTAATGAAAAATGATGCAGCAGGGCAATACTGAAATGAGTGTTAAAGGACAAGTTCACCTTCATAGACATGTGGGTTGTGTGAATGCAGCAATATTAGTAGAACACATCAGTGAGAGTTTGAGCAAAATCGGACAATCCGTTAAAAAGTTATGAATTTTTGAAGTTTCTGCTCAGTCACGGCTGGATGAAAAGACTACTATAGCTTGTGATGTCACATGAGTACAACGATATAAAGAAAGAATAAAGAAAATTCAACATATTTCCATTTTTCTCGCATAACAAAAGAACACTCGACTTCTCTCTTTCAGAAGGCAGGGGGAATAATATTACCCTTAACATACGTCAGTAGCAAGTCGAAGAAATGTGCACTTTATTCAAAAAGTAAAGTTTTGTGAAATTCTCTTTTTATTTTCCTTATATAGTTGTACGCATGTGACATCATACACTCTAGTAGTCTTCTCTTCCAGCAGTGACTGCGCAGATACTCGAAATATTCATAACTTTTGAACGGATTGTCCAATTTTCCTCAAACTTTCACTGATGTGTTCTACTAATATTGCTGCATTCTCTCAATCCTTATGTATATGAAGGTGGACTGGTCCTTTAAGATATAAACAGAAAATCGCATCGAAAATCTCCTAGACACACCTGGAGGCAGTGATAGGCGTTGTCAAAATAGATACAGTAATGTATTCATTGATTTATGAAATAAATGTAATATATGTGGGCCTACAACTACACATAATCATGGGGTGATGTTCGTTATTCCAAAGGTTCGTTATTCCAAGGTTTGTTAATCCGAAACACACGAATTCCCTATACCTAGAGGTTCGTTAATCCGAACATTTGCGGCGTTATTCCGAAGGTTAGTTATTCCGAAGGTTCATTAATCAGAAAATTATGAAATAGGGTTCGCTATTCCGAAGGTTCGTTAATCCGAAAATGAAATAGGGTTCGCTATTCCGAAGGTTCGTTGATCCGAAATGAAATAGGGGAAACGAACGTTCTGAATAACGAGCTTTGTTTCATTTTCAGATTAACGAACCTTCGGAATAACGAACCTTATTCAATTTTTGGATTAATGAGCCTTTGAAATGACAAACCTTATCACATTTTCAAATTAACGAACCTTCGGAATAATGAATCTTCGCAATAACGAAGCTTCTGAATAACGAAGCTTCGGAGTAAAGAACCTTCGGAATAACGAACCTTCGGAATAATGAATCTTCGCAATAACGAAGCTTCTGAATAACGAAGCTTCGGAGTAAAGAACCTTCGGAATAACGAACCTTCGGAATAACAAACTCTGACCTAATTATGGGATATTGCGGCTACTCCATGACCTTTCATCCCAGGCAGAACTGCCCCTGAATAGTTGTCTTGGGCCGGGGGTTTAGGGGTGCCCTATTGGGAATTGTCCAGCGGAATTGATCTGGAGGGTAATAAGTTTGATATCCGGAGGTACATGTAGTTATAGGCTATCAAGACTATGAGTAATCTACCGATTGATGGTTATCTGGTTGGTAATTGCCCTGGGGTGATTGTCCAGGTGATATTTATCCGGGGGGGGGGGATGGTGGTTGTCGGGGAAGGGGGGAGGAGATAGTTGCCCTCCTGCTAACAACCCTGGAGGGTAAGTTGTTCGGGGCTAGCCCTGGGATTGCCCTGGGGGGTAATTGCACTGGGAAAGTGAAGATTGCAGTGGTAATTCCCCAGGGTAATATTGATTATCAGGTAGTAGTTGTTATGCCAAGGGTACTAATGCCTGTAGTAGTTATCCCGACTGTAGTTATCCGATTGTTATTTTTTTTTTTGGGGGGGGGGACTTATGGGGGTTGTTATCGGGGGGTAGTTATCCGGTGGGTAGTTGTCCGGGGGTAGTTATATCCACGGAGTAGTTATCCAGGGGGTAGTTATCCAGGGGGTAGTTATCCTGGGGGTATCCTAGTTATCCAGGGGGTAGTTATCCGGGGGGTAGTTACCCAGGGGGTAGCTATCCGGGGGTAGTTATCCAGGAGGTAGCTATCCGGGGGGTAGTTATCCAGGGGGTAGTTATCCTGGGGGTAGTTTTCCAGGGGTAGTCATCCTGGGGGTAGTTATCCGTGGGGTAGTCGTCGTAAGGGGAATTGCCCAGGGGAATGATCACCCTAGGAGGGTAGTTGTCCGGGAGCTAGTTGTCCGGCGGGTAGTTGCCCCAGGGAGAAATTGTCCGGGGGGGGGGGGGTAATTATCCTTGTGGTAGTTATCCGGAGGGTGGTTTTCAAGTGGGTAGTGTTCCTAGACCCGTGTGAAGTCGTTTCATCCAGAGCTTCTCTCTGCTCGTTCGGACTGTGTCTGGACGAGTGCCTAAAGATTCAAAGCCATGCAGAGTCATATCAGTGATGGAGTGATTGGGGAGATTGAAATGATGGCCCACTGGAGACTCGAGCTTAGCTGCGTTGACGGTAGATCTGTGTCCATAGAAGCGTCTTTTGAGTGCTGCCTTATGGTTTCCTCAACATACTGGATCCTACAAACTCTGAAAGTGATGAGATACATGAAATCAGTGGCGGTACGAGTGATGTTGCCCTTCGGTAAGTGTGAGAGATGCCTGTAGAGTTACTGGTGAAAGAGTCACTCTCATGGATGTGTATGCTACAAACGATGCACCTACTGGCTGAACATTAATGTGCCATGCTGTAAGGGAGAAGAATTGTCAGTGAGGAAGGGTACTTTAGCACGAACGATCGAGATCCTTGAGCTAGGTTGTGGGGACGTCGGTATGCCAGGATGGGAGTATATGGAACGGCCTATAAGCTAGATGATCAGAGGTGTGAAGAATATGGTGATTGTCACGAAGGATATTGTTGAGAGGGGGTAGATTGGGATGGAAGGTGGTCACGAGGGGTATTCTGTCAGTGGTGTCCTGCTTGTTGGTTTCGAAACCACCGATTGGTTTGAGAACTTCAGATCTGGGGAGAGAACGAACTTTGCTGATGGCTTGTTGAACTCTTGGCTTGTTGAACGGAGAGCCAGGCCACCCCTTCTTCTCCGGTTGCCGACCAGCCCACGCTTGCCGATATTCAGCGCAGCATTACGGAATCATCTTCTAATCTATAAGCTCTAAGCTCGACACCCTCACCAGTGAGGTTACCTTACTCAGAGGGAAAATGTCGGAAATAGAAGCTTCAGTGACTATGAATTCCGACAAAATTATTGAAATGGAGCGCAAACAACTGCCTGAAATTGAAAGCCATATGGCGGCCGAAATTGCGGATCTGAAGGAAAAGCTTATGACCATGGAATTGTACAACCGGCGCTCTAACCTTTTGTTCTACGGCGTAGAGGAGAAACGTGATGAAAATGTCTACCAAGTTCTATCGGACACCTTCGCCTATCTCGGCCTCGAAGTCGACGACGCCAGTAACATCGCCATGGTGAACGCTCACCGATTGCCGCGACGCCAGGTTTCCGATGGCCAGGCTGAGCAGGATCGCCCACCCCAACCCAACCCCATTATCGCTAAGTTTGTTCACATGCGGGACAGAAACAGGATCCTAACGGCTTTTGAGGATCGTCAACGCAAGCCCGACCTCGCTTCTCAAGATTCTGTCGCGACTCCCTCCCCACCTCCCCACCAACGGAAAAGAATCACGGTCCGCACTGATTTGCCACCGGCCATGAAAATCACTAGAGGACAGCTAGCCAAAACTGCCTACAGACTGAGGAAAGAGAAAGGTGTGTCAACCAAGATTGCTGTCGTGGGAACGAAGGTAATCTTGAAATGGAAAGAAAAAAATATTAGCAAATGGAATGACTACAGTGATTAGAATGAGTCAACTTTGTTTCATGCATCCAGATTACTGCAACGAAGCATTTTGTCACACTCGTCTTGTCATGTATAATAGATTTCATTACAGATAATTTCTTATGCATACAATCAATGCTTGTCTATGTTACGCGGTGATCCTGTCGACGGTTATAGTCGTTCGCATTGACCTCATAGACAGTTTTTTCTCTACGTATTTAATGCTTTGTTGAGATAAACGTCAGCAATGAGTAACGTTAAGTCTTTTTTTCGTATTGTAAACGAAATTTTGAAATGCAAGGAAAAATACTAACAAAGGAATAACTACAATGAAACGAGTCAACTTTGTTACATGCATTTTGATTACTACAATGAAGAAATTAGTCATACAATTTCGTCTTGTCATGTATAATAGATATCAATACAGATAGCTTCTTATGCTACAATCAATGCTTGGCTATATTAAGCGGTAATATACTGCTCAACGGTGATAGTCGTTTGCATTGACCACCAAGACAGTTTTTTTTTTCTACGAGATAAACGTTAGCAGTGACTAACGTTGTGTGTGTGGGTGTTTTTTTTTTTTTTTGCATTGCTCTAGTGCGTATGCTTGCTCAGCGTGTTTATATAGTTCAATAGTTCAATAGTTTATTTATTTCCATCATTACAAAGAAAAGAAAAGAAAAAGTTGACATAATCCAAAGTGATACAATTTTTTTTTCATTTCTCTTACACTCGTCCGATGAAGGATTTTTTTTCAATACAATATAAAGTATATTATACACGAATGATGTCGTAAAAAAGAAACAATGCACTTTGTCATGGCAACAAAAATAGTAAATAATCACAATGATGGAAAACAGTGTTCCACTAAAAAAGCCACGCTTGTAAAACGTGGAAAACTGGAACAAAACAACAACAGCACCAATTTGTTATACCAATAAGACATATTCATTTTAAATTCTTCTATATACTATTGTACATTTTACTCATTGATATAATGATGTTGATACTATGAACAATACTTACTAGGATTTTAGGATGCAAACGTATAAACTATGTAACATATCACATTTGTGGCGCAGACACTATGGGGCCAGGTGTGCCAGGAAAATTGAACGGAAAGGAAGATATGCAATCGGCCACAAAAAAAAAACAAACATAACGACGACAACAACAACAACAATAACACAATACACAGAAACAACAGAAGTTGAGGAAATGCACTCAGACAGATACTGGACAACGAAGAACGAGGAAAAAGGAGCAGGGAAGAATAGAGAAGGAAAAGGAGAGGGATGGAAAAGGTCTGTGGACACACTACAAAATCTCAAGGAAAAGTGAAACATGACGGGTTTTTTCATTGAACAGAATTAACTGGTATATTTAGAAAACAAATATTTTTTGAGTTTATACTTAAATGTAATTAACTTCACAGATTCTTTTAGATCATTATCTAAGCTATTCCAAAATCTGGGTCCGGTATAAACAAATGTATTTTGAGTGTGTACAGTTCTAACTAAGGGAAGATGAAATTCTTTAGATTGTCTAGTGGGATAATTATGTACGTGGCTGTTACGATGAAATAAAGAATAAAATATTTTGGGTAGATGATTACAGTTGTAATTAAACATAAATTGACCAAGTTGAAACAAATACAACTCTTTTATTTTCAGAATTTTGTGCTCAATGGAAAATGTCTTGTCAGTATGTGCTCGGATATGAAGGTTAAAAACGATTCTGAGCGCCATCTTTTTGCAGAAGAAAAAGTTTATTCTAACAATGTCGAATATGTATTCCCCCAAGCAAGAATTCCGTAATTCAAGTACGGCAATACCAAACTTGAATAAAGCGTAATCAAAGCCGAAGAAGGAAGATAATATTTCAATCTATTCATTATGCCTATGTTACGTGCAATTACTTTGACAATTATTGTTTATGTGACACTTCATGATAACTTATTATCAACACAAACACCTAAGAATTTAATAGACGAAACCTCTTCTAGGGGAGTAGTGTCAAATATAACATTACCTGGTAATCTATCTAAAGAATTACTGAAAAACATATACTTCTCAATATTCAGTGACAATTTATTTGCATATAATCCATTGTGAGAACATTCTTCAATTCATCATTCACTGTACTAATCAAAGTATTAGGGTCAGGGTGGGAATAAAAAAGATTGGAATCATCCGCGAATAATATGAAAGAGAGAGTTTATCTGAATATCTATAAAAATCATTAATGTAAACTATAAATAACAGTGGGCCTAACAAACTTCCTTGCGGAACACCACATTCTATTTTCTTCATAGAAGAATCAAAAACTGTTCACATGTACATATTGAAATCTGTCAGATAAATAACTCGTAAACCATTGCAAGGCTTTTCCGCGAATACCATAATGGGATAACTTAGAAAGAAGTATACCGTGATTAATCGTATCAAAAGCCTTTGAGAAGTCCAGGAAGATGCCTATTGTATGCGAAAATGTATCAAGTGCATGTGTAATCTTTTCCACAAAAGGTAAGTAAAGCGTGGGTGGTGTTGTGATTTTTCTCTGAATCCAAATTGAAAATTCGTAAATTTAAATTTAAATCGTAATTTCTCTGACTTCCACTACCATTATCGTGCTTAATTGACATTGCTTTCCGTCAGTGTACAAGCTAAAAGATGATGTTTTAGTTATTTTGTTTTAAAAAAAAAGAAAAAGGAAGAAACTTCACTGATGTCGTTTTATGGGCATAACTAATCATACTGCGAGTTTTGTGTAGGATTATGTAGACCCATAGTGCTGAACACATCACTGTAGTCCACATTTTGTTCATTGATTTATAGTTTAGCCCAAAGTGGTGCCTGTGAGCAGACAACCGTTTCTTCTCTATGACGAGATTTCTTGTCTAGTTCCATTTTTCCACTCCATTACTTGTGACCTTGACTTAGGTCCATGTTTCGTATCTGATTATATATGTACTATTTTTTCTTTTTGTTTTTTGTCTTGTCTTTCTGTTTCCGGGATCTTTTCCCGTGGAGTTTCGTTTGTACTGTATGTTTTTCTTGTGGAAAATTTATCAGCAGTTTCCGTTCACACAAAACACTTGCTGTATGCGAGTACTCTAATAGCACATTTTTACTTCTGATAGAATCAAGAAATCTCTTGTCTCTCACCTGGTTTACTAGAAGAACATTCTTGTGTACCACGCTCCAGAAGCATTCCTTATATTCTTTCTTGATAAGATTCCTCTTACATATGCATTTGTGTGAATTTAATGCATGACTCATCCGTTTTCGTAACGGCAATTTGCATTTTTGGCGTCAGTTTGTTGCTTGGTATCGAAATCTACCAACTGGTATTTCTCGCTGTTTACGTTTCACCACCAGCTTGTTTAAATGTCTCCTCCTATAATGGCAATGTCAGGTATTTTCTGCTTCCTTTTGAAATGTTTATATGCTACTACTTGGCAACGAAATCTCTCCAATTGTTATTCACCACGGTGTTCTCCGTTTCTGGCAAAGTATGTCAATGTGTCTCTTTGTTTAGTAGTAATGTTATGCTTTTCTCGTATGTGCAGTGTCAATATGTTACGCGATGTACATTGAAACCTCCCAACAGGTGTTATTTTCGTATGTCACACGTTTGGGAACCATGCACTCGTTTGTTTCTCCGTCCCGCAAGAGAAAGTGGTAGTTTCTTTGCTGTCAACTTTTCCTCCCCACTAGTTGTAATCTAATTCACAATGGCTAATGAGGTTAATATAAACTCCTCACTTGTGACCGAGATTTCAGATTGTACTGACAACCCTGGCTTTTTTACGGTCAATTTATACGGCCTACACCTGAGTTGCAATTTGATTTTAGATCTCCAATGATGGGTTAGTTTACAACATTACTACTAATTATCACTCTGTGAATGAAATGATTGAACAAAATGCAAAAGACTTCTACGAGTGAACTTCTTCTTTTGCATTACAATATCAGAAGTCTTAATAAAAAGATTGATCAGAGCTGCAAATATTTTTTAAAACCAAGTGAAATCTGATTGTTCTGTATTGGTATCTCAGAAACTTGGATAAAACAATTTGCCGTCCTCGTTTTTTTTCTATTCCTGGGTATACATTTCATTCGAATAATAGGCTTGATAGGAAAGGGGGTGGTGTAGGATTTTTTGTTACAAACAATTTGAAAGTTAAAATATTGAAAGATTTGAATATAATGTGTGATAGTTTGGAATGTATTTTTATTGAAATCGAATTATCAAAACAAAAGAATATTGTAGTTGGTGAAGTATATAAGCCACCGTCTCTTCCAATTTCCGGACTTTTTTTATGCTTTTTCTGATTTGTTGCTAACGCCTTCCCTATACCAAAAAAAAAAATATTTTCATTATGGGAGATTTTAATTTGAATTTGCTTCACT